>NC_136500.1:63635151-63987651 GCF_053919585.1 Euprymna scolopes
TTGGTAAACCCGTCGCCTCTATTGAAAGTGTAAGGCAGACATGCAAACAGACATACATACATACATTTATATATTGGTAAGTAAAAATTTTCGACCCAAACTGATGAAAAAGCTTGCCCTATATCTGAATACCCTTTATGTAAAATTTCAAATATTTAGACCAGAAATTGTCGGAGTAATTTGGAAGAGACCGCAGAGGTCAATTTTTTTTAACTTTGACCCCTATTATGACCCCTTAAAAATTATTGTTTTGGTTTCAAATCAAGTTATTAAGTTAGATCCATGTCCAAGAAACCTATGTCTAAATTTTCAAGTGCGTAGACCCAAAATTGTCGGAGGAGTTTTGTAGAGTTCTCAAAGGTCAAATCGTTGAACTTTGACCCCTTAATCGCCAAATTTCTAACCAAAAACGATCACATCGATCTTCCCAAATCTCAGTACCCTGTATATCAAATTTCGAGTCCGTAGACTAAAAATTAACAGAGTTATTGCGTAGGGAAATGTACACAGACACACACACACAGACACAGACACGTTCACTTTTATATATATATAGATATAACTCAATCTATAAACTACCCATGCGAAGGCAGAAATCCATAGTGAAACGAATAAAGCACTTAATTAAAATTCAGTTTTACGTGACATTTTTCTGTGGGTTGACGGTTTAAATCTCCAATGCGGCAGAATACAACTGCGAATTACTTAAGACTTCTAACCAATCATGGCTAACGGAATGACAGCATTCTACCTCCGTGGATTAAATAAATGGTTCTGTTTGAAATCCCGTACAAATTAATTTCGTACAGACTTCTGAGGTCGACGGAAAGATTCCCCAGTTCAGCAACATACAACTGTAAAAAGTCGGACATTACATAGGTCGGAACTTTCTGAGAATAACACCTAAGATAAGAGCAGTCTCTGAATAATCCAAGTGATGTAAATTATACAAGTGGAACACTGAACACTTTAATGAAGCGAATTCGATTACTTATAGGACGAAAGAAGGAAGAAAATTACTCAAGATATTTTCATATATCGATCATATTAAATAAAACTAATCTGATAAATAGCTCTTTCCTTTTCTCCTTTGTCAAACTTCGGACTAATGAACAAAGTGTAACGTGGCCATTGTTTTTTAACTGTGTCCTCACACTTCAACCCTCTCAGACCCACACGTTTTCTGGCAATTCGTCGTAAAGGAACGAACAAAAAAGAGGAAAGAAATAAAAATCCGCCTCGGCATTTTTTTTTTCAAGTGCAAATGAAAAACATTTATTTATGGTATTTCTTCCAAAAATAACGCATGTAATTATCTTTCAAAAGTCCTTTAGCACACATATGTGTTTTACAACGCTCTGATATATTACATGTGCTTTTTAAAAGTCTCTCTTCCCACCACCTGACGCCGGCTATAGCCACCTATTTCTCGCCCTCGACTTCACACGTCCACCGTCACAAATCGCTTCTTTTGCTCGAACACATTCTGTCCTTTTTCTTATTTGTTTGTCTCCCCTTTATCTCCATGTGACGTAAGCGCGAGCACTCTTGCTTAATTTTCATTAGTGCTAAGACGACTGCTTCTGCTGCTGCTAATATTTCCGACAGTCAGCTATCCTACGGGTGCTGCTGATATTCTCACACGCGCCCATATGCGCTATGTTACCATAAGAACGTTACAAAACTAGGGAAAGCGAATTTCACAGTGCTACCGGAAGTACATCTCCGGTGGCCATTCTATTCTTCATCCTATAGGTGTATATAAAAATGGCCACAGATGCCTTGTACTTTTTGAGGTGTTGCACAGTGTTATTTAATTAATATCGTTATACTCTCTATCCGTATTATGATTACGACTACTATGTGATATCGCCTCCATTTTATACTAAGGTCAGCATTATAACTGAAAGCTGTTTCGATGTTTAGCGCCATACCTCCAATTTCATTTTATTTTAGTCGAAATGCGCTAAAAGTGAACGGACTCTTACCTAGGGGCTAACGCTTTATCTATATATGAGATACATAGACGTTAGAATGTGCAATTAAATCTCCTTTACGTTTCAAATGTTGAGTTCGTAAAGAAATTAAGAACATTACTTTTCTCCTCCATAATTGATCAGTTAAATATTTTATTATAGTTTTCTTTTCTTGTGGTTTCTTGGTATTACTGAATTTAAAGACCAAACTTCCTCTATTCTGGTGGAGTATCCAGCTTAGTGTTGCTACTTTAGGCAACATCACGAAGAAGGTTCACCATTCCTTGTAAAATCTTCTGTGGGTAAGCTATACAGAGGAGATCTTATTTAGGCCACGAATGTGGTTTTGTATATTTAGCCAGGGTTTATTCGTAGTAAAAGGTATCTTAATGTGATGTTATCTTGACAAACACTTGTATAGAGAGAAGTTAGACACTCAAGAATAATGTCTAGTAGGCATTCAAGTTCTTATGCCCGAGTCCCATGTGCCGTACGGAACTTGAACATTAGTGCAAGTCAATTAAATAGCAAACGATACAAAAATGTTAGATATCAAAAAAAAAGTTGATGATTAATATCACCAATACAAAAATGTTCACTCAACTGTTTGTTCAGAAAAAAAGAAGAAAAAAAAAGACGGGAAAGAAAATGAGATTTTCTGATCAAAAAAGGATAAATAAGTAATCAACTTTGCTAATCTTAAAAGGAAAAGCAATTATTGATTTCATTTTCCAATCTGTTTTACGTTTTTACATTTTGTCTGCGTGGCATATTTGATGTAGAATATCGTACGAATAAAAAGACCGCGAACTTAACTTGTTAAACACCCGACTGTACGACGGCGTCTGTTGACGATGTTACATCGTAAACAACTTAATTAGGTCGCGGACAGAGTGCAATTAATTCAAAAATATTGGACATCAAACAGCGTAATGAATACGATGATCGTATAGATTCCCGTCTTGTTACGAAAGCAATGTTAGATACGATGTCATTTTTTTTATGTGAACTATCCTATGACATGTTCGTTTACCGAAAAGTGTTACTAGTGTGTCTGTATTGTGGAGACGTTTGTAGAAGGGCTATTACATCCTGGCCATGACAACTAGTTCTTCAGGGAAATAAACACTAGATATAGACAATGAAATGTTTTATGCATCAAGGGAATGTTATGTCGTTGGCTACGTCTGCTGGTGGGTCTTTTTCTTCGAGTTTTCTGGTGGCAGTATTACTGGCAAGAATGCTATGCTGAAATTGAACGCTTGTATAAAAATGCGCTAATGACGCATTGTCTTATGAAAATGCAAGTTTATTTAGGTATTAAAGAAAGAGTATTTTCGGGCTTATTAAGAATTGCATTCATTTGAAATAAACAGAAATACAAAAATATTTTATGATGTACCCACTCATCATGGTACGAAGATGTCATATTCGAAAAAACACCCACATAAATTGATCAAGTAATTTTTTAACTAAGAAAATAATATTTTTACGATTTTGAGCGATTCTAATACTAAATACGATATATTCATTATAAGGCTGAATTTGATCTCGATACTTCGAATTGAATTGTTTCCCTTATTTATTGCTGGATCAAAAACTTGTCCGGCCAAAAATTACTACGTCTCATGTAGTCATAAAATTAAGTTTTCTTAGTTTTAAAAAAAAAAACTACTTCATCAATTTATGCGATTTTTGGAATATGACATTTTAGTTTCATAATTAGTAAAGTTTTTGTTTTTTGTTTTTTGTCGGGGGTGTAATAAGTGTAATTCTAAATAAACATTATTTTAAACACGAAACGCATTCTCGATCAAGTCGAGATTCCAACATTTTGAGTTCCAGCCGTCGACGAAAGCGATCGGATCCTGACTGTAAATCCCTCTTCGAAAAAGATAGAAATACACAGAGAGAGGGAGAGAAAGAGAGAAAAATACAGAGAGAGAGAGAGAGAGAGAGAGAGAGAGAGATTAAAAACAAGGGTGTATTCACTGAGCTTTGACTTATAGACTTTGGGCACCCGATTTTATAAACAATCTGTCAGCTTGAATTGAGCGAAGGATTACGGTGTTCGCCATGTTTATAATATTGCATGTTCAAATATACTTGTCTGAATTTTAGTACAAGGCGAGTCGGGTATAAGCCCTCAAATATTCGAAGTTGGGTCTCTTTCAAAAAAGCTCTTTATAATTGTGCCACAATCCAACTCTCCTTAACTAGAGAGTTTTGCATTGGAAAAATATATACAATTTCCCGCGTGTGAATTATTATTGTGAAAATTTCTACATTTATTAACGTTTAAACAAATAAAAGACACACGCTTTAGGAGCTGAAGAAGACATGTGTTCATATTATTAACCGATGTTGCAGATGGCTGCTATGACCCTTGCGAAAATGACAGTGATTATGCAATTGTTTTGTGGGTCCAGAAATGGTTCGTCAGTTCGATCTAAGCTCTATAGTATCTCCTGCGCGTAGGGTACTTTTGAGATGATTCTGTAGCAGAGATCCTGGCTGCTCTATCATTTTGAATAGCATGTTTTCTTTTTGCGATCTGCAAGGCAAGCAGATTTAGTAATCGTAGCCTTTTGTTGCTCGCAGTACGCCAGAAACATACTAACCGAACTGTTTAACAGACACATTCAAGGTGCCCATGAACCATTTCCGCCGTCCTCCTACGTTTTTTTGGCCTTCGGCCAGCTCACTGTTGGTACTGTTGCAGTATGGTGTATGCTTGCTGGAGGCTAGCATACACCATATCCTATGTCTGTTATCTTGCCTTGCCACTTAATTTTTATCAATCTGGACATGTGCAAATGGTTTAGTTTTTTGTTGTTTTTTTTTGTATTTTGGGGGAAAGTCTGGCGTATATGTAGATGAGAATGGTCCGTATATGTATACCTGAGGTTTTGTCTGAATTCCTTTCAGAAGAGTTGATTGAAAACGTTCAAATGAAGCTCTACTCTTGACTATCCTGCAGTCAACTTCATCGTTTATATGCAATGCCCATGACAGAGTACTGCACAAGTAAGTGAACTTATCCTTAACTTTAACATTGGTTGCACGAATTAAGATCTGTAACTCAACATACTGTTTCCCCATGTTCAGACGATATATATGGCTGGTGCAAAAATAGGGTCGTTTTTAATACAGAGTTGAACGTCAAAAAACGACATTATTTTTTGCTGAACCTATTATTATCTCGGTCTGCGAGACATGAGACAACTTCGCTATGTAATATGAGTTAATGTAATTGTAAAACAAAAAATAAATCAATAAAATACATTAGAAAGCTAAAAACAAAAAAAAATGCTTGTCTTTAAACGCTTCCTCCTCCCGTTTTTTTCCTCCTTCCCCTTTGGACACATATTTTGGGTTTTGTCTGCTTATGAAATGTTAGTTTGCTATTTATGAAATGTTAGTTTGCTATTTATGAAATGTTAGTTTGCTATTTTTACGCTGTAACTCGGGGACTTTTTACATCTTACAATAAGTGATAATCTGCTTTTTGTTCGCCTAATACGTTTAAACAGCACTGGAAATAATATTACAATCTAATACGCACTGGAAATAATATTACAGCCTAATACGCACTGGAAATAATATTACAGTCACACTACATGAGGAAAAAGAAAGAAATCAGGACATCATAATAATACCTGTTTAACAAATGAAAGAGAGGCAGGCGAACTCTACAGACCACAACGGTAATTATGACGTCTACTACGAAGTCGAAACGTATCAAGACCAGCTTGTATATATATATATATATATATATATATATATATATATATATATATATATATATATATATATACAAAGAGAAGGAACACTCTGATATAAAACCTGATGTCCACTGTCCGCTCTGTACGTGACAACCAATTGCACCGACTGAGATAAGCAGTTGTTTCAAAAGGTGTGGCAGCTATGTAGAAAGCCTTCACTGTTATAAACAAATAATTTGTGTGGATTTCGGACAACTTAGTGGTTGTGTAAACCTCAAACGTCAAAAAACTGATGTGATATATATATATATATATATATATATATATATATATATATATAGAGAGAGAGAGAGAGAGAGAGAGAGAGAGAGAGGCCATCCTCGCCATCCCTTCCTCCTCCCCCACGCATAATGTCGGCTGGCAGGAAGACAGCCGCGTCTGCGTCAGTTATCGTCGATGTTCAGGGACTGAGAGACCGCCGCTTTTGGGCTCACCCCATTCTTCTAGGGCGCCCCCTCCCGAGAACTCCTTCGCTATCTAACAACACCACTTTTCATAAGACATCAGAAAATGTTTGCTTGATAACGTAGCCAACTCGAGAAGAAAGATTAATGAGATTTTCAGATGATAACCAATACTATGAGAGGATTGAAAAAGATGAGTGAAATGGGTAGAGTTTGGTTAGTCAAGAGCACAACTCAATACTTAAACCACTGACTATGGATAACTGTACTGTGATACAATTATCTAACAAATAAAGGGGAGGTAATAATAAGGGTTTTAATACAACACGTATTACAGAGTATAGTAAAGGGAGATAATGAGAACATACTTTGATACAATAAGTATATAAGTTAATATATTTCATTGGAATTAAACCAGGTAACCATTAAAGGAGACATTTCTGATATGTATTAGGGACTATAGTATTGTTGTCGATGGACATGCTAAGATAAAGTTATCAAGCAAGTATTTTTGATAATGAATGTTGTTTACAGGCATTGTTGGTACTCATTAGTGAGGTAAGTATGTCTTATTGAGAGTAAGATGTTTTTTTAAGAAAGATATTTCCAATAAAGTGCTGACATAACCATTATTAATTATTAATGTTGATAGTATTGGTGCAATATAATTGCGATTATTTTTGTCTCATAACTTCACGGATGCACATCAGGTATGCAGTTGGTCTTCTAGCACTCGTCGTAATTGTCTTTACGTTCACGTGCCCCACTTTCTCTCCTAATAATGCAGATAGTGTCTTTATTTATATCTTCTTCGTTATGTAAGAGTGGATACACTAGTCAAGGCAATTTAAGAAATACAACACATTTTTTGCTCTTGGCTTTACAGTGTCTTTTGTTGATTTAGTATTTTTTTTTTTTTACAGATATTTTGACAGATTCGTATTACTTAGCAAGTAAATCTGAGTTGAAATTCATGTGTGATTTCCGATGGTTAGCTAATCTGTAGAAGTCTCAGAAAATGAAAAGAGTTTTCGATGGATAGCTAATCTGCATAAGTCTTGGAGATGAATGGAGTTTTAAGTGAGTTGTTAATCTGCATAAGTCTTGGAGATGAATAGAGTTTTCAGTGGGATGAGTAGCGGAAAAACAAAGAAAAAGGGAATAATATCCTAAAAAAACAAAAAGAAAAAGGTTTTCGGTGAGGATAAGCTATGTTTTCGTTTTGCTCAACTCATGAATTGGGCGGCGGATAAACAAAGAAAAAAAAAATGATGCCTTAAAAAGAAAGAAAAAAAAACGTTATCTGATCGACTATGAGTTAGCCATGAAGGTTTGTGAATTTCCCCCCATTTTCCTCATCGAAGAGACGTTTACGTTATTGTCATTCTGGACTATATGTTTTGTTTGTTTGTTTGTTTGTTTGTTTGTTTGTTTGTTTACTTGTATTATAAAAAAATGGCTAAATAAATCCCATATAAAAAAGAAAAATATATATATAAACTATCTTTCTGCTTCTGACCTCCTCATTATTTCACGTTCAATTTTTCGTTTTTTACCGCCCTTTTTGCATGCTCGCTTTTCGTTGATTAGGCTTGAGAAAATCGATTGGCGATGACATTTGCTCACAGTCGACTGGATTGGGGATCAGTCGTACAGCCGTCTCTGGTACTCTTCTTTAAGCCGGGCGCTGATAGTAACCCTAAGTCAAATTTTTTGCCCGTCAGCTTGCTCGTCTCTCCTTTTTGCTCACTTTGTATAATCCGATAGTTTTTTTTGTTTTTTTGTTTTTTTTGTCGGGCGTTGCCGAGCAAGACTCACAGAAAAACGGAATTTAAGCTACAGAAATATCCATTAATTAATTAAGACATACGGGGCGACCCATAAAAAACGGGCCCGCTCTTATTATGCCCCGTCTCTTAGTGTTTTGTCCGAATGAAATGAAACTTTAGTCATAACTAGTTTATTATATTCAAAACATCACATCAAAACACTAGGGTCTTTGGCATTTTTTCTTTTTTTTTTCTCCGTTCTACAGCATATGTTCTAGATAGCCTCTTTTAGTTTTTTGGCGTCACCCTGTATTACTTTTTCCTCATTATGATCGCTTACAAGCGAAGGACGATGTTCAGGCAAAACATATATGCCGCGGTTTCATGAATAATGTTCACTTATTTTTTATTTATATTCATACCTTTTTCTCTTTGGACATTCATTATATTCCTTTTGGACTAATGCATTTATAGAAGCGCAATGAATTAATCATGTGATTATTTAGAAACCCATTACAAAAGTGAGGAAGGGGATATTATTTTGCAACTATTGCATACTTTCACCTAACAAATTAATAAAAGATTCTGTAAAAAAAAAACCTTCTCTACAGGATGCAGTAGTGCTAAAAAGACCAAATACAAACATAATAATCGCTCAAATGCATAAATTTAACTTTAAAATTATGTTAACGTTTCATAAATATTGGCAACTTATTTTGAACAATTCAGCATGTTAACATACATGCATAAGTAAAAACAAAATATACATAACGTCTTTTAACACTCGATAATCGCACAAACATTGCAATTACATAAAATTCAACACCCGATGCAATTCTGCTAAAAAACATATACATCCTCTTTGAAGTCTTGATAATTGGTCAAAATTTGAACATTAAATACTGAAACCCTAAAAATTTTGCTACGGTGAGCTCTAACAAAAGGTTTCAGAATTATTCGCATTTTCATACGCATTGCTAACCCTTTCCTTGCGCACAGACGGAACTAACATAAAATGTAATCAACCACATATTGCCCTTTTCTTGCTCGTACGGAACACTTACAACATGTAAACACAGCATTAATCTGAGAATGTAAATATGCACAAAATACCGACACGCCATTACTCTCACCCTAAAACTGTCCTAAAAATTTCTTTTACGGATAACAATATTTAATTTTCGGTTATGGAGGGATTATCCAGACTATATTTGTTTTTTGTTTTTTTTTTTGTTTTTGTTTTTGTTTTTCTTTTCACTTTTAAATCCTGGTCATAATTTAATTATTTGTT
Source organism: Euprymna scolopes (assembly GCF_053919585.1). Lineage (NCBI taxonomy): Eukaryota > Metazoa > Mollusca > Cephalopoda > Sepiida > Sepiolidae > Euprymna > Euprymna scolopes. Next base: position 63,644,377 of record NC_136500.1, read on the forward strand.
ACGTATTTGTTTTCTTAACACTGTTACTTCCTGTAGAGTACTTTATCATTTAGAAAATATGCTAGATCTACTTTTAGGAGAAAAAAATGCGTACAGTATACCGAAAAGAAAAACGGTTTCCGACTTGAAATATGCTGTCATCGGTAGAAGTCAGTTATTTTCCCCTGTTTTCGCTTAACCTTAACAGTTAATAAATGCTTTCTCTATAATCAGATAGTACCTGCAGGTTATCGCACCAAACCAACATTAATCGCCAGTAACCAACACTGCTGACAATCACAGGCAGTGGTTTCCAATAGCTGCCACTGGGATTTTTATTTTTACAAGGTAGTCACCACTTATCAAGGTCCGGAAGCCACTCGGGGATAAGGGTTATTGTGTGTACAGTACGTTAGTTTTAGAGATCTGATAAAGTGTCTTACTAAAGGAGGCGGTTCATCAGGAATTTGTTCACATTGGACTTGAAGACATCCAGGTTGTAGTCAGGTGGCAAGCAGGCAGACGGAACAGAGTTCCACAGGCGTGCACTTCTAAGAAAGAAGCTTTGTTCATGGAATCTACGTTTTGATTTTGGCACAGATAAGGAGTGGGGAAAATTTTTGACAGTGGTTTCAGCTATACGGGTGTTTTTCATGAAAGATTGGCGAGGAGGGATCAGAGATTGGAGTTCAGACGAGCACCTGTCATGGAAGTAACGATAAAACAAAGACGGCTCGCAACGTCTCTCCTTAGGGAGAGAGGTTACAGGGAAGAGAAAAGGGCATCACCCACTAAGCCACGAAGTATATTTTGTACTCTGTCAAAGCAGGATAGGCTGTTTTTAGCAGCTCCTGCCCAGATGTGGCAGCAGTATTCCATCCTTGGACGTACTTGGCTTTTATACAGATAGAGAATTGTAACATGGGTGAGATATCATCCGGAGCGGTAGAAGGATCCTACCATTTTTGCAGCGATCTTGGCAACTGACTTGATGTACGTATTCCATTTCAGGTCAGGGGTAAAGGTCAAGCCCAGAAGCTTATCAAAACATGGAGCTTCCCTTAGACGAGAGCCACCCATATCAATTGTTGCCAGATGGGGATCAGAGCGTTGTTGATGTAAAGATAGGAGCTTGGTTGTAGATGCATTAAAAGTAACCAGCCACCTCGTCCCCCACTGTACCACGCGCTCATGATCAGAGACGAGAGAATCAGAGAGAACTTTGTCATTTACGGCCTTTGATGTGTTGCCATAGATGGTCGTGTTATCAGCATAGATGTACACGAATGATTTTAGTGTGTGTTTTGGGAGATCGTTGAGGTAGATCAGGAAGAGAGTTGGGCCTAGGATGGACCCCTGAGGGACTCCAGCATTAATATTGGTGCCCTCTGATTTCTACCCATCAACTACTACTCTTATGAGCCTATCGGAGAGAAATGATTTTATGATCGAGAAAACATTTCCAGTTATACCGTAGCTGGAGATCTTGTGAAGTAGGCCCTTATGCCATACCTTATCGAAGGCCTTTGATATGTCAAGAGCAATTGTCCTAGAGAAGAAGCCTTTGTCGAGAGATTCGCTAATGAGATATAACAGTTAGTACATCTGCGGTAGATCTGGCAGAACGGAAACCATATTGCGTGTCACTAAGAAGGTTATTTCTGCTGAGGTGGTTGATTACTTATCTATTTAATATGGATTCCAGCAGCTTAGTCATGACACACAGGAGACTTATTGGTCTGTACTGAGAGGGAGAGGACTTATCACCTGAGTTCTTAAATACAGGGTATACTGATGAGGTTTTCCAGGGTGTGGGGAAGCACTTCTCTTTAAGGCAACGCTTAAAGAGTTTTGTAAGTATGGGGCAAGTTCTAGTTGAAGCTTTTTCAGCACAATGATTGGAATGCCGTCAGGACCAGTTGCTTTACTGGAATCAAGGTTCTTGATTAGCTTGGCGACATCTCGCACAGATATTTGTATGTTGCAGAGCGTGTTGTTCGTTACAGGAGGAAATACGGGGAGTTGATGGCCTTCGTCGCATAGGATAGAATTAGCTGCAGAGTTCTTGGCAAATAGTTTGGCCTTGTCTGATGCTGACGAGATGACCTCAGGTCCATTGATGATGGTTGGGATAGAACACACGCTTCTGTTCAGGATCATGTTTGCTATTTGCCAAAACTGGTGGGAACCAAGCCGCTGCTCAGCTACTTTGGATTTAACGGACTGAGCATATAGCTCTCTTGCATTTTTTATTACTCTTTTGCAGTGGTTGCTGGCAGTCCTGAAGGCAGCTTTAGTCTCAATGCATCTATTACGTTGGTAGCTATGGAAAAAGTGATTTCTGTGCGCGATGGCAGCAGCACATTCTGGGGGAGAACTATGGCTAGCTGTTAGGTTTTTGTTGGAATTTTTTAGATGGTATGAATCGGTCTATGCCTACAATTAGCTATTCGGTCAGGTCTAATACTATGGAGGACACATCTTTTTTAAACATTTAAAATATTCCCGACAATGGATTTGGGCCGCGGCCGCCAGTTTCCGCTATTTTTCAGGAACTGCAGTGGCCACCAACGATAACCGTATTTTAATTCGTTTTCGATCGGGGGTCCTTTCCATTCTGTTCTGGATTTGTAATGCTTCCCCCTGGCAACGCCGGTTAACGGGTCCTGTTAGTATATATATATATATATATATATATATATATATATATATATATATATATATATATATATATATAAAGTTGAATGTCTGTGTGTGTGCGTGCGTGTGTGTGTGTGTGGGGGGTGTCTGGTCACAAATAGGCTCCTATATGGTTGACTATTTTAAAAAACTGATTACATATAATGATAGAAGATGTATCGAGACACAGAAGTGGGTATTTTGATCTGGCAGAACAGTGGTTCATTAAAATTGTGGGGTTTGCGCCTGGCCTCCATAGAATGGAAATAGGCACAAACTTTAATTAAGACTTTTCATATCTATCTGCGTAAGTATACTTTGATAATTATGTTTCAGTTTGAAGAAATATGGTATAATAAAATTATGGGGTGTTCGTTCGCACCTGACCTCCATAGAAGGGAAATATGTCACAAAGTTTAACAAGGTTTATTAATATAGATCCACAGAATATTGTGATAAGTGTTTCAGTGTGAACAAGTATGGTATAATAAATTATAGGGTTTATCTATTTTATTTTTACTTTCCTCATATTTTGCTTTGGTTTTGATACCCCCAAATTCAACCCAAATTTACAAACCTTCCTTTTCATAACTTACCTTACTTTCATAAATCAGAGTCCATTTTCTCTAGGCTGTTTTTGAACCCAGTCAACGACGGGTACTTTTGGTAGTATATATATATATATATATATATATATATATATATATATATATATATATATATATATATATATATATATATATACGAAAGGCGTTACAAAAGCCTCCTGTTCTTTACTCAAAAAGTTGGAAAGCTACGAAAACGGAAGCGGCAGCATTGAAACGAGCGACCATTTTTGCTCCATAATTTATTTTTCTATGATGAGCTACCAAGACGGGAGTGGTACCATTAAAATCTGGATCTTTTGACTCGAAATTCATAGAGACTTACTTTCCCTCAATTCTTGTGTTGATTACCAATGGCTTTGTGACTGGGTTTGAATATCCTCAACAGCAGTAATTATCACTTAGTACACTTAGTGTCTTTAGGTATAAAAATTATCTTCTATATAATATTCTGCTTGTGCTTTCCTTAGTTACTCCGTACGTTACGCTTTGAAAAAGACCAAATACAATTTTTAAAAACCAAAAAGCCAAATTCGCGAATTGTTTATAAGGATAATAAATTGTTAATATTTATTTTTAAAATATTATTGTTATATGTGTGAGTATACGTGTGTGTGTGTGTGTGTGTGTGTGTGTGTGTGTGTGTGTGTGCGCGCGTGCGTGTGCGTGTGTGTGCGTGTGCGTGTGTGTGTGATATTTATTCTGCCGTGAGGATTAACATACGTAGTTTTGGAATATCAGTCCGTAGAATGTAGACGGTTTGAAAAGAATAGCGGGAATAAAATCGAAATAGTACAATGGGAAGTCGAATAATTAGAAGAGTGATGATTGATTAGAAGGAAGGTGGGACAAATATCCTATAAGGACAAAATACACAAGAAATATCAAAAAAAAGAAAAGAAAATGGGAAAATAGAAAGCCTTCAGCGAAGCAGAAGAATATGAAGTGAGAGAGTGAAGAGGAAAGAAGAGTTGGAAAACGAGACGATAAAAATGGCCGTAAAACAAACGAGAAGATTAACGACAATGTTTGAGAATAAAATATTTTAACAAATTAAAATATCCAGTTCAATTACGAAATTATTGAGGCAATAGATTATACGCTCAATTTAATCCAAATTATAATTTTTTTTTAATTCAACATACACCAAAATACTAGAAAGAACGATCAAAAGTAGGTTTACGAGATGTGCTATCAGGATCCGTTTTCTGGCATTTATTGAAAAAAATAGAGTAGCCCAAGAAATTTATTGGTATTTTCTTTAATTAATGAAAAATAATCAATTTATATATATATATATATATATATATATATATATATATATATATATATATATATATATATATATGTATATATGTATATATATATATATATGTATATATATATATATATATATATATATATATATATATATATATATATATATATATATATATATATAAGGAATAGCAATACGAACAACAAAAAACAAAAAACAGAAGAGGGCAATAACTATTTTTATTTTCGTTTTATTAATATTTAAATTGAGAACCCCCCCCCCGCCATCCAAAATAGATGTAAATTTAAAAAAAGTAATAGTATCTTGCTTTATAAACATTCGTTTAAGATTAGTACGAAAATATAAATGCTAGCTTCTATAGCTGAAAAATAACTCTAACTGAGTCATAAGTAAGTTTCCTAATATGAAATGTTTGGTATATGATATTTAAATAAATAAGCTTCACTCTCTCGCAATAATTATGAGAGGGACAATTTTATTTAAATTTATTATGGTAGTAACCTAAAAATAATTTATGCTAAGTAGAAATTTAATGTGTATTTCATTGCTTTTAGCTTTTTTACTCGTGGCTAAGTGGGCGGATGTCCGTTTCTCTTCCCTGCAGCCGCTCTCCCACAGAAGAGACATTGCGAGCCTGTCTGTTTTATTGTTATTTCCATGGAAAGTGCTCGTCTGAGCTCCAATCTCTGGTCTCCCCTCGCCAATCTGTCACGAAAAACACCGTCTAGCTGAAACTACTGTCATTAATTTTCCCCGCTCTTTATCTGTGCCGTAATCCAAACATTAATTCCATGAGCAGAGCTTCTTTTTTTATAAGTGCCCGCCTGTTGAACTCTCTTCCGTTTGCCTGTTTCCCACCTGACTACAACTTGGATGTCTTCAAGTCCAACATAAACAAATTCCTGACAAATTCCTGACAAACCGCCCCCTTAAGTAAAACACCCTATCAAATATCCAATACCATTGATTATTACGATACCATCTCATTGATTACTGTGAACGCAATAACCCTTATCCCCGAGTGGCTTCTTGGCCTTGATAAGTGGTGACCTCCATGTAAAAAAAAAAAAACTATACGATTATTATCATGTTCGTAAGTAGTCTTTTGCTGTAGTTGTTCGGACTTTCGGTTAGTGTTCTAACATTTCTATATAATAGCGCAACGTTATTTCTGCGAGACGAAAGATGAACACGACATATTTTTCCTTCTTTATTTCTTTGTTGGTTACAGTTTTCTCTTTTTCGTATATTTTTCTTTCTTTTTTATTTTTCAATTTTTTCTGATATATATTTTTATTTCTTTTTGGTCAAATTCCTTTCTTATATATATATATATATATATATATATATATATATATATATATATATATATATATATATATATATATATATACATATATATATATATATATATATATATATGTTTTGAGAAAAATAGAAACCACCGCTGGTATTTTTACATTTCTTATACATATATATATGTGTGTGTGTGTGTGTGTGTGTGTGTGTGTGTGTGTGTACATGTTTATATGTATATATATATATATATATATATATATATACATATATATATATATATATATATATAGTAATTTATAAAATATATATGGCGATTAAGCTACACTGAATATTCCGCGTTTCATCCACTTTAGGACTCTTTAGGCTTATGCGCCTGAAGAGTCCTAGAGTGGATGAAACGCGGAATGTCCAGTGTAGCTTAATCGCCATATATATTTTATAAATTACTATATATATATATATATATATATATATATATATATATATATATATGTATATATATATATATATATATATATATAATGTCATAAACAGTGTTTCAGTATAAACTGAGGATTCATTCAAGAACATTTTTTGTTTATGTAAATGAAACTATTCAGCGATATGGGAGATTAATTGACTTACTACAAAAAAGATTTTTTTTAAATTTTTTAATAGTTTTAAAGGTTTTAAAGAAACTTCAAAGACTATATGTATATTCTTTTTTATCTTCTTACTTTTAGTTTTTGTTCTGCATATTTCTTTCTTTTACATCATATAGTTACCGCTCATCAAGGCCCGGGGGTCACTCAAAGTCAAGGGTTAATGGGTATCGTAATGGAAAATTCGATAAGTTAATTTATTTTAGAGGATTACTCTTCGAGAACCTATTCACGTTGGACTTGAAAGTGACCATATTATAGTCCACCTGGAACATATCAGATTATGATATCAAGTTTAAGTATATTTTTAATCGCAAACTCATGCAGAGAAACAGTCGGTTCAATGTTATTTTCGCACAGGAAGAACAGGTCAGGTTTGGTCTCCTGTAATTTTATTTCAATCTCTGGAAGGTCAGGTCGTAGACTCCTTATGTGGGAGAGAGGGTTTTGGTAGTAGAGGTCTACGTTGGACGTTGGAGTTCAGAACTTAATCTTTTATTGTATCTTGAGACTTGTTGGAATATGGGGGGTATGTGGAAGAGGTCAGGAAAGTCGAAAACGAAAAAAAAAAAACGCGAAATGTTGGTCAGAGGTTTTTTCTTTCTTACGTATTTATCTTATTTGTTTGTTTTCTTAGTTTTAGTTTTTTATTCTTATATATTTCTTTTCTTTTCTTTTTTGGTCAAGGTTCTTTCTCTCTTATGCATGTCTTTTTTTCTTTCTTTTTTTTTCTTCGCGTTTTCAGCTTTTATTCTCAAAAGTAGTCATACATTAACAATATCGGGAAAGTACCTGCTTACTTTTATACTACGAAATAGAGGATTACGAATCGAGCAAGCATGTCCTTAAGAGACGATTGTCCACAGAATAAAAATTTATGGAAATAAGTGAAAAGCTAAGTAAAAAACAAAAACAAAAAACAAATAACATTTAAAATAGCGTACGGTTTCTGCATAAAAGGTTCAAACAAAAAAATAAATAAATAAATAATAAAGAAGATAGTTTAGGGAACTGTAATTGCTCAACTAATAACATACATTTTGTAGTCGGCTTACGGCTGTGATCGATTACAGCTGACTGGTCATAAATCTAGTTTGTCATAAGTATAACCATGCAAATATCAGCGTACATATATCACACTGTGTCATTATATTAACATTCACGACTCCTTTCTTTATTATTAAAAACCGTCGATAGAATAGCGTGTGATTGTGTGTGATCGCATTCAGTTTTTTCCTTTGTTTAATGTGCGCTATTGTTTTTTATTCTTTTCTTATGCGAGGAGAGTCGAGATCAATGTTTTTTTTTTTTTTTCATTCTTGGCTAGTTGAGCTGTAGACAAAGACACTTTCCTTTTGACAGAAATCTTGGGTGTGACTTTGAAATAGGATTTCCAATACACCCACCTGGTCGCTGCATTCCGGCAAACCTCTTACTGTTGTTGTTGTTGTTGTTGTTGTTGTTGTGGGTGAGCATATTTCGAATGCATTCGTTTCTCCGATATCTTTCTAGTTAGAAGTCTTTCTAAAAAGACATATGTTACTTATGAGAGAGATCAGATGAAGGTTGACAACATCACGAACTGAAAGTGTTTCTGTGGAGTGTATTAGATTCGAACGTAGCCTAGGTTGTTAATCTGTGTTGTTAATCAGTTAACGTGCCTAGAGAATGTGTAAAATCCTTTTCGTTGGCTACAGCTTGCCAGTTTTACCTGCGACACCGAAAACAGCAATTCTGAGCAGTTGCGTACGAAGAATGGGAAGGTTTGGTCCAGAACCTGCAAAGGAATGGCGCAGAAACAGTGTTGCCACTTTCACTTTTGTCATTTGCGTTTCTACGCTTTACACATCTTTACTTGCCACATACAGGGACAGAGAAAACCAGGAGACGACGGATCCTGGCGTCGACTCCGCCTGGGTTTTCACTAGAGTCCTATTAGCTGCGTAGATCTGGTACTATCACGTTGACACCACGCCTACCACAGCGAGAAAGAACTGGATTTAGAAATGGTGTTGCTGTTGCTTGTTATAAAGAACCCACAAATATCGTACCTTAGGATTGCTTGGTTTTCATGGAGCACTCAATAGTAATGGTTAGAGAGATCGTCGCTTGTATAATAATCGTTTCTACAAGACGACCGGATATTATAGGTGGGACGGGGAGTTAATTGCTTAAGAGGAATTGAATTATTCAAGGGAGTTCAGCAAGAGTGTTTCACGTTTTACTTAAATACGGCCGTGCTGTAGTCGGATATAAAAGACATCGGCACGGTACATAAAACAGAGGATCGGGTCCGTGTTTCAGCAGCATTACTGGCAAGTTGCTGGCCACCGTGTTATATAAAACACCGCCGCGGCAATGCTAAGTAACCTGAACGATTATGATCGTTGTTGTTGTTCTTTGGAAAATATAATGTTAGAAAATGAGTGTCAAGATGAGTTTGCATTTTTTTTTATAGATAAAATATTTATGGTAGAAATGTATCGGGAATGCTAACGTAGAATGTTAGAACAAACAAGAATGTTTGCTAAATAAACAAAATGCGTTACAAAGATAAATCAGCCGATTTATTTCTTTGGTTACGTGAGTTAATGACGTAATTAGATAGTTTAGAAATGCACGTAGAATTTTAGAGTAGAAGTTAGTCAAGTGGGAGAGTCGGCAAGTTAGCACGGAATATACCGTCTCCATGTTTGGAAGCTGAGAAAACGCGACCTTAGCATTATCTAGAACTTACAACGTCTTGCAGTTGCGATAAGAAGTCGAGAATGAAATTTATTTCGCGTTATTCGACGGGAGACATTTATTTCATGACTGCAAGAAATAGACCAGAACAGTGAGAGACCTATTCGTCCCTATGAAAAAGGTATGTTTTTCCTTTGTCTCGACCAAGCGGGCAAATATTTTTATTAGTTGTTGAAAAATACTGTCCCGCGTGCGCTTGTTTGTTATGGCATGAACACAGTTATATGTGAAACGCCCACACATACATATAACTATAGGGGCATTTTAAACACTAGATCTTCACACACCAATATATACCACACGTTTGTACACACCCACCACTATGTCACAATAGTAAAGACAAGAAAAGTGGAATGTGTATAGAATCAAGTGTTGAAGGTCTACACATTTATTAAAAAGTTTAAAATGAACGATATAAATCTATGGTCTTAAGGGGAAAATAAATAAATGTTCATTATGTTACAAGGGGAATAAATCCCGTTCTCTGATGAAAATTAACATTCTATTTTTTTCTATTTTTAATAATGAAAACTGGCGCGGGGTTAATTACTTTGTGACATATTTGAACACACTTCTCTATTCCATTTTAAACCACTTATTTATATCGGTCATATTAAATAGACCAATCGTTGCTATTTTGAGTAACCTATTAAAATTGTTTTAACTTAATGTTTTGGTTCTAAAGGACTGGAAAGGAATAAAACAATAAGGGAGAATTTTATATCGCGGCGTTGCTAGGGCGAGTATATATTTATGTGTGTCTTAACGAGTGCAAGGTCTATTCATGTTCGTTGCGTTTATCTTCCGCTCGTTACTGGTGTATATAAATGTTTATGTATGTGAGAGTCTTTAATGTTTGTAGTCAGCTAGTCCATGATGTTTCTCGAGTTGATGCGTCTATAACATACGTTTAACAAGACGTATAACAAACACGAACAATAGAAAGGGACGGAACACAATTCTCTGGGGTTTTATGCCTGGCCAATAGGGAAACATACTTTGTCCATCTTTGGGTCTTATTTGACGGATTCGCAAAAGCTGCAATAAAGATGCATCACAAAGAAATGACCAAACGGCTCTTGTTGTATTCTAAGCAACACTTAATTCCAGAATGTTTTCCCACTTGGAAAGTTGTACGCTTGTTTCAATCTACAATAGCTTGTAGATCGGCGTTGCCCGGTCGTAAAATACGCTTAAACATGATATTTTATTTATGCAGATTACGTATGTATTACTACAGAAGTAATCTTCTATTGTTTATTATATAGTACGAGGAATAATTTGCCCGGTGGACTAACTCGCAAAAAATAAATAAATAAATAAATAAATAAAATAATAATAATAATAATAATAATAATGTCGTTCATCAAATTTCGTCCGTGTTTGTTTATAATATCACGTCAGCTGATATTTGGGATTGACGATGAATGCCCTGGAAAAGTCACTTCTGGTTAATGTTTAGTCGTAAAATATGCAAACAAAGAAATGATTTGCGGCGATTTTAAATCGTGCCTCTTTTTTATCGTAAATTGAACTCATTAATAAGACATGTTTACAAAATAATGATGTACATTCGAGCTTGTACAACGAATTTTTCGATCTGTAGTCCAATGCTCTACCACTAAGCTATTAGGTTGGTGCAAAAATAATGTCGTTTTTAATGTTCAACTTAATGTGAGAAAGCGATATTATTTTTGCACCAACCTCATATATCTCCAGATTATAATAAATCTGTTTTTTAAAGAAGAAATTATTTGCTGAAATTTTATCATCCCCTTGGCCTGTGTAACGTAAAATATTCCCCAGTAAACATTATTATTTTTTATCTATAAAGATAGAAAAGCTATTTTTAAGATATGATTTCTTCGATTTTCGATACTTATCGGGTGAATTTCTGTACAAAACATATCTAAGAACACTGCCAGACATATACATTACCTTTGTGAGAAATTTGCAACAGATAGAGTCAGCTGTTTCGAAACCTACGAGGAAGAAACACACACCTACAAAGTGGCTTTTTTATATAAAGTAGAGATAGAGATGTTTGACTTTGTCAAACATCTCGACTTTTAAACAATCATGATAATAATCGTCTTCTTTACTTTCCGACGTTTTCTCTTAAGAAAAGTATATATTAATAGAAAGTATAGCAGTAATGGGTTGTCGGAGACAATTTAAGGATTGGTCATAACGACTCTTTCTCTGTTCCTACTATTAATTAACCTTCGGAAGCAAAACCATCAGAATATAGGCCATTGAGATGGTCTTTTCCTTGTTGGCTGAGGTGTGACTTTCTGTCCTGTATAGTTCTAGAAGACTAGCCATCCTTGGATTTGCTTTCTCCCTTTGAGAAGCAGTTTATTTCTAATCGCCTTAGTCGCACCTACTATTAAATGTTGACAGGGCGGTCCGGGATGTTTTCTTTTTGGCAAACAAGAGTGCTCTTCCATTAAATCACACTTTTCGACCCTTGCCTCACGTTATCTCTCCGTGGGAGACAGATAAATAACGGGAAAGTCCACAAAGGAAAACCCCCAGAAATATAACAGTTTTATCTATATTAATAAAACAGTAGATGTATGTGTATGTATGTCTGTATGTAAATATTTAACCGATAAACTCTTAAACTATTGGTCTCATAGCACTGTAATTAACAAGAAATATTAATCATACACCAAAGATGCTTTATAACGAGTAAACTCTTTGTTTGGATTGATGAATAACGTTTACAGACAAATATCAGCAAATTGAAATGCAAACTATTCATTTTAACACTGGGGACACATTTTTACGTCTTTCTGCGCATGCCCAAATTCAATTCATTTATTCGCGTTGCTTAACATTAAATCTTTGTTATCTATCCCTCAATAGCTAAATCAGTAGGGAATGCGGCTGAAGCGCTAAATGTTTTGGTTTCGATTCAAATTGATGGTACTCAAGTCATTTTTTTTTTAACTTTTGGAATCACTACTATATATTGGATACAATATAATATTCAATGGAGAATTGGCTCTATAATAATAAATACGAGATTTGCATAAATTAAAATATATTTAAGCGTATTTCATGACTTGGCAAGTCCGGGAACTCTCCTTGCTAGTTCAATAATAAGTTGTTTTAAAATAATAAGTTCTTTTGAAAATGCTTTTCTGCTAATGAATTATCGCTAACAATGCCAAAAAGGCACTCGAGGATATGAGTTAAAGAGATCGTCAGTTGGACGTTAACTGAAACCACAGAAGAGAAACAATCATGAATGGATAGAAGATTTATTAAGACGAATTGATTATTCAGGAGGATGTCTCCACAAATATTTGTTTACATTAAACTTGGATATGACCATGGTTTAGTCGACTGGTAAGCAGCATCATTGTATATTCTAAACAGACAGGACGTTCAAGAAAAAAACTCTGTTCATGGAAGTCGCGCTGATCATTGATACAGAAAGAGAGATGGCAATGTCCTCTGCTCTGGTTGTATCCAGGCGTATTCTTGCTGTAAATGTTTTACATATGCAGGAACGAAGGATTGGAGCTCAGTCGACCATCTATCATAAACATATCGATACAATAGAAAGAGTCAAATAACATCAATGGGGCTAACAAGAATAGAATAGCTCATCTCATACTAGGTTGTGAAATCGGTGTTGTACTCTGTAACAGCAAGGGAGAGTGTTCCGAGTCGGATCTGACCAAATATGGCTGTCAATTTTAGAAGAAATCTGGCTCTTATACAGACAGAGGATTGCTTCTGGAGCGATAGAATGATACAGCCATTTTTCCAACGACCTTAACAATGCCCTATCTTAGGTGCTAACTCCCCAACACCACGTGAACCACTATGAAAATATGCTGACCATAGAAAAGACGAGAAAAGCTGTCGTAGATATAGTGACATATTTGGAAGTCTTTCATATTTTTTTAAAACAATGAGAAATGTGTTTATAGAAACATCGTACCAGCTGTTCACATCGGAAAGCCCACCAACAAAAAATAGCTGATAATGGTGGCATTAAGACACGAGGGATGGTGGTGGAAATGTCTCGATAACTATAATTTTAGAAGAAAATTGGCGTGAATGTTATTGACAAATGTTTGAATAAAACTTGATATGGAGAAATTATAGACATGAAAGAGGAAATGAGAGGGCATGAATAAAATACATGAAAGCTGGTACACTAATACTATTAGCCGTTCTACTAATACTACTATTGTTTGTAATTGGAAGATAGTTTATAAGTAAAAAACTGGTTATCTAAAATTTAAAGGCACTACTACTAATAATAATACTACTATTAATACTAGTGATGGGACGATTCTAATATTTTTCCAAATCCCGATACAATGACCGATCCCGCATTAAATTTCCGATTCCGATAAAATTCCGATTCTTTATAAATTTTTTAAATATTTTACTACATAGTTGTATTTTTTCTCCGATTACCGTAGAAACACAGAAGATATTTTCTGAAAGGTAAAAAAAAAATATACTTGTGGGGGACGATCCATCGATTTTAGCTTCACTTATGGATTAAAATCAATAAATATTTATTATTTTATCATTATTACCAGCAACGGAAGATTTTGCTTTAAACAAAATCAAATAAAGAAAATAATTAAAAGGATCGTTTTGGCATCGGAAAATCGGTACAAATTTTTCCGATACCCTCAAATATTCCGATTTTTCCGATTCCCGATTTCGATTCCGATTAATCGTCCCAAACCTAATTAATACTACTACTAATACTACTATTACTTTAATTGAAAAATAACATTTTAATGAAAAACAAAACGGGCGTTTAAATTTAAATGGGTTACTACTACTGCTACTACTACTACTACTACAACAACAACTACGACTTAAATTTAAAATAACTTATTAGTAAAAAATAAAACAGACATGTAAATATAAAAGGATTGCTGCCACAACTAATAATACTACTACTAAACGGCTGCTACTGTTATTACTACTACTTAAATTGAAAAAATAACATTAGTGGAAAAAAAACGAGCATTAAATTTAAAAGGGTAACAAAAAGCAGAGGACGAAATCTTTTTTTTTTTAAGCCAAATTTACAGAATAAAGAATTATTGTACATGAATAAAAGAAATAATATGCATTAAAGAAACGCATTTATTTCGGAAAAAAAATACTAGCGTGAGCAGAAATATATATTGGCTGCTTTAAAATATTTACGGAAGATAAAATTGTCATTTTTGTGTGCTTTGCTATTTATGGTCGCATTAAAGTGACTTTATGACATTGGAATCTTTAGCTTTAAGAATAGAATATCAAAATTATCTACTTAATATACCGAGTGCCCTTATTCCTAAATTTTATACGGCACGATGGCTATATGAGGACATATATTGTTTTAAGCTCACTACAAGCACACATCATTTATAATTACTATAAATAAAACAGTAGACGTGTGTGTGCGTGTGTGTCTCCGTGAAAGTATTTAACCGATAAACTCATAAACTATTGGTCACATAACACTGAAATTACCAGAAAATAGTAATCATACACCAAGGATGGATTATAACGAGTAAAATGTTTGTTTAGAGGGGTTAATAGGTGGACAGAAATATGTCGGTAAGTTAAAATGCAAAATGTTCATTTATACTTGCTGACCTGTTTCTATTACTTTTGCGCATGTGCAAATTCATTCATAGCTTTGAGTGGTTTAATTTTAAATCTTTCTTATCTATCTCTCGATAACTCTATCATAATCATGTTGACACACCGGTTCTCGCTGGATCACCGATGTTAAGCAACGTGGAACATAGTCAGTACTAAATGGGTGACCATTTGGGACTTCCAGGTGCTGTATGTGCTCTCCGCTTATCTCGGCATTGTTTCCAGTCGTCCTGGACTCAAACAGTGCCGATCCAGGAGAGGTGTTGTTGCAGATTGCGCAACTCTTGCCTCACAATTACACGCGCAACGGCGCCTACAGGGGGTATCCTTTGTCTTTCGAGACTGAACGGAGGCATCGCGAACTCTATCAGAATAAAACGCGGTTAGAGCGCTAAATATTTTGGTTTCGATTTCAGCTGATGGCACCCAATTTATTTTTTTTTAACTTTTGAGATCAGTGCTATATATATATATATATATATATATATATATATATATATATATATATATATATATAGTAATTTATAAAATATATATGGCGATTAAGCTACACTGAATATTCCGCGTTTCATCCACTCTAGAACTCTCCAGGTTTATGCGGGGCAGGAAATGTGAGTTGAATGCACTTCGTGATTATTCAGATATTTCCGATATTCGTAAAATGTAAACAATAAGTACAGGATCGAACGATAAAATTTTGTCACCATAGAAAAGACAACATTATTCCATTTCCGTTCGATGAAAACCGGATTTCTTTTTTTGGTTGCAGACTTTCTACTAATTGGTTAGTTTTGTACAAATTTCAAGAGCAATAGGAGCCTTCTATCATGTCTGAAAATGGCATAATGTTCAATCAGCGAGATTAGAGATGCGCCGCTGTACAACTCATGCTCTCTATTGATCCAAGTTATAACAACAGGAACATTGCTAGCACCTTCAAACTGCATAGCTGGATTGCCACGAATAACAGGGACGTGCCTAGAGTGAAGAAACCAGAGTTTCTGGACACGTTTTTGGTCTTTAGTGCGGTTTCAAGTGAGAGCCACATTACGCCATTTTACATCTTCGAAATTGGCTTGAAAGTCAACACCAAAGTGCACCCGGATGTGCTAAAGAGTGTGCTAATCCCCTGGTACAATTGGGTGGCCGCTTGCAGACCCTGGGTATAGCAGCAACCCACAAGTTTAAAGAGACCCAGGCTTGTATCCTTCTTCCCCCACCTAAACTTGCTGGACTACTTCGTTTGGTCATACGTCGAGAACATCACCAACATGACCTCCCATAACTCCTAAGTCAGCCTTATCGCTGCCATCCGCCGAGTAATCGCTGGGCTCTTGCTGGCGCTTGTGGAAAAGGCATGCTCTTATTTCCGGGCCTGTATCGATTGATGCTGAAGGCGGCCACATTGGATAGATGTCAGCTCTACTACATAATCAAGTTACCTGAATTGATGTTTTTTCAATAAAAGTTACAAAAATAAATATGTAGTGATGTTTGCTCTAGGCGATTAATTTATTTTTCCACTCTGTATTAGGCAGCAAATAATAAAAATACGCTAAATGTCAGTTTATTCGGCCAAATGAAAACGCATGTATTACCAGGGCAAAAATAAACAGAGAAAAATATTAGCAATATATGAGTAAATACGAATCACTTTGTGAATGATATATGTGTCCCTTATGATTAAAAAGAGTAGAATGATCAGGCGAAATTGTTTCAGCTTTTCTGACAGCCATCTTGAGATAACTAGACTATCAGAGCCATTTACTCTTTTCGAATCAATAAGAGGAAGAGCCAGTCGGATCATCTACATCTTGATTCTAAGCTTAGATATTAGAGGAAAACACTCGTTTGTCAATTCGAAAGTTGATGGAATTTAGATATACTTTTGGTTTCTGGAAGTAGAAGATTGCATTCTCTTGTTAAATAGTCAATAAAAAATAGCTTCAAAGAAGATAGCCTCTAAATAGTGAGCCAGTATACATAATCGGTGTATTGTATTACATTATTATTATAACGCTTTAGAATTGAAAGAAATTCTGAACAAGTTTAAGGAAATATTTTTACATCTCGTCTAATAATATACAGACAAGAAATAATCCGCTTCCATTAAAAAGGTTGGCGACGGATGGCTGTCTTTTTAGTTTCCATTTTCCAAAGATGCCGAAATGGTCGGATTAATTCGATCCAGGTAAGCTGATTTACATTCATTATTGAGGCATTAAAACCAGATTCCGATATTTCCCTTTTAAAAATTATAGGAGAAAGAAAATTGTAAAAAAAAAAATAGTAATAAATAAGTAATCTCCAAAGAGCATCGTATGTAAAAAAAAAAAAGATGCATTATCTTTTCATCTTCAAGCCAATAAGCAAAATATAAGTAAACTCCGATGTTGCCAAAAAGTATACTTATAATGTATAAAAGAAGAAGAATCTCCCATCCGCATCTTTTCTCTCCCTCCAAAAAAAATTAACACTACGTAAACCGCTGATAAATGTATTTTCTACGCCAAAAGAAACAAAAACGAAGCTAAAATAAATTGGCTAATCCTGAAAAAATGGCAATACTATTTACAGAGCCATATTTTCTTTATTATAACGTAAGCCACCCTTCAGCAAGGTGTAGCGCCCGTTAGTCTCCCTTTGCTGTTTCGGATGGTTTTCATACAGCCGCTTGACACTTCTCGCTGGCAGTCACCATTGGACTTCACTGGAGTTTGGGTGGCAATAAGCTTTCCCAAGGTTCAAATACTCTTCGTACTCATCCAATGAAGGTCTGGTTAATGCTTTCTCTTATCAGACTTTCTATTCTCCTCGACCCTTCTCGTCTATTTGGTGTGGTGACAGTCAATACTTTGCGGTTTCAGTTTTCTTGGTTCAATTATAATTATTTTTATATTACTGCGCTTGTTGCTTCGACCGTTATCATCGTGACCATCCCTTAGATTGTAAGTGGACTATTTCAAATGGCTAATAAACATTGGAGTTTACTAAGACAAATAAAATTGGTGTCGCTGGTAACCATAATAATTAACGAATAACCCCTTCTTTATGGTTACTAATTTTCAAAACAAAAAAAAAATGTCCGTTTTTTTTTACGGTTATAAATTGACTATTTTATTTTATAATTTAAAAAAGCACCCTTTTCTCCTCAGGTTAGGAATGTTTTTGTTTTTGTTTTGTTTTTGTTTTTTAATAATAATAACGTTATTATTTCAACAAAAAATTTTAATTCGTCGTTTTTTTATATTCATTTGGTAAAACTTGCAGAGAACGCTGTTTTACGGTTGTTTAAAAAATGGAATAGAAATTTAAATTTCGTTCCGTTTTAATCTTTTTTAATCTCCCCATGTTGAGAACGGCTTTCGGAATAGACACCCTCAACCTCACTATGTTTAGAATGACTTTCGGAATAGACATTCCCAACCTCGTCAGCATACTCGAAAACCTATGAAATTTGACATGTCAAATGTTAACGGTGAGTTGGACGTAATGTAAAAATGTACCAAATTTAAAACGGAACTAAATTTAAATTTCCGTTCCATTTTTACAACAACCGTAAACCAGAGCATTCTCTGCTATCCTTACCATTCATTTTATTTTTTGTTTAATTTAAAAAAATAAAAATAAATAAACATTTCCTTTATTTGTAGTGTACGAACATTAAGTATATAAATAACACAAAAATATTTGAAAGCCAAAACGTTTATCGTACAAATTCTTAATTGAAGTAAAAGATAATACCTGTTACTTGGGTAGAGTGTGTGCGAGGGGAGGTAATATTTACTGAAAAATAATATTTCATTTCATCTTGATAATCTCTCAAAAAGTCGAAAATAAAAAAAATAATGATGCGGAGGAGGAGACTGAACTTTTCCCAAAGTAAAAAAATCGCAAAATAATAATAACGATAATAATAATAATAATGACGGAGAGGGGGGGGGCAGACAAAAACCAAATTATAAAAAAAAATTATTTCATAAAAAAAATTACATAGATAGATTAGAGAACGATGGGTGACGTGTTAATCCATTTTTTTCTTTCATGTCATATGAAGCAAATGATTTTCTTTTAATGCCATTAGTTTCCCGGGTATCATTTTAGTTAGAATTCTCTCTAAAATGATGTTGATTACTGAGAGAACCAATATCCCTAAGTGAAAGTGTTTCTGAGAAACAAACTGGATTCAAACTTGGCAAACTTAGGCTGCCAGTCTGTGCCGTTAACCGTTTAGTCACTGTAACCTCCCTTTTGTTCAATTAAATAAACGCTATGGCTAATAGGAAAATTATACAACAGAAGAAGGTCGAGGAATGTTTCAATCGAAACCATATATTATAAAAAAAATAATAAATCATTTTTAAAAAAGAAACTTTAGCAACGTTCGTGACACAAGGTCAATAAGGCAATTCACACATGCAGTTAAGAGATGAAGCTCAAGGTTTTGATTCGATTTGCTGGGAATGAGTCTACAGAATTTTATCTTATTCTTTCAAATAATGTCCGACATGAGGACAGAAAGAAATTCTTAACGACTTAGTAAATCGATAAAAAAAAGAGCACGACCTTAATATTCGCAAGATATTCCTATTAACATTTTCCGTTAGATGATCGGACAATCATAAAAGCAAATTTTGGCTGCGACAATTTGCTATAATTACGATCATGTTCAATTTGGAACTATTGTTACATACAAAGTTCTTCAAGGCGGTTCTTAAAATGAATTTCACAGAGGCGACATGTCTTTCGGTGCATTCCATTAATGTTAAACTCGTCCTTTTTTTTATACTAGAACTAGCCTGGGTGTGTGGAGGTGTGTGTGTTGGGCAAAAAGCAAGAAAAAAGTAGTAGTAGGAAGGCAGGCTCGAATCCGTACCACGAAGGAGGAAATGAACGTGAAAAAAACGTGACGTCTTTGCCGTTGCGTCCATTGTCAAACCGAAAGTTGTGAAGGTTAAAATTAAGGCTAGTAAATCTAAAAGAGGGGATTACTTTCGAAAATATCGGCGAAAAAATACGATCCCACCTTGTGGAAAATTGCCCAGTTAAGGGTGAAGGAATTTATATTTTTAGCCAATTATTCGATATTTGTCATCTGAGTGGTCGAGCTTCCAAACGATACCGATCTCGTGAAAATCTGTCGCCTCTGTCGAAAGTTTAGGCATACATACATACATACATACATTTAAACAGACAGGTGAGATTTATATTATAGATGTCACCATGTATCAATATGTAACATAGCTGCATCAGTATTTTGGAGTGTGACGTGAGCGAAACGTCACAGATTCGAGTGCATATATAGGGATTAAAACCGGAGGGAAGAGGGAGACGAAAGAGAAGAAAAAAAAAGAAAAAGACGATATTGGCAAAATACGCTTTTTCACTACCCCTTTCGAGAGTCAGACTTTGTAAAAATTGTCGTCATGCCAAAGAGATTTACGGCATAAATTTGTATACTGAGAGTCGACTGGTGCTTGGTGCCGTGTAATAATATTCGGTTAACGGGACGATTAGAAAGAGCGAGCGTACAGGTGTTAAATACATGTCGGCGACTTGCATGTTCAACGAAGAAAATTATTTTTTCTTGCACTTGGAAAGTTTGTGCCGAAGTTCTAATTTCCTTTTGCGATTGTCTCTATATACAAAGTTTGATAGAACAATGATATTACACAAAGGCGAGGACGCCACTCAAGGATAAGGGTTAATGAGTGTCAGAATCTTAGTGATCAATGATGGTGGAGATTAGAGAGAAATTAATTTGTTTAAAACGACGGATCATAAAGAACTTGTTTGTGTAGGACTTGTAAGCGACCCTATTATAGTCAGCTGTTCTGAGAAAAAGCTTTGCCCATGGAATTTTCGTTCAGTTTTTAGACACAAATAAAGAATAAGGGAAATTTGTTTACTAGCTGTATCTACCCGGTGTTGCCCGGTATCCAGTGGGATTATTTTAGTTTTTAATATTTATTTATTTGCACATTTTTTAACTTCAGGTAGACAACTCCTATTATTTTCTTCAGTTAAAATCAGTTTAGCCTTTAACTAAAGTCAGTTTTAATACTTGCCCAACAGACACATGCCCCAAGTTCCATGGATAAAACGGTACTCCAGCAATTATTGGTATTATGTCCACTTTCTTTATCTGCCATATTTTTCATTTCTCTGATAATTCCCACATCATCATCATCATCATCATCATCATCATCATCATCATCATCATCCACTCACTAGGAGTTTCCACACGTGCTATCACTAGTGATCACTCACTGGCAAAAATATGTGATGTTGTGTGGTGTCTGAGGGGCAACAAGTCTCTTCAGATTTTCAGTGCTCTCCGTCGCTCTCAATAACTAGTGTGGTTGACTCCACGTTATTGCAACAGCCGCTTATCTTTGATAATTCGCTGGCAACGACTATTAGTATTCTCTGGTGTTTGGGCGGCAAAAACTCTCCCTAAAGCCTAACTGATTTCCGCACTTTTTCCAGTAGAGGTCCCAATGCTCTCCCTTTTCGGTCCTTCCCGACCCTTCTTTATTTTGGTGTGGCGCCATTCGATGTAGACGCCACAAACTTTTGGAGATGAGGAGGGGGCGTAAGCAACATTTCGCGGTTTCGGTTTTCTTGGTTCCCTGTGGTCGTATTCTGTTTTTGTTTAATTTATTGGGTTTTTTTTAGTTATTATTACAGTAGTCAAGTAATTGATTATTTTTCACAATTTATGTGGGTAGTTTCCGCATTCTAGGATTTTCTCTGGGATTTCAGCTGTTTTCATTATTACTATTTGTTTTCTCTTCTTAGCCTTCACTCTGATTTCAATTTTCCTATTCTGTTTTTCGAAGTTCATTGAGATCGTTTCTAGTGCTATTATTATTATTATTATTATTATTATTATTATTATTATTATTATTATCATTATTATTATTATTATTATTATTATTATTATTATCATTATTATTATTATTATTATTATTATTATTATTATTATCATTATTATTATTATTATTATTATCATTATTATTATTATTATTATTATTATTATTATCATTATTATCATTATTATTACTATTATTATTATTATTATTATTATTATTATCATTATTATTATTATTATTATTATTATTATTATCATTATTATTATTATTATTATTATTATCATTATTATTATTATTATTATTATTATTATTATTATCATTATTATTATTATTATTATTATCATTATTATTATTATTATTATTATTATTATTATCATTATTATTATTATTATTATTATTATTATCATTATTATTATTATTATTATTATTATTGACTCACAAGGAGCTTTCACACGGGTCATAAAGGATCTCTCCTTGAAAACAGCCTGTGGTGTTCCCTTGAAGCTGGGTGATAACAAGTCTCCCCAGTTTGCCAGTACTCCACCTCTTCTGATAGCATTTGCAAATAAATTTGCATTATCGCAACAGCTGCTTACCATTGATTTCTCGCTAGCAGCGGCTATTGGTCTCTACTAGAATTTAAGTCGCTATAAGCCTCCCCGAGGTCCCAGTTCTTTTCAGATTTGTCCAGCAGAGGTCTGAACAATGCTCTCTCTTCAATCTTTCCATCCTCCTTGACCCTCCTCGGTTATTTGGCATCATTCTTTTTGGGGGCGGTGATTGGGTAATGGAAGGGGATGGGGGACGGAATAGAGAACTTATAGATATACATCTTCAATTTTTTTGGTTCCATCTAACGCTTCTTCATGTTTTGCCTCTGCAGCAGTTTGTCTGGCCCGTACATGTGGCGCATGTGTACTAATCTCTGCATTCAAGGGTTTTCCTTAATATTTCAGCTGTTTTCATTATCGTTATTCATTGTATTTTTCCAGTCATTCCTCTGATTCCAATTTCTCCCACTCTTTTTTCAAAGTTTTTCAGAATTGTTCCTAGTGCTCCTACTATTATAGGTATTATTTTGATTTTCTTCACCATCCAAATCCCTTTCACTCTCTGTCAAGTTCTGTATATTTGCTCCGTTTCTCCTTTTCTTTAATATTTATCCTGTGGTTAGCTGGAATAGCAAAGTCTACGATTTGGCAAGACTTTTCTTCCTTGTTAATAATTACGACACCCGGTCTTCTTGCTTGGATGGGTTTATCTATTGCGATTCTCGTTTTCAATTACTCTTGCCAACTTATGCTTGTACCATTTGTCCGTGCGTTCGAGATGCAGTTTTTTGCACAATTCTCGGTGTGCTGCGCTTATTATTATTATTATTATTACTATTATTATTATTATTATTGGCTCACACGGAGCTTTCACACAGATTATCAAAGATCTCTTCTTGAACACAGACTGTGGTGTTCCCTGGAAGCTGAGTGACAACAAGTATCCCCAGATTTCCAGTATTCTCCACCTCTTTCGATAACATTTGCAAATAAATTTGCATTATCGCAACAGCTGCTTGCCATTGATTTCTCGTTGGCAGCGGCTGAGTTGAGTAGCAATAAGCCTCCCCAAGGCCCCAGTTCTCTTCGCACTTATCCTGCAGAGGTCTTGTCAGTTCGTCGGTCTTCCTTTCCTTCTTGACTACTTGGTCTCACTCTTTTTTTTTAGGGCGGGGCAGTGAAGTGGTAATGGGGGATGGGGGAGGGCTAGAGAACTTATAGATATGCGGCTTCAAGTTCTTTGTTCCATGTAGCGCTTTATGTTTTGCCTTAAAACTACAAGTTTACGGTCGGTTAGCATTCGTGATTCATGTGGATTATCTTCATTATTGAGGGTTTTACTTAAGATTTTCACTATTCTTAGCATTACCGTCTGTTTTATAGTCTCAGCGTTCCCTTACTTCCGATTCATCGTCGTCCTTTTTCCAAGTTCCTTGGGACAGTTTCTAGGGTTCCTACAATTATTGATATTATATTGATTTTCTTTTTCATGTTCTATATGCTTTCAGTCATTTGCAGAGCTCCCAGCGAACTGCCTTCCCCGAGCAGTTGTGTCTGTCCTTATATTCCATTTGGGCTAGTTTGCTGCATTCACTTATTATATGGTTTGTCGTTTTGTTTCTTTGTCCAGAGAGTCTACATTTACTGTTTTCCAGTGTTGTCCATATTTTAGCTTTAATGTAGTTAGTTATTATCGCGTTGTTCTGTGCACCTGTCAGTAGAAAGCAGTAATATGATTATTAAAGTGGATACAATCCGACGATATGAAATTTAAAATGGAGGTGGAGAGACGTTTCGGCTCGACGTTTCGCCTGTCTGATGCGGGCTTTCTCAAGAGGGATGGTCAGTAATATGTATTTAAGATTGTGTTCACATTTTGGAGGCATATAGTAAAAATGAGAGGAAAAAATTGTCTTCATGGGAAAATATAATAAAAAAATATTCCTTTGCTTTTCATAAAATTCTTGATAACTGGCAAACTCTGGCGGCCATTTTGAATATATTTTGCGCTATCTCGTCGCCATTTCGTCCTCGGTGAGAAGATGTTGGAACTAGAGGCTAAGGGAAAGGTTGGCTGATGAAATCATGACTTCTCATTTTCAGCATTCAATATTTATCTTATATGCCACTGAGATACGGTTATCGTATTTTTTATTGCAAAACTGGTCAAATCAATAAATTAAATTTGACATGGTGAAGATATTGCAAACTGATTAGAGTACAAATCAAATTTCTTGTCTTTGAAAATCAGTTTGGCGATTTATTAGTTCGTTGGTTATTTGATGCGAGAAAGAAAATTACTGGTTTCATTTTTGATATGAGAGAAGAGATAGAAGATTTTAAGTGAATTGTGTCTTTAACCTTGAGTTCAAGTTAGACATTATATAATATATATATTTGTCGGTTTAGAAGTTGTCGCCCTAATGAGACCAACCCTATATATTTATTTTTTAACTCTGATTGAAAAAATCAATTCAGGTAACTGGTTATGTAGTAGAGCTTACATCTATTCAATGTAGCTGCATTCAGCCTCAATCACTGCCTTGATACGGGTTCAGAACTGAGAACATACTTTTTCCGCAAGCGCCGGCGGGAGCTCATGGATGGCGGCGATCAAGCTGACTTTGATGTTGAGGGAAGTCATGTTGGTGATGTACTCGACGTATGACCAAGCAAAATAGTCCAGCGGGTTCAGTGAGAGAAGAGTACAAAGTCGTAGTACTGCTGAAGCTAAGCCTGGGACTCTTTGTACTTGTAGGTCGGCCCCGAGTCCTGCTGCCACACCCATGGTCTGTCAGTGGTTACTTAATTGAACCAGGGAATCACCACACTCGTCAGCATATCCACGTACACTTTGGTGTTTATTTTCAAGCTGATTTCGAAGATGTGGGGTGACATAATATGGAAAGTCAAGGAAAAGACTCAAGGATTGCGTGAAAAACGATCGTAAGGAGCTTGACATAAATGTTGAGAGGTGAGAAGAAATAGCTGGGAATAGAAATGAGTGGCGAAGAGTTGTCTCGGAGGGTCGCAAGGTATTAGAGACAACGAACTTGGAACAGGCAGAGTTTAAGAAAAATATGTGTAAAGAGACTTTAAAGGAATTAGATGCTCGTAAAGCTTTCTACTGTCCAAAGCTGGATATATGAACTACATAAAGTCACACAAAAGACGCTCTTATGTACCCTTACCCCCACGATCTGATGAGGCAACCTGTGTGGTGTGTGGCAGGAAGTACAACTCGGCTGATTGTCTGAATAAACACATGGTTGTGCTCAGACACACCATACTACAGAGTGGTTCAATTAACCCGGTGATGACACTCGATTTTATGTGTCATCTTTGCTTCAGGCTATGTAAGGTGGCTGCTGGTTTGAAGGGCCACTTACGTGGCCATGGGAGATGAACTGAGGGGGGTGAAGATAGGGATTTTGTTGGGTCGGGCGGCAATCATACACAAAGACCAAGCCATATCATATGTATACATATATAAGATTTCTTAGTATGAGGATATTAATTTGAAAGTTGAAATATTTACTTGTTCAATCATACGAAAGAAATGTGATACAGCGAAACAGTATGTGTCTTAATATATATATATATATATATATATATATATATATATATATATATTGTTGTTGTTGTTGTTATTTGTAGGAAGAGATGGGTCATTTTAGAGATTTCTATTCACGTACATAACAGAAATACCACGTTGCTGATATTGTTGATGCTATGGCTGAATGTATAAAAAAAGAAAGCCTAGATGTCAAGGTACTTCTGAAAAAGCACATGCATTGGAGCGATGCATGACGGGATGGGCGCAGAACATGGCCATTGATTCCTATTAGCATTAGCAAATGTCAAA
This sequence comes from Euprymna scolopes, assembly GCF_053919585.1. Taxonomy (NCBI): domain Eukaryota; kingdom Metazoa; phylum Mollusca; class Cephalopoda; order Sepiida; family Sepiolidae; genus Euprymna; species Euprymna scolopes. The sequence goes on from NC_136500.1 coordinate 63,670,535, forward strand.
CGCACATGACGAAGTCGTCGATTCATGGAGCGAGCAACTGGGTGAACAATTGGATAAAAATGCGTAAGGAGATTGGAGAAAGAGAAAGAACAAAAACATAATCTATGTAGGGGCTGTTTGGTCTCTCTCTCTCTCTCTCTCTCTCTCTATATATATATATATATATATATATATATATATATCTATCTATCTATCCCTCTCTCTTTCTCTCTTTCTCCATCTCTCTCTCCCTGTCTGTCTCTTTCTCTCTATATATAAAGAGAGAGAGGGGGGAGGGAGGGAAAGAGAATATATATATATATATATATATATATATATATATATATATACGACAGGCGTTCCAGAAGAAATGCCTCCTATTTTTATTTTGCCTAAATTGATAAGAGGGAATTGTAAATTGCAATGTTATGATGATTGAACTCATGCAGTCATAATCTCCAAGTTTCATCTCTCAATTGCAGATATTGATCGTGTGAGATTCTAAAAAGCAACCCTTGTCAATTACGTGTGTCAGAAGTAGAGATACATTATTGAATTCCTGGGACAAGTGCATTGCGAATCGTGGTGACTATGTAGAAAAATAAATTTTGGGGCAAAAGAAGTCGCTCTTAACAACAGGTTCTGATGTGATCCAATTACCTGTGATGGGTGAAAATTATATCAGTAACGATTTAATTAGAGCTGAATTAAAGCTTCCTGTATTATGTGAACAATCACTTAATTAATATGCATAAGTTATTTGGCCAATTTAGCGTTTTTTCGCCAGTCGAGAGCAAAGAACCTGGTTGAAGTCGAAAGTTGGAATGTCCCTCGTTCACTACCGGCAGATAAAAAGAGGGAAGGAAGAAAATTGGTTGTCGAAAAAAAGGTTCCGTTGCATATATTTTCCTTTTTATAACTGTCAAATAATATATTCTTTGCATCCAGAATTTATTTAATAAGTAATCTTTAAAAACGAAATCCCAAAGATTTTTGTCCGGAATCAATTATTTGTTGCGTACGAAATTCGTGAATAACTCACAAACGAATGATACTAATTGAAGTAATTTCTTTCAGGAGACAGCAAGCAGGAGAGAGAAACGGCCAACCCAGCGTCCGCGAACTACGGCCCGCGATACGTGTATTCATATAGACTTGAGTTGGTCACTTTGCTTTTTAAATTCTTTTATTTTATTTTATTTTTTTTTATTTTTCTGCGAGCCACTGTGAGATAGGGAATACAGAAATCGCACATCAACACCATCATCGTAGAACTGACCAAGACCACGCTATTGAGTTTCCGTGAGTGTTCTGAAATCGGAATCATCTAGGACTACACTTATGTACTGGTGAACACAACGGTCTTCACCGTGTTATATTTAGTTACCGTTTAGACCAGGATTCGACCCTGGCGATCCACAGTGTTATATTCGCTGTCGCGACCGGGATACACCCTAGGTTGAGAACGTTCACGAACTTTGGTTACATTTAGTGACCACCACCGTCACGCAGGATTTTGACCTGTAATATTCTTTAAGACGATCAAAAACTTTTGGTGACTGTCACCCAGCATTTTGATTCAACTGCATCTATTGACCTACACCAGTTTGGCCATATTACGCCCCAAGGTATTGCCTCTAGAGATTGCATCAAGCTACGCTGATGGGTGATTTAATTTTCTCTTGGGCTATTTTTCTTTGATAATCGTTAAGATCCCTTGAAGGCGAATAATAAGGAATTAAGAGAGAGAATTAGTAATAAATTGAAAAGAGGGACGATCAATTGAAACGAAGGTGAGGTGAAAAATAATTATCGCTTTATTAAACAATTGATGTAGATCGTATTTTAAGGTGAAGGATATTTAACGCTTTGTTAAACTACCGGTTGACATGACCGGTATTTTAAAGTGAAGAATGTCTGATGCCTTTAAATTGCTGAATGATATCAGTCGTGTATTAAAGAAATGAAATTAGTGTTTGTAATTATAATTTTTTAAGCTCGAATCGTATTTTGAAAAAAAAAAGGTTGAATTTAAGGCGTGTAATATTGTTGTTAATAAGTAATTGAATAAGTTGAGAATGGGTGCTCAGACGGAACCGAAGGTTTTCGATGGGGATCTGAGAGAGTTGGATGAATGGTTACAAGAGGTCATTGGTTGGCTGGTTGTTTTTGTTTTACGGCATATCAACCCTTTCCGGGTTATTTAATGCCGAACCAAAAGATTTTGAAGAAAATTTTTTTTAATAGAATATATTTGTTGTTTTCGCGTTGGTTTCTATTTAACCCATAGTTGGGACCCTAACAGATACTACCACTCCGGGTCAGAGTGGACCTGGGAGCAATGGTAATTAAAGGGTGGCTCCACATTCCCCAAAGCCCACAAGCTGGGGCCTCACCACTGAATATAGTTTAAGGTCATATCCAGGACCCCCATTGAGGGACTTTTACCCTCTGCAGGGGGGCAGTCGGCGTATTCTAATGCCTCATTGGGAGACGAATTGTTTCAGGGGCGTATGCGGCGGTGGACGAGGTACTATCATGGTTTATCGAGTGAAAAGTTCAGGAGAACCCTCGGTTGTCCTTGCAGCAACCGCGGTTGTCACTAGTAAAAGAATTACCTAGTGATAGGACCAATTTGGAAGTCTTGAAAGAACTGTTTAAACTCGAAGAGTGAGATAAGGTCGGTGAGAGAGGCGTTAGTAGACGGACACATTGGCGCAGATGTCATTAAGGCAGTCCGCTGAAATCGCAGAAACCCCGAGATTTTCACTTAGCCCCCGAGAATGTTGTGGAAGGTCGCTAACGTACCAAAAAGGTCCAATCAACAATGGTCAGTAAAATCCCGCTGCGCATTGTCGAAAACAGAAGAAGAGCCGAGATGACATCAACCAGAGTAAATGCAGAATTCGACGCCGTCAAAGTGTAAAAAGGCACCCTGCTAACCAAGGACCCTGAAATGAACTAATGAAGCAAATAAAATTGACTTTGTTTTTTCTTTCTTTTATAGGAGAATCAAGCAAGAGACTGTCCTAGATGAAGGTTGACTACAGAAGAGCCAACGGTCTAGGGTGTATTTAAGAATTCAGGTGATAAGTCATCTCCCTCTCAATACAGACCTATAAGTCTCCTGTATGTTAGGAGTAAGTTGCTGGAATCCATATTAAATAGAGAAATAGTAAACCACCTCAGCAGGAATAACCTTCTTAGTGACACACAATATGGTTTCCGCTCTGCAAGATCTACCGCAGATGTGCTGACGGGTATATCCCACAGGATTAGTGAATCTCTTGACAAAGGCTTCCTTTCTAGGGCAATTGCTCTTGACATATCAAAGGCCTTCGACAAGGTATGGCATAAGGGTCTATTTCACAATATTTCCAGCTACGGTATAACTGGAAATGTTTTCTCAATCATTAAATCATTTTTATCCAATAGGCTCATAAGAGTAGTGGTAGATGGACAAAAATCGGAGGCCTGCAATATAAATGCTGGAGTCCCTCAGGGGTCAATCCTGGGCCCAACTCTCTTCCTGATCTACATCAATGACCTCCCTAAACACATACTTAAATCATTCGTTGACATCTATGCTGATGACACGACCATCTACGGCAACACATCAAAAATGACAAAGTTCTCTCTGATTCTCTCTCCTCTGATCTCGAACGCGTGGTTCAGTGGGGGAAGATGTGGCTGGTTACCTTTAATGCATCTAAAACCAAACTCCTATCCTTACATCATCAACGCTTTGATCCCCAGCTGGCATCAATTGTGATGGATGGCTCTCGTCTGGGTGAGGCCCCGTGTTTTGACAAGCTTCTGGGTTTGACCTTTACTCCTGATCTGAAATGGAACACGTACATCAAGTCTGTTGCCAAGGTCGCTGGAAAGATGGTGGGATCCTTCTACCGCTCCAGAAAATATCTCACTACTGATGCAATACTCTATCTATATAAAAGCCAAGTACGTCCAAGGATGGAATACTGTTGCCATATCTGGGCAGGAGCTCTAAAAACAGCCTATCCTGCCTTGACATAGTACAAAATAGACTTCGTGGCTTAGTGGGGGATGCCCTTTTCTCTTCCCTGCAACCTCTCTCCCACAGAAGAGACGTTGCGAGCCTATCCTTGTTTTATCGTTATTTCCATGGCAGGTGCTCGTCTGAACTCCAATCTCTGGTCCCCTCTCGCCAATCTTTCACGAAAAACACCCGTCTAGCTGAATCCACTGTAAAAAATTTCCCCCACTCTATATCTGTGCCTAAATCAAAACGCGGATTCCATGAACAAAGCTTCTTTCTTAGAACTGCACGCCTGTGGAACTCTGTTCCGTCTGCCTGCTTCCCTCCGGACTACAACTTGGATGTCTTCAAGTCCAATGTTAACAAATTCCTAATAGAACGCCCCCTTAAGTAAACACTTCATCAAATCTCCACACTAACGTAATGTACTTGCAATAACCCTTATCCCTGAGTGGCTTCTGGGCCTTGATAAGTGGTGATCAGTGTGTAAAAAAAAAAGAAAAAAGAGGATTATAAATTAAAAAAGGGGTGAATGATCGTTCCTTAATAGGTTGAATATATATATATATATATATATATATATATATATATATATATATATATATATATATATAGGCCTGGGTGCCCGGCGTTGCCCGGCGTTGCCCGGCGTTGCCCGGGTGTTTGGAAGTGTGTATTGAGCAAAAAAAAAATGGTAGTAGGCAGGCAAGCTCGAAACCGTACCGCGAAGGAGGAAAAGAACGTGAAAAAAGCGTGACGTCTTTGCTGTTGCGCCCATCGCGAAACTGGAAGTGACGAATATTTAAATTAAGGCTAGTAAATCGAAAAGAGAAGGATGACTTTCGAAAATATAGGCGAAAAAAGCGACCCCTCCTTGTAGAAAAGTGCCCAGTTAAACGGGAAGGAATTAATGTTTTTTTGCCAATTTTCCGATTTTTGTCGTCCGAAAGGTCAACCTTCAAAATGCTACCGATCTCGTGAAAATTCGTCGCCTCTGTCGAAACTTTTAGGCAGACATACATGCAAACATACATACATGCATACATACATACATACATTTAAACAGACAGGTGAGATTTATATTACACACACACACACACACGCACACTAATATATATATATGTTGACGATGATGTTTTGAGTTCTTTGTCTACAAGAATCTAAATACCAGAACTAGATGTGATTCCTAATTTTTCTGAAGTTCTCGCAGCTGTAAATCAAATGCTACTGAGAAAGTGTGCAGGTGATGATGGTATACCAGCTGAAATATTCAAGTTTGGGGGGAACACACTTTTGAAAAAACTTTTGGAGTTATTCTTCAGGATCTGGGAAAGCGGTTCTGTACGTCAGGATTTCAGGAACTCGTCAATAATCTATCTCTTCAAGAATAAAGGAAAGCGCATTGATTGTGATAACAACCGTGGAATATCACTGCTCTCTGTGGCTGGAAAAGTACTAGCCAGGGTCATTTTGAACAGGATAATCATTTATCTAGTAGACAAAATTTATCCTGAGACACAGTGTGGTTTTAGATCTGGGAGGGGAACCACCGACATGATCTACTGTTTACGCCAAGTTGCTGAGAAGGCACGTGAGAAAAATCAGGGTCTGTTTGTCGTTTTTATCGACCTAACCAAGGCGTTTGACTCTGTCAACAGAGTCACACTTTGGAAGGTTTTGAATAAAGTTTGAATCCCTGAAAAAAATGTTAAATGTAATAATATCCTTTCACGAGAATATGGAGGCACGTGTAAGAGTAGATGGAAAGTTCTCTGAGTCATTCAAGGTAAAAAACGGTACGAAACAGGGTTGTGTTATGGCACCTGTGCTCTTTGCAATCTTCTTTTCAATCATGTTCGAGCATGCTTTTAAAGATTACACGCAAGGTGTCCATTTTGAGTTTAGAACTACCAGGGGTATTTTTAATCATCAAAGATTCAAAGTTAAAACACTAACAAGAAGCAAAATGGTTCGTGATTTTCTTTTTGTAGACGATGCTGCACTCGTGGCCACTTCATTTGAAGGAGCACAAGAATTAGTTGACAAGTTTTCCAATGCCGCAAAAGCATTTGGTTTGACGATTAGTATTAAAAAGACAGAAGTTATCTACCAACCAAATCCCACCCCGTTGCAGCAAGGTGGTGTGAATATTCCGAGACCAGAATATGTGGAAAATCTTACTGAATAAACAGCCTCTAAAGTATGTTAAATACTTTGCATATCTCGGAAGTAAGGTGAATTCGTCAGCATCACTTGATGATGAGATATTGAGCCGAATTTCAAAGGCGACTGATGCCTTCGGCAAACTGCGGTCAAGAGTATGGAATGAAAGAGGTTTCACTCTAAAGACCAAAATCTCAGTTTATCGTGGTGATTGTTTCGATACTCCTGTAGGCAGATTGAGCAACTGGATACATTCCATAAGCGTTGCCTTCGCAGTATATGTGGATTAACATGGAAAGACAAGGCCCCTAACTTGGGATTGTTTGCTAGGTGCGACATTTTAAGTATTGAGGCCTTCCTGATGAAGTCTCAGCATCGGTGGGCTGGTCACCTTGTTTGCATGGATGAACACCGTCTTCCTAAGCAACTAGCATACAGTCAACTGAAAGAGGGTAATCGAAATGTGGGTCGTCCATGTCTGACGTACAAGGATAAGCTGAAAGACAATCTTAAGCACGCAGGCCTGAACCCAAAAACCTTTGGAGAAGATTCTGCAGATAGAAAATTGTGGAGGGAAAAATGTTTTGCGGGCATTAACACATACATTGACACACGGCTATCGAATCAAACAAATCTTCGTAGAGCAAGAGTAGGAACAGCATCTTCCCAGCCTGTCCTGTGAGTCGTGCAGCTTGGTTTGTGGGAGCAGAGCTGGCCTCGTGTCACACAAGCGGCACAAAGTATCTGACAGCATAGACACAGCACTCTTCTTCGACACTAGCGCCCAAGTACATGTATTTGGTGACTTTAATGTTCATCATAAAAACTGGCTTGGATTCTCTACTTACACAGATGCAGCAGGCAGCGCAACTCATAGCGTCTCTGTATCTCACTCCCTATCGCAAATTTTTACTTTTCCAACCCGCTTCCCTGATCAGGAAGAACAACACGCATCACTATTAGATCTGTTTTTGACCACAGTTCCTGATGACTGTGTAACGAAAGCCGACAGCCCACTTGGGAACGCTGATCATGCGGTGATAATGGTTGAAATCGCCCTAAACTCTAGACCCAAAACTGAAGAGCCAGTGCTCAAAACAACGAGATATTATAAAAAGGCTGACTGGGAAGCCATCAGAGATCTTATCAGAGACGCCCCATGGGGAAATATTTTTTCTCTTCCTGCTGAACAGTGTGCAACCGAGACCACTGAATGGTTCAAAACTGCAATCGAAGCGCATGTTCCCATGCGGAAATTCTATAGCAAGCCCCACTCTCCTCAATGGTTTACTTCGACTTGCGCAACTGCCATTGCCCAAAGGCAGCATGCATTCCGCAGGTTTAACCGACATTTCCAGTTCAAACAGACAGAAGTACATAGAAGCTAGAAGTAACGTTAAGAAAGAAATAGCGACAGCTAAGAGGGAATTTACGGAAACCACTAAAAAACGCATCGAAGCACAAAAACTAGGAACTCGTGACTTCTGGAAACTCTACAACAGTGTAGTAAATAATGGGCAATCAACAATTCCTCCACTAACCAACAATCACGAGGTTCTTTGCTCAGCAACCGAGAAGGCTAACATGCTTGCCAGTCGGTTTGCCTCAAACTCCACACTGGACCCTCTAAACCACCCCCTACCTCAATTTCCTATGCGGACAGACGCCACGCTTGACGATCTAATAATCACCCCTGCTCAGGTGCATGCTATCATAAAAAACCTTGACACTTCAAAAGCATGTGGACCCGACCTCATCCCAGCTGTGCTATTAAAAAAGTGCTTACCCGAAGTAGCTCCAGTTCTCTTCAAACTCTACAACAAATGCCTTAATGAATCTTGCTTTCCGGGCTGCTGGAAAACTGGTTCTGTGGTACCAGTATTCAAGAATTCTGGCGAAAGAACTGACCCATTAAATTATCGCCCTATTAGCCTCCTCCAACTTTTTGCCAAAATATTTGAGAATTTAATTAACCATGCTCTAGTCCAGCACCTTACAGATGTTAAACTTCTGACCGACCAACAATATGGATTTAGACACGCCCAGACATCCTCACTGTAATCTCTGAACGCATATACCATTCACTGGACAAAGCGGGAGAGGGCAGAGCGGTAGCTCTAGATATATCCAAGGCTTTTGACAGGGTATGGCATGAGGGTCTCCTCAGGAAGATTAGATCATACGGTATCACTGGTAGAATACTTAACATAATTAAATCCTTCTTAGATAAGCGAAAAATCCAGGTTGTCCTCGACGGTCGTACATCTAAACAATATGATATAAATGCGGGAGTGCCCCAGGGATCTATTATTGCCTCTGAGATGGGTATATATGCTGATGACACCACACTCTATAGCAGGCACGACAGAAAAACAAATGAACATATATCTAAAGTAATGGCAGAAACACTAGAGGATGACCTCCAATCAGTAGTGGAATGGGGACAAAAATGGATGGTCACGTTCAATGCCGCCAAGACAAAACTGGTTTCATTCAATAATTACAAGAAACCTTCTCTAACACCTATAGCAATGGCCAACGACTCTTTATCTGACAGTACGTCTCTCAAGCTCCTTGGTCTAACGTTCACAGGAAACATGAGTTGGAACAATTACATCGAGAGCATTGCCAGGGCCGCTGCGAGGAAGGTGGGCTCTCTCTACCGTGCTAGAAAACTTCTAACACCCGAAAGTATCCTGTACCTCTACAAGGCCACTATTCGCCCATGTATGGAGTATTGCTGTCATATTTGGGCCGGTGCATCGGCTACTAGTCTCTCGCTCCTTGACAGGATTCAAAAGAGAGTCACAAATCTAATAGGCCCTAAACTGGCATCTAAGCTTCAGCCTCTGTCCCATCGTCGAAACGTTGCATCCCTCTGCCTGTTCTACAAGTATTATAATGGTGAATGCTCTGATGAACTGCAAGCACTTGTGCCCCCACGACGTAAACACCCTCGAGAGACCCGACAAGCTGCAAAATCCCACCCCCACACTGTAGAGATCCCTTGATGTAAAAGATCTTTTTACTCCAATAGTTTCTTCCCCAGAACTGCTAGACTTTGGAATTCCATTCCAGGTCACTGCTTCCCCAACTGTACTGACTTGCATAAGTTCAAGTGCAACGTGAACCAACATCTCGCTACCCAAATCCCTACATAGTACCCAAGTAGATGTTTCCCATGATAGTAGCCCCCTACACCAAAGTGTCAATGTGCCTTGTTTGGGGTTAAAATGTAATAAAAAAAAAATATTTAAAAAAAAACAAGCATTGAAGGCAGAGTGAAACAGAGCGAATTTTTTGGCCCTCATGCGTCGAATACGACGGGAGATTCCATTATATATGGGGGGTGTACAGTATTTACTTCAACGGTGCGCAGTGTCTGAATATGAGAATCCCTTTATACATTTAAAAGTGGGGAGCGCCAAGGGCATCTCAAACAAGGGCTTATCAAATAAGGGCTTATCAAACAAGGGGTTATGATTTGTTAATTAGGCAAATTAATCTCCATTTAAATATAAAGTATTTCAGAATACTCTGTGAAATAAAATTATATAGTATAAACCTAATAAAAGCAACACATGCTTCGGCAGTATAACTAGTAAGATACTCTAGGTATTTCCTGGTAAAAAGAGAATGAAAGTACGTGGATAAAATAAATAGAAAAGTCAGACCACATACAGTATATTATACTCGAAAGGTAATACTTTGTCATCGAAGCATAGTATTTCTTCTGTATTTAGTCGGTAAGTGAAGTCCTTCTAGACAGAAGCAATTCTTTTGTGTATCCCAATCCAATGAATCCCCTTTGAAGATCTGGATTATCTCCTATCTGAAAAACTGACACTGTTTCTAATCCTGCCCTCGAGATAGGAAAGTATATAAGAGCTTTATCTAAAAAGAGAATTAGAGGAAGACAACATAGACGGTGCAATAAAAGACTAGAGAATATGCATAACCCAAAGTGTAGAAAAGTTCTAGTGGCTCTCTTTTATTAACATCAAATATGGCGTTCGGGACTAGTGTGATTAGGGACCAGATGTTTAAGGGTTATCCCAAATAGAAAGTTTACAGCAAGATGTTTGTTAACATTACATTCGAATTTCTCCGTGTTGATACAGTTGAAGAAATAGAAAACAAGGGGAGATCTTCATAGGGAAACGATCCGAAAGAAAGAAAACTATTACAGTAGAAAGTCATTCGGCGTCTGGGGGCCTCTGTGGTTAAGGGATAAGATTGTTCTATTAGTTTGGTTGGTCAGTTGTGTTTATATTAATGGGCGATAGAACTGCATCAAGTTGGTCGTGTTGGATGACTGACGTGCAACGCCGAAAATATCGGATGTAGGTGCACACACGCAATGCCAGAGATCACCGATTGCACATTCCGATCGCGAGTTGGAACCATAGCAAATGGCCTAAAAAACGGAAGCAATGGAACGTCTTAGATTTTAACCGGAATTGGAATTGCTATAAACGCTAAATAATAAAACAACACGCATTCCGATATGAAGAATTTCAATATAAGTGCAACGCAGAAATCAACGGACAGACAAACAGAGAATGCAGAGAGACGTGTTGGCTCCCGTTGTCCAACCGTCACAGCCATCCATCATCCTTCCATTTCACATATCGTTCGCTTTTCTCTTTTATGTCAGCTTCGGGCCAATAAGGGTAAATAAATTGTATTCTTCTAATTTAAATGATTAATTATTGTGTATTTAAAAAAAAAAAACAGGAAAAAGACTGTATATGATTTCGCACGCGTTTAACAAAAGTGCAACCTGAGATTATATGACCTTAAAAACATATTAAATAACTGTTATCCGATTATATAATAGTCTGAGTCTATTCCACGGAAGTACTCGTAAAACATGCACAGAGATGCAACATTGCTACAATTGGAGTATTGACTGGAGTTTGGTAGACATTGCGAGATCTATTAGTTTACTGATTCCTTCTTGTATTCTAGATAATGGTGACTGGTGCACTTGCAAATGCTTGATTTGTTCAGTTTATATATCTTGAATATTTTTGTCGTTTTATTTTTACTCGTAATCACCCCAAAGCAGAATATTGCCAACAAGACGTAAAGGGTGCTGTCACCTCTGGGCAGAAGCTGCTCAGAGAACCTATATTGCTTTGACAGAGTACAGAACCAGCTTCGAAGCCTCTGCAACCTTTTTCCCAGAAGAGACGTTGCGAGCCTATCTTTTCTCTAACGTCATGTTCATCGCGAGTGCTCGTCTGAGCTTTAATATATGGTTCCTCTACGCCAAACCTTCACAATAGTACTTGTCCAGCTACAACCACTACCAACAATGTTCCCTACTCTTTATCTGTACCTAAATCTGAACGCATATTCGACGAGCAAAGCTTCTTTACTAGAACTGTCCGCCTATGGAAATTAGTTCCGCTGGCATGATTTCCAGTTGACTACAACGTGGTAGTTTTCAATTCTAATGTAAACAAGTTTCTGATGTCTGCCCCCTTAAATAATCATATTCTACCCAACTTTCACCAGAAACGATCACTAAGCTCTCTTCTCAGTGACCACCTTATACTCATTAACCCTTATTCTCAATTTGCTTTCAGTCCTCAATAAGCGATTACTCCCTTGTAAAAAAAAACTACAGGGACACTAACTTGAGAGTTGAGTGGCGAGATATCTATTCATATTACACTTAAATTGATGCATGTTTGTGCAGTCGGGGAGGCAAGATACGGGACTGGAATTCCAAAGTCTAACAGCTTGTTATATTTTCATTTAAATTGTTTTGTTCTTACTATTTAAAATATTTTCATTTAATTTTTTTTTTTTTTTGGTTCTTACTAATTAAAAAAAAAATAGATATGCAAATTCAGTTTCTTGTCACGTGATTTTGCACGTTTTCCTTTTTCGTTAAAAGGCTGAGTTCTTTCTCGCGTTTTAGTAGCTGTGAATTTTGTTCAATAAAGCCTTGGACAGAGGTTTTTGTTTTACGTCTTCATTTACAACACTACGCAGCTCGAGGGAAGAAACATTTAGAGTAGTGAAAGGTGAAATTGTATTTTTCTGCTTGTCGGGTTATTCGGGGGAATTTACGTCGAAGTGGTACCAATGCTACGATCGTCGGCGCACATTCCAGTAAAGTACTTCAAATACAAGCACAGAGATGTCCCAGAAGTTATATCGTAAGCTTAACGACCGCGTAAGCAAGTTCTTATCTAATTGAGTCGACAGCAATCTACAGGGAATTCAAGCATAATCATCGGTAAAATATTTGAACGCAGTTTTATGAGCTTCGTTATTTTGGCACAAATAATGTTATTACTTCGACTATTTGGAACTTTTTATAAAGTTTTAAAAGCCGAATGAAAACTTGTGTTTTCAACCGAGAATAGTTTAAAAGGTTGGAATTTGATTACTTCTCTTTTCCGTTCTTGCCACTGGAGACAAGCTATCGGACTTTTAATATAGAACGTAAAACCTTAATAGATAATTGCTGCGGTTATATATTCCCCCGGGAACGTCTCGTGACATTTATCTCTGCCGATCGCGTAGCCATTTTAAAATTAATTTCTCGTCGCTGGAAGATGCTTCGCGTTTCCGCTTATATAACACAACCCGATGCATCACGTTGTTGTCAACTGTCTTTGTGAAACGCCAGTATCATTTAAAATCATTGTAGTTTTAAAGTTCACTTATCTCTGCACAGCAAATCCTATGTGTGACGAGCTCGGACTGTAAAATAGTATGACGCCCAAGACTCGCCACTTTCTTTTAAAAAAGGGTTCTCCACTTGGCGGTGTACCTTGAAAATCTGTCTTCTGTGTATTTTGATGACGTTTTATTCATTTTATTCAATTTCTGTTTACTTTCAGCGAGATTTAAACGTAGATTATACGTGTACTTTTGTAAGCCTTGTAACCCTAGTTACTCTTTTGTTTTAGTTCTCACATTCCATGAGCGATCTTTTCACAACAGGAGAAAATTACTATCTATCTATCTATCCACCTAATACTATTTGTGTTACATAGGAGTCACTACTTATCAAGGCCCAGAGGCCACTCGAGGATAAGGGTTAAAGAATGCACAATAGTCAATGGGCAATATCATAATAATCGTTAGTAGTGTAAATTTGGTAAATTGAATTACTTAAGGGAACGGCTCATCAAGAATTTGTTTAAGTTGGACTTGAAGACGACCATATTGTAGTCAGCTGGAAAGCAGGCAAACATAAGACAGTTCCAAAGGTATGCAGTTCTAAGAAAGAAGCTTTGTTCTTGGAATATACGTTTAGGCTTAGGCACAGATAAAGAGTGGGGGACATTTTTTTATAGTATTTTCAGCTAGACGAGTGTTTCTCGTGAAGGTTTTGCGAGGAGGGACCATAGATTGGAGCTCAGACGAGCACTTGTCATGAAAATAACGATAAAGTAGAGACAGGCTTGCAACTGTCTGTTCTGTGAGAAAGAGGTTGTAAGGAAGAGAAAAGAGCATCCCCTCAGGGGCTATGAAGTCTAACTCTGTCAAGGCAGGATAAGCTGCTTCTAGCAGCTTCTGCCCAGATGTGGCAACAATACTCCATCCTTCGACGTACCTTGCTCTTATATAGGTAGAAAAATGTATCACCAGTGAGATATTTACTAAATCGATAGAAGGATCCCACCATTTTTCCAGCGACCTTGGGAACGGATTTGATGTACGCGTTCCATTTCAGATAAGGAGTAAAGGTCAAACCCAGAAGCTTGTCAAAACATGGACATTCCCCAAGACGAGAGCCATCCATTTCAATTGATGCCAAATGGGGATAAGAGCGTTGATAATATAAAGATAGAAGCTTGGTTTTATATGTATTAAAAGTAATCAGCCACTCCTTTCCCCATTGTACCACGTGCTCAAGATCAGAAGAAAGAGAATCAGAGAGAACTTGGTCGTTTACAGCCTTTGATGTGCTGCCATAGATGATAGTGTCGTCATCATAAATTTCTACGAATAATCTAAGCATGTGATTTGGAAGATCATTAATGTAGATCAAGAAGAGACTTGAAGCCAGGATGGACCACTGAGGAAATTCAGCATCAATACTATGAGAGTCTGATTTCTGCCCATCAACCACTACACTTATAAACTTATCAGAGAGAAACGATTTAATAATTGAGAAGACATTTCCAGCTATACCATAACTGGAGATTGTGTGAAGTAAACCTTTATGCCATACCCTATCAAATGCCTTTGGTATGTATAGAGCAATTGGTATAGAAAGAAAGCCTCCGTCGAGAGGTTCGCTAATCCTATGAGATATAACTGTAAGCACATCTGATCTAGCAGAACAGAAACCATATTGCATGTCACTAAGAAGGTTACTTTTGACTAAGGTGGTTGACTACTTCTCTATTAAACACAGATTTCAGTATTTTACTAATGACGCAAAGGAGACATTGGTCTGTACTGAGAGGGAGATGACCGATCGCCTGAATGAAATACGGGGATACTGATGAGATTTTCCAGGATGTTGCAAAGCAATTCTCCTTGGGACAACGCTTAAACAGCTTTGTAAGTATGGGAGCCAGTTCTGGTTGAAGCTTTTTCAGCATTATAATTGGAATGCCGTCAGGGCCAGTTGCTTTACTGGAATCAAGGTTTTTGTTTAGCTTGGCAACATCATACACAGATATTTGTATGTCTCATAGCATGTTTTCTGGTACAGGAGAAAATACGGGCGTTTGCGGCCTTTCTCGCATACGGTCGAATTAGTTGCAAAGTTCTTGGCAAAGAGTTTGACTTTGTAATATGCTGATGAGATTACCTCAGGTCCATTGATGATAGTTAAGATAGAGCACATACTTCTATTCAGAATCCTATTTGTAGTTTGCCAAAACTAGTAGAACCAAACCGCTGCTCAGCCACTTTTGACTTGACAGACTGGCAGTCCTGAAAACGGCTTTAGTCTCAGCACATCTGTTATGTTGGAAGCAATGGGAAAAAAATGATTTCTGTGCGCAATGACAGCAGCACATTTCGGGGAGAACCAGGGCTGGTTGTTAAGTTTTTGTCGGATTTTTTTCGAGGGTATGAAACGGCCTATACCTACAGTTTACCATTCTGTCAGATCTTTTACAATAGAGGACATATCCTGTTTAAACATGGAACGCAGAGGTAGATCTGATATAAATGTACGGAAGCTATCTGTCAGCCATAGAGTATCGATATACTGTACGATGGAGATGTACGTCTGAGGACTTATTACATTTCGTTTTTATCTTGACAAAAGAGTGATCGGGAGCGTGACGTGACTGACTTAAGGGAGCGATTTGCCCCTAATTGGGGAGGTTGAGACTTTCCTGGGACCTCAGGAAGACTGGGTAAATGTGCTAAAATTGTTAAATTAATCCTGGACGACAGCGGATATCAAAAAGACTTAAAGTAGAAGATATATATATATATATATATATATATATATATATATATATATATATATATATTATTTCATTGTCAAAATCAGATATGTATTTTGTTTTATTGTTAGAATATGATTTTTTTTACACAGTCGTCACCACTTATCAAGGCCCGGAAGCCACTCAGCGATAAGGGTTATTGCAAGTGCATTACGTTAGTGTAGAGATTTGATGAAGGGTTTACTTAAGGGGGCGGTTCATTAGGAATTTGTTAACGTTGGACTTGAAGACATCCAAGTTGTAGTCAAGTGGGAAGCAGGCAGACGGAACAGAGTTCCACAGGCGTGCAGTTCTAACAAAGAAGCTTTGTTCATGGAATCCACATTTTGATTTAGGCACAGATAAAGAGTGGGGGAAATTTTTCACAGTGGATTCATCTAGGCGGGTGTTTTTCGTGAAAGATTGGCGAGGGGGGACCAGAAATTGGAGTTCAGGCGAGCATTTGCCATGGAAATGACGATAAAACAAGGATCGGCTCGCAACTTCTCTTCTGTGGGAGAGAGGTTGCAGAGTAGAGAAAATGGCATCCCCTACTAAGCCACGAAGTCTATTTTGTACTCTGTCAAGGCAGGATAGGCTGTTTTTAGCAGCTTCTGCCACGATATGGCAGCAGTATTCCATCCTTGGACCTACTTGGCTTTTATATAGATAGAGAATTTCATCAGTAGTGAGATATCTTCTGGAGCGGTAGAAGGATCCCACCATCTTTCCAGCGACCTTGGCAACAGACTTGATGTACGTGTTCCATTTCAGATCAGGAGTAAAGGTCAAACCCAGAAGCTTGTCAAAACACGGGACCTCTCCTAGACGAGAGCCATCCATCACAATTGATGCTAGGTGGGGATCAGAGCGTTGATGATGTAAGGAAAGGAGTTTGGATTTAGATGCATTAAAGGTAACCAGCCACATCTTCCCCCATTGAACCACGCGCTCGAGATCAGAGGAGAGAGAATCAGAGAGAACTTTGTCATTTACAGCTTTGGTGTGTTGCCGTAGATGGTCGTGTCATCAACATAGATGTACACGAATGATTTAAGTATGTGTTTAGGGAGGTCATTGATGTAGATCAGGAGAGAGTTGGGCCCAGGATTGACCCTTGAGGGACTGCAGCATTAATACTGCAGGCCTCTGATTTTGTCCATCGACCACTACTCTTATGAGCCTATCGGAGAAAAATGATTCAATGATTGAGAAAACATTTCCAGTTATACCGTAGCTGGAAATCCTGTGAAGTAGACCCTTATGCAATACCTTGTCGAAGGCCTTTGATATGTCAAGAGGAATTGCTCTAGAAAGGAAGCCTTTGTCAAGAGATTCACTAATCCTGTGGGATATAACCGTCAGCACATCTGCGGTAGATCTTGCAGAGCGGAAACCATATTGTATGTCACTAAGAAGGTTGTTTATGCTGAGATGGTTGACTATTTCTCTATTTAATATGGATTTCAGCAACTTACTCAGAACACACAGGAGACTTATTGGTCTGTACTGAGAGAGAGATGACTTATCACTGAATTCTTAAATATAGGGCAAATTGATGAAGTCTTCCAGGGAGTCGGAAAGCACTTCTCCTTAAGGCAACGCTTAAACAGTTTCGTAAGTATGGGAGAAAGTTCTGGTTGAAGCTTTTTTAACACTATAATTGGGATGCCGTCAGGGCCAGTTACTTTACTGGAATCAAGGTTCTTGATTAGCTTGGCGACCTCATGCACGGATATTTGTATGTTACCTAGCGTGTTCTGTGTTATAGGAGGAAATACGGGGAGTTGATGGCCTTCGTCGCATAGGGTAGAATTAGCTGCAAAGTTCTTTGCAAATAGTTTGGCCTTGTCTGACACTGACGAGATGACCTCTGGTCAATTGATAATGGTTGGGATAGAACACACGCTTCTGTTCAGGATCCTATTTGTTATTTGCCAAAACTGGTGGGAACCAAGCCGCTGATCAGCTACCTTGGATTTAACAGACTGGGCATATAGCTCTCTTGCATTTTTTATTACTCTTTTACAGTGGTTGCTGGCAGTCCTGAAAGCAGCTTTAGTCTCAGTGCATCTATTACGTTGGTAGCTATGGAAAAAGTGATTTCTGTGCGCAATAGCAGCAGGACATTCTGGGGAGAACCAGGGCTGGCTGTTAGGTTTTTGTTGGAATATTTTAGATGGTATGAATTGGTCTATGCTCACAATTAACCATTCGGTCAGATCTGATACTATAGAGGACACTTCCTTTATAAACATGGAGTGCAGAGGTAAATCAGATATATATATATTTTTCTATCTGGAAAAATTCAGTAACAGGAAATGTTAGAATAATAGCGGTGACACTCGTCTGGCCGGAAACACCCCGGCCCAGGTGTTCTGAATGACAGCCGTTGACGTTGGAGGTCATTAATCTCGAGATAACAATATAGCTCCCTGAAGACGTGACCACCTCCCCTCTCCATTTCGCCTGAGTGCCATCTCCGAAGAAAAAGAATCATTGTGAATTAAAAACGTATAAAGAACTGAAACAATATATTTGTAAAAAGCCCATAAATATTTTTGTGAAATTAATCTTTAGTAGAATAGAATTTTATTTTTGTTTGTCTTTCTTTCTGGTGGACCAGTTTTCGTCTTTCTGACATATGCGAGCTTCATTTCTTTACGCTTCCAGAGAATTCTACACTGAGACGCTCAGGATCTGACGTGATCGTCTCTCGGACATCACTAGCCAAAGTTTTTTTCCAAAGTTGGTTGACCTTGCTACGAGAGAGACGGGGCACAGGGAGATCCCAGTGGGAATAGAACAGAAGATGAACATAGCTCAAGGCAAGTTGTGAGAAAAATATCTAGGAGACTTGCATACTGACTGTCAGTCTCGGGCACACAGTTGGGTTCCCGAACAATCTGAGTGAGGTCATAAGCAATGAACAAATCGTGACATAACCTCCCCTCATCATCAGTCTTGTTTAAGTGGGTTAACCATTCTTCATTGTGAATACTGAAGTCACCACATACGTGAATGTTAGCTGAAGGATAAGCAGACAGGATGTGGTTAATTTTCTCCTATATGCTCTTAAAGATAGTAACTCCGCTGTTGTGGGGGCGATAGAGAACAAATATAAATCCAGTAGTGTCAGGAAGTGCAACTCGGAAGCACATATAGGTTAATTTAGGATCTTGTCTGGGGATTTATCTACCACATGGAAAGCCACCTTAATGTAGGCACATATTCCATGTCCATGGCGATCTTGGGGGCCAGAATTAGATGTAACAGAGTATCCTTTAATTATGAACTCATCTAGACAAATAGTCGGTCCGATGTCAATTTCGCTTAAGAATAAGTTTGGTTTAGTCTCCTGTAATTGGGTTTCAACCTCTGGAATGTTGGAACGTAGACCCCTGATGTTGGAAAAGGAGACCTGGTAGTAGGGGTCTACGTTGGAGGATGGGGTTCTAGGTTTATTCGTGTTGATGTTGGAGAAGCACACATGGTAGTGGGGGTCTACGTTGGATGTTAGAGATCCGGGTTTACTCGTATATATTTTCTGGAAACTTTTCATGGAGTTTTGGAATTTGTGGAATAGGTCAACAGACTTTCTTAGAGCAGGGCAAGAGAGAAAAAAACGAAGAAATATATATTTTTGCAACACATGATAAGGTAAAGCCGTAACAATTACTCACTAATATGGCATCGTGAAGCCCCACCAGAAGCTATTGCATGGTCCAGAATCCATTCACCAAATGGCAATACAGCAGCCCCAATACTTTGCACCTGCTGATCGGAGAGCCTCCTAGGTGGTTAATCCAATGTTCGGGTCCCTGACTATCAGGCAGATTACGTCAGCCCAGTTAAAGTGTTCACATCTAGCACCCTTATTCGTGATATGGCTATAAGGATAGACACAAAAACAGAAAATTTCCGACATCTCTGGCGACTGTTCACGCAAAATACTGCTAATCTAGAATACAGCTTTTTCTTCTCAGAAAAATCACCATTAAAAGTGAGGACTGAGGTAGCTGCCGATAGTTGGAGTAATAATGACAGGCATCGTCCCAAGTCGAATATTGGGCACCAAAATGTTGAAGGTCAAGCGTAATTGTTCAGCGGACAGGTCTGAATTTATTATATTTCCGTCGGTCATATTCAAGGTTGAAAACTACCGACAATAAATGTTTGATTTTCGATTCTAATCCAGAAAAGTGGCAATTCTTCCTTCTTTGTCAGAGACATCGCTCTGGATGGAATATGAGGACTAAAGGACAAAACAAGGGAATCTAAAGTTTCATAGCTGCCGGAAGTAAGCAAAAATTAACTTTCTACTTTTTACTTTCCTTAAAACATGAAACACCTTCTTTGCCGAATCGAATATGCTTCCGTTTGGTCCTATAAGGCCATCTTTCCAGGATTTACCTTATCTTTGTAAAGGATGTAAGTTGCTTGAGGTGCCCCAAAAAGACACTGCCGCCGGGTTCGGTTTCGGCTATTTTGTACACGACAACAATGCTCTCTCGGAGGAGATATCTTCCCCGTTTTCTGATGTTGTGTCAAATTTTTCTGTTGTGAAAAGCGACTAAATGAGAGGTGGTAGCTTTTGATATGAACGCATGTATTTATTTAATTTTTTGTCACAGAATGTCGAAAGATGATGTGAGTGTAGTCAGCATCCCTAAAGGGTGAGTACTCTGACGTTTTAGGCAGATTGTAATAAACTCAACGGTAATAGTGATTGAGCATAATTTGATTATTTAAGAATGTGGTTCAATAACAATTTGTTTACATCGGACTTGAAAACGATCACGTTGTTGTCATCTGCGAAACAGTCCTGCGGTATTATGCCCCACATACGTTATAAAAATATTTTTTTGCGTAAAGATTCATTAGAATGAATCTCAGTTTCTTATCTATTTTATAAATTTAATTTTATTAACGTGAATTAGGATATTACAGACACACGACTGTAGCGATTATATGCTTTCATGGATATTTGGATAACAACGATGCCAGAACATGGGGTTTGGGGCTAGGTGCAGGAGGATACAATGTTTTACATGCCTGACGACGTATTTGTTTTGTTATTAAAAGAGAACAATGGAAGAATAAATAAACTTAAAGAAATGCATATAAAACTAGCTCTTCCTATCCGGCATAACCTGGCAACGTATTTACTAGCATATTTTTTCCTTTTCTTTTTTAAACTACACCATTTATTTTACTCCAAATCGTAGGAAGTAACGTCCATTTTTGTTACAGATCACGGCTATTTCGAAATAATTCCGACTCGGACAGAGTATTTTCTAGGAGGAATTAAATCGAATAAAATTTAATTCTCGTAAACAACATGCTGCAATGATCCAAAAAAATAAAAAAATATAACGATCCAAGATTAAATATTGATTTTGTAAAAAGGAAACTATCGATGACAAAGAAACGTAAAAGCGACTCGGTTTGCTGTATATATTATAATATTCTTTTTTAACTTTTAAGAAAAAACTAAAAATCACGAAGTAAATTGTGGAAAATAAACGGAATAAAAGACTGAATGGGAATTTGTGTTAAGTGTCCACTTAAACGCAACATTCTGTAATTATATTGTCTCGTTGGGAAGCACTAATAGCTATTGGTCAGTTCACAAAAGCTTTTAATGTTTTCTTTCTCCTTCTACTTCTTCTTCTTCTTCTTCTTCTTCGTCTTAATATCGATTATATCGATATTAAAACGAATGCCATCGCCGACTTGCGCGGACACCCACGCCACAACATGTAGGACAACTCGAATAGGTAAGTCATTAACACTGTGGCAATGATAATATTCCTGCATGTATGTGCGTGCGTGTGAGCGATGGTGTGTCTATGTGGTGGCAGTAGGATTGAAAGAAGAGTGTAATGAATAGCCAGATCGGAGATGCGGCATTCCATATTTACTTGTTTCTCCACGAGTGCAGTGTTAAACATAAGATAACTTTTTTTAATGTGAGGAAAGGAGTTCTCTCTGATTCACCGAAGACAGATATGTAGTGTTAGAACATATGGACCAAGTAGTTTTAGGAATGGTATATATATATATATATATATATATATATATATATATATATATATATATATATATATATAGAAGGAGGTAGATATTTTAATAGCGTTGCCATTCCCTTATAATGGATAATTGGGGGATATTATTATATATACTATGTACTTTAGAAGAACAATATAATATTATATATATATATATATATATATATGAGGGTTCCCTTCAGTCTTTGACAGACTAGTGATAGCCACGAAAGGGTGCCTGCGCATGACGTTTTTGTGGCAGGAGGTACTCAAGCTCCCACCACACCTCTCCTGATTCAACATTGTTAAATAGCAGTGACAAGTGAAGTGTATGTACAGGACGACTCGAAACAAATGCCGCGATAAGCGGAGAGCACATTCAGCGTCTATATATCCCAAGTGGACACCCATCTGGTACTCACCAGCTTTGCTTAATTTCGGTGATCTGACGAGAACCGGTGTATCAACGCGATTATGCCGTATACGCATATATCTATATATGTGTGTGTGTGTGTGTGTGTGTGTGTGTGTGTGTGTGTGTGTGTGTGTGTGTGTGTGTGTGTGTGTGTGTGTGTGTGTGTGTGTGTGTGTGTGTGATTAAGTATGTTGAGAAACATTTTAACAAGAGTTAAGCATACATTATTTTTTCGGAAAGGAAACACAAATAGAGGTAAAAGTCCTTAATCCGCGGAGTTTCGAAGAAATACTTTCCTTCTCGTCAGAGGAGAGGAGTTAGCAAATTGCGCAGAGAAATTTGGCCAGTAAAGTTTTTAAAGAAACTTAAGTATGAAAAGGATCATACTAACATGAAAGTGAAATGTAGAATAAAACAACATATGGAGGGTGGGGGTAAAAAGAAAAAAAATTGGTTTCACGTGAGTACAAAATCAGGTGAATCCGAGAAAGTGATCGAAATAAAATATCCATTTTTTATAGTAGTCCGAGTGCATGCCGTTGGAGATTATAAATGGTCCAAAAGGATTAGTGAATAGGCACAGATGAAGAAACCCAGTCTGTGAGGTCATCCAAAAAGAAGGCGACGTGGAGAAAAAGTGTAGAACGTTATCACGCAGCGGATTGAGTTCATTCAAAGGTGAGGGAGAGTTTCCAGACTATTAACAATATCATAATATATAGATGCCCGTGCGTAAAAATAAGATTAAAAATTGAAATTTTCACGAAAGGTTAGTTAAGCAAGGAATAGAAAATGCCATTAAAAATCAGGTCGGAAGTTATGAGTCCCTGTCATGACATCACAAGGAGGAAGTCGTTAGTAATCCGAAATGATCAGATCTTTGGGGTTCATGAAGAAGGAGGTAGATATTTTAATAGCGTTGTCATTCCCTTATAACGGATAATTGGGGGGGGGGTATTATTATATATACTATGTACTTTCGAAGAACATTAAAATTGACGGAAGCTTTGTTAAATCTCAGTGATTCCGATTCGGATTAATCGTCCTGATACTACTTTTAAATAAAGATTTTTAGAAATTTATTACTAATTAAAAGCCCCATTTTATTACATTGTTTATTAACTTGAAGAATCTGTCAACAAAAGAATACACGTCTTTACTATTCTCTTGTCTTACCAAAACGTCTCATCCCGTTGAAGATAATGTATCCACGTTTTCTTCGATGAAGATTAAGGACCAGACAATGTTATTCCGGAATTTGCAGAGAGATGCCAACTGATTTTGAAATTTCATTTCCGTTACACCGCGCAGGAGATTGAGACGTCTGACCTCTCCGATGATGTATAGGCTTAGATACTAAAAAGCCATTAAATGCCAAATTGATAGGACGTGAAACACGATTGGGAACACTATCGATATATTGGAAAGTTCTCTAAACTTGTACTAAATCGACATTGTCTGTGACGATACGAATGTGCACTATTGCGTCTGTGCGCATGTAGGGTAGCTTGTTGATTAGAATGATTAATGACTTTCTCCTATATACCCTCGATAAAGTGTACATTATTGTCCAGCTGTCGTTATCTGAGCCAAAAGATATTCTATGCTAAGCCTGTTAGGAAGGTTCGATGTTGGATATATAAAAATAAAGTTAAAATGCAAAATCCTACACAAGTAGTAAATGGAATTATCAATTAAAGTTTGGTTGGTTGGTTGGTTGTTTTTGTTTTACGGCATATCAACCCTTTTCAGATTATTTAATGCCGAATCCGGTTATTTTTTAAGTAAAAAAAAATTGTTTAATATAATTTTTTATTTTCAAGTCGGTTTCTATTCAACCCATTGTTAGGACCTTAACAAGTACTATCACTCCGGGTCAGAGTCGACCTGGGAGCAATGGCAATTAAAGGGTGGCTCCACACTCCCCCAAAGCCCGCAAGCTGGGGCCTCATCATCGGATATAGTTTAAGGTCACATCCAGGACCAAATTAGAGTTTGGAGTAGAAGTTAGGCTAACATGTGCCAGTAATTAAATTATGGGAGCCAAGATTGATGCAAAAAAAGGTGAGCTCCGACAATCGTGCTCAAAAATTACTCCCGCCAGAAAGCATCCTATATCTTTATAATGTCACATCCTTGTGTCTGTTTTACATGTACTTTAATGTAATATGCTCTGATGAACTCATAGCAGCTGTGATGCCTCGACGTACATACTGCCGATAAACCTGCCAAACAGTAAGAACTCACTTCCTCATTGTTGTGATCTCTAGATGCCGGGAAGCCTTCTACTCTAATAGTTTCTTCCCCAGGATTTCCAATCTTTGGAATTCTCTCATTATTTCCTTCTTCTCTGACTGTACTAACCTGCAGAAGTTTAAATGTAATGTGAAAAGGCATCTTGCTCTTCAGATCCACACAGTTTTCTATTATACACAATCCCAAACAGTAGCCCGTTAAGTCCCATATAGCGTGAAAAAAGTAATATATATATATATATATATATATATACGTGATAGAAAAAATCAATGGTATAGACTAATTTTTACTTACCAGACAAAAATTTGTTCATATTAAATTTGAAAATAACCAAGTTGTAATTAGCAGGGAAGCAATCTTATGGTAATGTGTTTCACACTTTGTTTCTTTTAATTAAGAGTTGATTCTTTCTTAATCATGCCACGCTGATAGTCTGGAACTTTTTTTAATTTCAAATTAATTTTATTTTATAGGATTAAAATAACCAATCAAACATATATATTCCTGTAGCTACAAGTTAATATTATCACCCAAGAATACCACGTAAAGATTCAATGAAAATGGCAATTTAAATCTACATTTAACTTAACTATCATTGATAGTTAACATTTGCCTTTACGAGTAAGGTAATTTTTGTGAAATTTTCCTGGGGAAGTTGTGCCAACCAGTTGTTTAGTGTACATTTTATGTGATGAGTACTTACGTAACATGCTAATTACATTTTAAATATGGGCTAAACGTTATGGATGAAAGTCTCGCAAGGAAACAAATGAAAGAAATTCGAAAAAAGAAGGTTGATTTTAGTTGAAATAAAAGGCATATATTACCGGTCGTTTCCACACTAAGCCTCCTGACACGTATTTACCAAACCAACGAAAATATTGTCGCTTTCCTAACCCTCTCCACAAAGTCAATTAACAATTTCTAAGTCTGCTGATACAATCAGTAATGCTACAACCTCTGTAATTCGTTCCACTGTATACGGTCGTCTGAAAATATTGTTAAATGTTTGAAGGATAAATGAGATTTGCATCTTGTTTAAAAGTTTCTGTCGTGCTATCACTTGATGAAAAAATCTGCCGTATCGACACGTGCTTAAAGGTTTCTGTCCGTCATGTTCTGTTTGTCCTCTGTACCTTTTTATTTCTCTTTTTTTTTTCAATCCGGCTGTGATGTCACACTCGCGTCACGGCTTGGTCATTTGTATACGTGCCAGTGACTTCGTTACACTTAGAACCTTGAATAAATAAATATATATTAAAGTGTTTTGCGATTTAGTTTGAGTGAGGTTACGCTTTCTTTATACGTTTCGCTGTCTTAAGTTTGACCAGATTGCGCACTGATATGATCATTCTCACGGCAGTTTTCTAAACCTTACGACTTCCATGCTGGCTTATGACATATTAGAAGCGAGTGTTTTTGTTTGTAACACCATCACTACGAGATTGACGTACAGAGTCAATGGGCCCTCTGTATTTGCTTTGGCTTTTCAACATAGCCTTTCTTTTCTAAATGTATCGCCAAACACCAACCTTTAACGGTGATTTTAATCGCTATACAAATAAAAACTAGTATGATTCATTTAGGTTTTGGACTTTTTCAATAGTTTTTGCAATGGGAAACTCAATTTCTTGTTAAACTACACGAAGACCAGCACTTGAGCAAAAGAAAAACTCATTTGGATAAATTTACCAAAAGTAGAAATGGTGATAGTATTAAAAGATAGATAAATAGAATTCATCGTAAAGTCACTGCAAATAAAACAGTGGAAACATACGGGCGCGAACCTGAAGCCGTTTTAAACGATACAAGAGTGAATATGCAAAATAGGCGTCATTTAAAGTCTATAATGGCTAAGTAAAAGGAGACGGATTTTTTTTGCTCGACATTCAGCTTGGTTTGTGGAGCCATGTTGCTCTAATGCGTTTTGACGGGCGTTGTTTATTTCTCATGTTGTCCGTGAATAGAAAAGACAATAACTACTGCTACCGGCAATGCTGATGTTATAAACGAGTGTCGTCAACTCTGTTGGTGAAATAAATTTTTTTATGGAATTCGCTCCAGACAAGGCGTGAAGCCATTTAACGTAAGGAGTTAACAAAAACGAAAGCTGATAATCGCAAAAACATTAGATGCCTATTGACCATAGCCTCGATAAAACAAAGGTTAAAGAGAAGGAGGAAAACAGTAAGCAGGGAGAGGGTTCAACACAAGATGGCACAACTTGGAAAGAATCTACTGGAATAGGAAGCTGTATAACAATCAGGTATCAAAACAGCAAAATCGATGGAGACCACTAGACCAACGAATGAAACGAGCTGGAACAAAAGCGGGGAATAGATCAGGCAATTCTGAAGAATAAATGCTATGATTGCATTTATAGGAAAAAAATGAGATTAACAACATCACGTCTGTGAGAGACAGATTGCAGAGAAGCAAAGGCATGGCAAAGTAAATTGTAGATACGTTTCTGCACCTTATCAAAAACCCCTTAAATGGGATAGCGATTCACCAACCCACCAGATAATTTAACCGAACACGTCTAAAGGTCTTTGATCAATTCCTGGGTCCTGGCACTGTAATCAAACACATCTTTCACCTAACAATGAGAGTCCGATCGTTTGGTCAGGCTATCTGTCATTATTCAAACGACCTGATTCATAAAACAATAAGAAATGACGCAAGTGTAATGGGGCTGTATTTGACTCGTAACGATAAAAGCAAACGTGAAAGTTGTATCCAGCTAACTACTGAATGCTGAGGAATCCGCTATGAACAGACGTGAATAGACTGCAATAATCTTTCTGTAATTAGAAATGAAAAATCAATGAATAAAAACATTTTGACATTAAAATTCAGCTTCAGGTGAAATTCTAATTAAGGCAACAACGACGAATATCAAAGAGAAAAAATGGTTTTCTGTTTATCGGTTCTTAATTGTAATTTTATGTTGTTGACAAAAACCTTGGATTTCTTTTTGTTGTTCTTCAATATCTTTATTTTTAAACGCTACATCGGCGATAATTTGCTTTAAGAAAACTTTTTATTTTCAAACAAGGTGTGCTCTAAAACTGTGTCTACCCATTTTGCAATGTATGCTGTGAAAGAGATAGTCTGTCACCGATTATGCAACTTTCTGGCGGATCCTTGCGGCTGTTAAACTTACCAAAAACTCGTTATCGATACTGGATCCGACATAACAGGTGCTTCTAATATTCCTATTGAGGGGTGCGGTTTTGTCTCACACAGATGCATCCTCTCAAACATTAACTTCTTTTTTTTTAAGAGGAAGTGAAGGAATTAGTTTATTTGCCATTGCTTGGGGCCTCTAGCAGAGAATACCGACAAGTCTGTTCATGGTTATTTTGTGGAGCAAGATATACATTTTTTTCCACCTTCCGAGTCTGTGTTGCATTATTTTCAGTGATAGGGGGAAAATAACAGCCTAGAAATGCCAAGAATTGGTGTATAAACGGTTCTTGAATATATATTTTGGACATGTTTAATTGTTCTACTTCCGAACATGAAGTACTATTGTCATACCTGGGCTGGGGTACCAACCAGTAGTCTTTCCATCTAATACAGAGCCCCAAAAAGATCATGTAATCTAATAGGTCCCTCACTATACCAAGCTCCATCCCCTATCCCTTTACCGCAATGTTGCGTTCCTGCGCTTGTTTTATAATGGAATGTGCCACGACGAACTTAGTGCACATGTGTCCCTAAGCAACCTGACAATCAATAAATCACATCCAATCACTGTAAAAAAAAATCCGGATGTTGGAAAGTTCTAATAGCGTCTTTCCTTGAACTGCTTGTCTTTGAAATTTCTTTCTCTGCTTCATGTTTCTCCAACTGTAACAAAATGTAGAGATTAAATTTTATGTGAACAAACAGCTCACTGTATGACCCCTCTAACTTATGATGCGTCTATTAAAGGGGTGACACTACACTTCCTAAAGCCCCAAAATTGCGACCCCACCATCAGATAATAAAGGGGGCTTATTATAACACCAGAACGACATTATGATACTTTCAGGTAAAAAAAAAAGATTCATAATAATAATTGCTTTTCGTCTCGTCTGAAAATAAATTTAAAAAAACAACGACGAAATGCTAACATCATAGCTTCCGGTCAAATCGTAATCAACAAAATAATGGCGAATATCAAAGAGAAGAAAAGATTTTGTCTATTCTTTCTTAATTGGATTTTTATGTGATCGAAAACATTTTTGTTGGCATTTTCTTGTTAATTATCTCGTCTCTAACTGTTTGTTCTGCACTTTCGTTTCAGTGCTCAAAATATACCAAACATTTCAATATCTCACATTTTGCGTGTAGCGAGGCTGTGAAACTGGATGAGATCGAGCGTTGATGTGACATCGAATAAAAGAACGGAATAAATCACGATTCCTTGTACGCCACTTTAACTTTAAGAAACAAAAAAATAATTATCAAATGTATCAAAATGGCATCCTAATTTATTTAATTAGCCTGAAATAGGCACCTGCTATGAAGAAAAATAAACTTGATCAATTATCAAAAAGAAAAGTCAAGATTAGTCAAACGTATGATGTTTAAAATGTCATTTTCGGCAAAATATTATATAGGTGTAATCAAAGTCAAGTCAATCCAGTGAAACGACAATTACCGAATAAAATGCCATTGAATTGTGGATACAGTGATAACACCGTCATAAAAGGGCGTTTCGGGTGGTCACAAATGGTTATATAACAACAACCGAAAAAGGATATCGTTTTTGCTTGACGATTTCAGTCCGAAATTAATCATCGAATTCCTGGGGGTGCATATCCCCTTAACAACCAACTATCCATAACTATCACCGTCAGTAAAGATATATTGTTACATTTTTATATATCAGTGGGTTGTCATTCTTTTAAACACAGCAGAAATACAGCAGATGCGCTAAGTGGTAGCTCCTGACAAGTCAACAACACACAAACGGTTTAAGTTGGATTTGATTATATACAAATATGAATACCTAGAAGATCAATGGGGTCCAAATAGACCTTATTCTTTGGAGTCATGTAATACATAATAAATGAACTCATATTTGACAAAGTTTACATGTGTGTTCTTCAGGCCCTTTGTGGTGAACCCCTATAATGCTTTTCTATGTATTGCAAGATTCTTTCTTATCTGTTTGTAAGAAGTTAAAAACATCAAAAGACACTTTTATTTAAAAAAAATCTTTTCACAACAAAGCAAGTAAAAATCAGCAACCAAATGCATTTGCACTAAAATTTTGGAGGGAAACCATTTTTAAATTATATATATATATATATATATATATATATATATATATATATATATATATATATATATATATATATATATATATATATATAGGGCAAAATGTGGGTGTGATTGTATGTCTCGCAAAAACTTTCGACAGAAACGACGGATCCTGATGAAATCGGTAACGTTTTAAAGCTCCGTCCTTCGGACGACAAATATCGAAAAAGTACAGTAATTCCTTCAACCTCACCTGCCAGTTTTGTACAAGGGGGGTCGCTTTTTTCGCTGACAGTTTAGCAAGTCATTGTATCGGTTGGATTGACTATGCTTAATTTCAATGCTCGGCACTTCCGCTCGCGCGAAGGAGACATCAGCTAAGATGTCACGTTATTTTTAATCTTTTTTTTTCTCCTTCGCGTTACGGGTTCGAGACTGCCTGCCTACTACCACTTTTTTAACACCTCTGCCTACTATTGTTTTGGTTCTACCCCCAGCCCCCGCTACTACCACTTTTTTTACGTCCACCGGGATTCCTTACTGTGCCACCTACACACACTAGGGCAACGGGCAGCCCCGCTACTGTTGTTTTGATTCCCTCCCTCGGGGTTCCTTACTAAACAACCTAAATACCCGGGCAACGCCGGGCACCCCCGCTAGTCTTAAATAATTTGGAACAATTGCATGATATGTAGATTATGCAGAATGTTCTAACTGTAGAAAGAAAATAAATTAAGTTTTGTTTTATAATTTCACCAAAATAAAAGTGAAATGAAATATAAATTATGCGACTGAAATTGAAAAGTCGTCGATACTTGTAAATATACATTAACCTCTCATGATTAAGCTGTGTGAATGTGGGTATTTTTTTCAGTTTATGCAACACTAATATATGAAGATATATACGAGAGGCGTTCAAAAGTAAAGACTCCTATTTTTATTCCACTCGAATGGATCAGAGGAGATTGCAAATTGATCGACCCAATTTTTTTCTGCATGAAGAAATATAATGATGCATTGATGTACGTCCATAACAGCGGTTGCTTTCTTAGGGTCTCGCACCTCAATATCTTCAGCAGAGAGATTAAACTTTCAGATCATGAATGTATAAGTTTTGTCATCATAACAACGTAAATTCCAGTCTCCTCTGATCCATTCAGGTTGAATAAAAAATAGGAGGCATTACTTTTCGAACTCCCCTCGTATATCAAAGTACTCGATGTTTGGAAAACGATTTTACAATAAAAAAATTTTTTATAAAGATAAAATGAATTCGTCTCAATCAGTATAGTACGGCATCTTGGGCCGCGTTGATTCTGTTGTTAATATTGTTTTCCCCGAATCTTTTTAGAATCAGGTACTCATAGGGTGTAATCCATGAGGGCTTCAAACCATACGACAACAATATGTAATAATGTTGTCATAGTTGAGCTGGTGAATATCTAACCCATGTGAGACTTCTTCATAAGGTGCAGAAACGTATCTGTAATTTGATTGGCCCTCGTCCTTTCTTTTTCTCTGCAACTTCTCTCCCCCAGACGGGATGTTGCGAGTCTTAATATTTTCTATAAATATTGTTATGGCACGGTTTTCTTTAAAGATTGTCTGTTCTTTAACCCTTTTGTTTCAGCTCGTTTGACTCATTGGTCTAGTATTTTTTTTTTTACATTTTCACCCCAAACAAGGCACATTGCCACTTTGATGTAGGAATCTACTATCATGGACATGCTACAGGGGTACTATGTAGGAAGTTGGGCAGCGAGATGTCGGTTCATGTTACACTTGAACTTGTCAGTAAAGTTTGGAAAGCGGGAAACCGGAAGGGAATTCCGAATCTAGAGGTTCTGGGGAAGAAACTACTGGAGTAGAAAGCTCTCTTGCATCTAGGGATCTCAACTGTGAAGAGGTGGGATTTTGCTTCCTGTGTCAGGGTATTTGCGTTGATGGGGTACAAGTGCTTGCAGTTCGTCGGAGCATTCATCGTTAAAGTAAACAGGCAGAGGGATGCAACATTTCGTCGATGGAACAGAGGCTGAAGCTTAAATGATAGTTCAGGACCTATCAGGTTGGCGACTCTCTTTTGAACCTTGTCTACGTGTGAGAGACTAGTAGCAGATGCACCAGCCCAAATATGACAACAATACTCCATACATGGGCGCATTGTGGCCTTATAGAGGTACAGGATACTTTCGGGCACTAGTAGCTTTCTAGCACGGTAGAGAGAATCCACCTTCTTTGCAGCGGTCCTGGCAATGCTCTCAATGTAATTGTTCCAACTCATGTTTCCTGCGAACGTTAGGCCGAGGAATTTAAAAGATGTACTTTCAGATAAAGAGTTTTTGACCATTGCTATTGGTGGTAGAGAAGGTTTCTTGTAATTATTGAAGGAAACAAGTTTAGTCTTGACAGCATTGAATGTGACCATCCATTTTTGTCCCCATTCCACTACAAATTGGAGGTCATCCTCTAGTGCTTCTGCCATTTCTTTAGATATGTGTTCATTTGTTTTCCTGTCATGCCTGTTATAGAGTGTGGTGTCATCAGCATATATACCCATCTCATGGACAATTTTGTTAGGGAGGTCATTTATGATTATTAGGAATAATAGAGGTCCAAGGATAGACCCTTGAGGCACTCCCGCATTTATATCACATTGTTTAGATATACGACCGTCGACCACAACCTGGATTTTTCTCTTATCTAAGAAGGATTTAATTATATTAAGTATTCTTCCAGTGATACCGTATGATCTGATTTTCCTGAGAATACCTTCATGCTATACCCTGTCAAAAGCCTTAGATATATCTAGAGATACCGCTCTACCCTCCCTTGCTTTGTCCAGTGAATGGTATATATGCTCTGAGATTACAGTTAGGATGTCTACTGTGGACCGAGCTTGCCTAAATCCATATTGTTCGTCGGTCAATAGTTTAGCATCTCTAAGGTGATGGACTAGAGCTTGGTTAATTATGGACTCAAACATTTTGGCGAAAAGTGGGAGGAGGCTAATGCGGCGATAATTTACTGAGCAGTTGTTTCGCCAGAATTCTTGAAAAAGAGCTTCCTATTTCAGTAGATTCTTTTCAAGAACTAGAAGCCTATTGAACTCTCTTCTTGACGACTGTTTTCCTCCTATCTATAGCCCTTTTTCTTTTCAAGACTAAAGTTAATAGGTATTTTTTTTTTTTTTCAGGATAATCAGGTTTCGTTCTTGTTAGCTCTTTATATCAAGTGGCCTTGTCGCGGGCGATTTTAATTTTTTTAATTATTAAGTGAAAGCGATGTTATTAAACCAACTTGATCCGAACCTGTCACAGAGAAATCTACCTATGTTATGTCATGGACCACCTTTGGTCGCCGGATAACTTAACGGTTAATATTACGGTCATTTTATTAGAAATCTAGATGTTTTAATGATAAAAATGTAATAGGAAAACAATGTTGACGGAAACGTTACATTTCGATATTGGAATTTGGAAAAATGGAATGGCAGCTAAAATATATATTAGATATTTAACTTGGTAAAATTGAATGCTGAAATTTTTTTTAGAAATTTAAGTTTCCATAAATAACGAATGTATTAACAAAAATGAGGTAAATGTTATTTTTTGTGCTACGTAACATTATTTAGTAGCCGCGTGGTCAGTGAGATAAATAAAGAGTTTAATATATACACATAGGCAGTTAGAGTTAGGGAGTCAGTGAGCAGACCAGCAGTTAGTCGGAGAAAGAGAGAGAGAGAGAGAGAGAGAGGGTTATGTAGCCAGAGCGTTGAGTGAGACCAGGGGAAACGTGTAATTTCAAAGTTGGTGGGACGTCAGAAATAAAGTTGCATAAAATAACCCGAGTGTCGATTGTCGTTCCTCAGAAAGTTTTTTTTTCAGTTTACAGACAGTCAGTCAAGACAAACCGACGGAAGAAGGTATGTTCCTGAATAAACCCTAGAAAGATTTTTGTTCGTACCATAAGGAACTGTTTGTAAATTATTAGATGTCCACGTTTGTTGAACTGTTTATTGGACTGTATATACACTTATAAATATATGAGCGCGCACACACACACACACACACACACACACACACACACACACTAGACGTCATCAAACGTATCGACAAGTATACACTCAACATTCTAGAAAGGATACGGAAGATGATACAAATATATATAAACACTAGACTATCACAAACACGTTACGCATACACGTGTTATACATTCGCTATATACCATGACATTACACGCATTAAATCGTAAATATATACACACGTTATATACACAGCTACATAACGGTTCGTGTCGATATTTACTCCACCACTACCACCTTGCAATAATAAAGATTAAAACAACTATATCTTAATGTTAAAACCTTGTTTAACTGGTTACAGAGAAACCAGAACACGGGAATAGAGTAGCAAAATGTATTAACACGAACACACAAAAGTGTTAGTTGTTCGTCTAGCCGATTAACAACCACAGTTGGTATAGCGGATATTGACTCCTGCCTTATGGTTTTATGTTCCGTATTTAAATATTTTTTCTCCTCCGCGTTACGGGTTCGAGCCTGCCTGCCTACTACCACTTTTTTAACACCTCTGCCTTCTGTTGATTTTATTTGAAAAAAATAAAGGAACAAAAATTAAACTAAAATATTTCTGATCTACAGCTTCTGGAGTAACATTGATTTATCGCAATGCAAGTACCATTATCTGATGTGTAGAGAGTCTAATTTAATTTTTTTTGTTTTAACATTCTAAAGAGAAACATATTCGAACTTCATATGGTCATGGTTTTCCTTTTTTTCGGGTTTAACATTTTATCTTACTTTAACGCATGCAAATGACCAGGCTGTGGCGTGAGCATGACATCACAGACTCCAATACATATTAGTGGCCTGGCAAGGACACAGGGGAGACAACCGAAGCAGCAAAACTGAAGCTGCCTGCAGGACACTATATATACAAATGTAGGAAAATTTAGGTTGAAAATATAGATTTGTTTTTACCAATTGTCATAAAATTTTAACCATAAAACAGTATTAAAATCTTCAAAAGGCCTGCAAATTTTCATGCAGTTTCGTCCCAGAGGACCAAAGATATGAGCATTACAGTCTTCGTCTTCAATATGGCTACCAGTATATATATATATATATATATATATATATATATATATATATATATATATATATATATATATATATATATATATATAATGATTTTTTTACTCTAATAATTAAATACCTACAGACACTAGTGTTTCATCCTTTCGGGAATCGTCAGTGCATGGTGTCACGATTAATACCAGTCGAACGATTTGAACCCCGCAACACGAGACATCTCTGGCTCGATTAGCGGAGACCTAATCTATTCGGCTACCATTAACCGTGTGAAATAACGTTGAATTTAAACATCTTAATTTTAAATGTTCATTTATGTCAGTCAGACAGTGATCTAATCGTTATACGATGATCTATGCATAACAGCTAAACTGACCGACTTTAATTCAACTGAAAGTGCTCAACGATAAGAAACGAATTTCTTAAAGAGGCTGTCATATGAAATAATGAAGATAAAGGGAATGAAATGCTTACCTGATACAAGCAAGGGTAAATATCAATTTAATATGAATATATGTGTATTTATGTAGTGATACCTTAATCCCAACCAAATAAAAAATCCCAATGCAAATACAGTAAGGAGTAGAGCTTGTTATAAGAGAAAGAAAATTAAAATTGCAAGTTGAAATTTACAATTAAATGTATTGTTCAACAGAATACTCCAAAAAAACAATTTCCAAAGTCCTTATTCCACGGAGTTTCAAGGAATGATATTCTTGTTATATATTTCTTTTTATAATTTCAAACTCACTGAAGCAACAATAGAAGGTGCCCTGTTTTTCTATTTCTCTATCTTTTAATTCTATTAAACTGAAGATCAACCTGGACTACTACACTAACTGCAAGAAAAATTTCTATGCACTGAATTCTTTTTCAAACCGGATTATTTTACTCCACTAAATTTTGAATTGTGACTATTGCATTCTTTTTAAAGAATTCTCTTTCGCTTTTCGGACAACCATTGAAAGAATATTCATGCACGCTGAAATGTTATTCCCGTTTTTTCTTTTCTTGTTTTCTTTTTCCACATTTCCTACATATTTCCACGCATTTTTTTAACGGACATTTTTGTAATTTTAATGTACATTTTTGTAATTTTAATGTACATTTTTGCAATTTTAATGTACATTTTTGTAATTTATGACTATCATAAATTGCAGTTTCATTTAATGCCTCAACTAGCAAATTCTAACTCAGCTACAATATTAATTTGCTAATTTCTTTCTGTCCTCTGATAAGAAAAATAGTAAGAATAGTATTTTTGAAACTCCACGGAATAAGGACTTTGAAAATTGTTTTTTTGAAAGTATTCTGTTGAACAAAACTTACAGTTTTAATTTCTCTTATACATTTTTTAATTTCTCTTTTATATATATATATATATATATATATATATATATATATATATATATATACATACATATATATATATAATTTAAAGGAGATTAGACTAATAGTCTAAAAAGCTAAGTGTATTTTAATGTAACAGTGAAATTACTAGTTTAATTAAAATACAGGAAATGCTCGTTGTAATTTAGATATATAATAAGCTCGATAGTTAAATGTCCTAGAGCTAATTCAATATTAAGTAATGTGATTTACAATTTAAAAATTTAAAAAAAAAAATTTTTAATTTAAAAATCAAATTTTAATTAAATTAAAAATTAGTTTCATAAGAAGGAACAACAACAAAGTCAATTATCTGTACGATCGTTTCGGAAATCCGTGCTTTTTATTTGTGGTATACATGAAGTTATGTAGAACAATTATATATAGTTTTTTTGGTAAGCACGGTCTCCTCATCAGCAAATTTAGGAGGATTTTTATTGAATTTAAAAGACACCATAAATAAACCCAGCATTAAAAGTAAGGCAGATGAATCTTTTAGTTTTTCTTTTTTTGAAATCAGGAACTGTGTTTAAAGTAGTCATTTAGATGTTTGCTATAGCTTTTTATTTTATTGAATGATGAATTTTAAAAGGGCGACGCTCGTGCAGTAAATTGTTTCCGTTAGCGTATTTTGATTTAAAGACGCTACAGTTAATATATATAGAGAGAATATTTATTTTGCAAGTTTTTAAGGGGAGATAATTGTCATGTGTTATTGACTTTATTTATTATTTATTTTACGGGTCTAAGGGAGGTAATTGGTCTAACTTAATTTATTAACAAAAAAAAAATGTAATCTATTTTTACTAATGAGTAATTTTTAATGATTTAAGGTGGTTTATATTTATTAAATTTAAACCAACGTTTATGATTACATGTCAGAAGCTCGTGTCTTGAATTTAATAGTTTGGTTGTATTTCTTATATCTTCATATTTTAAAATATTTAGGGTTTCTTTTGTACATAGTGCACAAAATTTATCTCCTGGTTTATATGATTTGCAAGTCTCAATTATTTGCCATTTTAAGTTGAAATGAATATTGCTATTTTTTAGTTGCCAAATATATAAATTTATTTAGTTTTTGTATTGATTATTATATTAAACCCCCTTTTTCTATTTATTTAAAAAGAAAATACAACTTTTTATATATGGGTCGTCGAATTGCATTTATCTGCGAGAGATCTATTTAATTCGCATATTCTTTAAAACATTCATTTTAATTAATTCCCTATTAATTTTTTGGTTGTCTCGTGGGATGGTCATCTTTAGTTTACTATTATGAGTAATTATATTCATGCAGATATCCTATATATTTCAAAAAAGGAACATGGCGATATATATATATATATATATATATATATATATTATTATTATTATTATTATTATTATTATTATCATCATTATTATTATTACCGCCTTTTTGGGGGAACTTTATAAGTTCCAAGACTCAGCGACTATTGATGAGAATTTAACAAATGAAGGCTCGTTAGAAAGGTAATGATCTGAATTGTGTAGAAGGCTGTGTGACATTTGCCGTCAAGGTTGCACATTCAAGGGCTCATCGATCCTCCAGAGCCTATTTTTTGAAACTTTTTTACACATATAAAATGTTTCAACCATAGTCATGTATTAAAAATATCTGATATTTCCTCAAAATCTCTGACCTTGGTGGAGGGGACACTAAAACTTGCTATGGTGTAAAATGATCTGTATAACAGCAAGGGGATACTTGATTCCAAATATTTCTCATGCGTTATATGCCCCCCTTATTTACTTTTCATACATAAAGTAAATTTCACAGCGCATAAGGATTATTTGATATTGGAGATATTCATAATCGTACTCTATTTCCAAAAGAAGGGGGTTAACCTATTAGAAATATTTGGAGTCAAGTCACCCCTTGCTATTATTTCAGATCATTTGAAACCGTAGCAGCACGTTTTAGTCTCCCTTCTATGAAGACCAGATGTTTTCAGGAAATATATATATATATATATATATATATATATATATATATATATATACTCATCCACATACAGTACTGTTTCGCTGTTTTACAGCTCGTCAGTGCAACTGCCTCAAGCCAGGATTGAAACCCGATCGCCCAAATGACAGTCAAGGCTTCTCACCAGTACGTTATACGACTGATGCTGAGTGGGTAATGAATTAACGATGATTTGACATTGTCCGAATGCCTCCGCTCGATTTGTTTACACAAAGAGCGTCGCTTAATACGCTAATGGCAGTTTGTATATAACTTCCCAATATGCTCAAACAAGATAGAGAGCTTTATATATATATATATATATATATATATATATATATATATATATATATATATATATATATATATATATATATATATATATATATGGATGCATATCGAGAAAAGCGCGGTAGCAGAGAAAGGAGAGAAAAGAGAGGATAAGAAAGAAACGTAAAGGGAAACCGCCGCTTGCAGTCTTCTCTCCCACTCTATCTATCTCTCTTTTTCTGTAGTTCTAAGAAAAGTCGAACTTCATATAAATTGATACCTGTATTGATAGCGAGTAGTTGTTTTGATTATGATAATTGACCAAAATAAATACCATTTTCCTCGACGTTATCAATTTCCTTTGTGACTGAGTCTACATACAACGTGTTGGGTCTCTTAGAGAAAAATAGACGACTACGGTACATCACTTCATTCCTATCTTTTTATACTTTTTTATATCGTGTTTTCTGTGGAGGGGTGATGGTTACTAAGGAGTGACTGTTACACGGACATAACTTAGGTGTGCCAAGTTCAAATCCAGTTCGTTCCACAGAAACACTTTCACTTTGGATATTGCCAACCTTCACGTGGACCCCCATGATGTCTTCTAGAAATAATTCTAACAAGAAACATAACGGGGAAACTAATACAAACCCTAAAATAATCTGATGCAGACGAATTGAATAAATTGATCCTTGTTTCTATGCCTTATTTCATTCGCTTCTTATGTTCTTTCACTTCTTATACAAAGGATTGAACGTGATATAAGTTCGAAAACATGGCTTTTAAATTAATATGTAACAAAGCGTGGACGAAGACATGGCAGCAGCAGCTGTACGACAGCCAACGTATGCAAATGACAGAGCCGTGTGACGTCAAAGCGAGGGAGAAGGAAAGAAAAAGATTATAAAAAAAATTAAAAACGTTGCTAAGGACAGAAATAGACCTGTTACAGACATGACACGAGAGAGATTAGGACAGGCGTGTCCTAAACAGAGTACCCCGTGTTAAGCACATTGAAGTACTGGAATACTTTGAAATAAGAGTCAAGGAGTTATTCTTAAAGTACCTGTAAATAACTGTCTGTTGTTTTAACTGAAAAAAAGGTTGCTCCATCGTTGTCTTTATTTCCTTGCGACTGTCAGCATACAACGTGTGGGTCTTCAGTGTTGAATTATAACGACTACGGGACAATATTTCAACATCTCACTTCTTTATTGTTGGAAACTCATTTGGAAGATTATGAAGTTACAAAAGCGGGTTATACTGATATAGGTTAGAAAATGGAATTCAGATTTGATGTGCATCTAAAAATGAAAACAGGATTGTTGGAGCAGTTTATTATTTCTTCATGACTATGTAAATGAAAACAAAATACCTTGAACACATCGAGAGACGATGAGGAATAAATCTGAATTCGGAAAATGAGGACGTTTCATTAAATAGAGTCTTTCTGATGTTTATATACTTTTACTCCGTTAGAATTCCCTGCTAGAGGCGCCTCATGTGATTAGTCATCAAGAACCCCCGTTTCTAGAGAGAAGATAAAATCTAGGAAGTTACCTCCTACTACAGAGCAGGACTATACTCGAAAGCAACAATATCTAGTACATGCACAATTCTTGACAGCACCTGTTTCGTAGTGCAGAATCATTCGTGTAATTATTATGGCAATGGTTGAATTTATTCCGAAAAAAGAAAATAAAAGCATGTGCCATAATTACAGAATCTGAAAATTGAGAGAGAAGTTGCAATTATTTTTTTCATTTTGTAACGCCATCTTTATAGAGTAATAAAATGAAAAAAATAACTGCAACATCTTTCCGAAGAGGTATTAGCTTTGGAACACTAATATATATATATATATATATATATATATATATATATATATATATATATATATATATATATATATATATACAGGGTGTTCACAAAGGCTGACTACATTATGTAGCCAGACTTTGTGGAAGCATCCTGTATATATATATATATATATATATATATATATATATATATATATATATATTATACACACACACACACACACATGTGTGTGTGCATATATATATATATATATATATATATATATATATATATATATATATATATATATATATATACAGGGTTCCAACAAAGTCTGGCTACATAATCTAGAGGATGCTTCCACAAAGTCTGGCTACATAATGTAGCCAGACTTTGTGGATAACCTGTATATATATATATATATATATATATATATATATATATATATATATATATATATATATAAATATATATATATATGTGTGTGTGTGTGTGTGTGTGTGTATTCCTTACTTTTTTGTCTTTTTCTCTTTCTTTTCTTTCTTTTTTCCTTCCATTTTCTTTTTCCCATTCGTTTTTATTCGTTTCTCTCATTCTCAACTTTTATCCTTTTGTTCTTTTCTTTTTCTTTTTAATTTGTAGTTTCCCCTTTTCTTTCATCATACTTTTGTTTTCCTTGTTTTGTTTTTTTTTGTATTTTTTCTTGTTTTTTTTTGTTACATTTTTACTACTATTTTTTATTTCCTTCTTTTTTTGTCTTTTTTCTTTTTTTTATTTCTTTTCTTTCTTTTTTGCTTCCATTGTCTATTTCCCATTCCTGTTTTATTCGTTTCTTTCTTTCTCTGCTTTTTATCCTTTTGTCTTTTTTTTTTTTAATTTGTATTTTTCCCTTTTCTTTCATCATACATTTGTTCTTGTTTTCCTTGTTTGCTTGTTTTTTTGTTTGTTTTTTTTTGTTTTGTTTTTTGTTACAAATTTAAATACTATTTTTTATTTAATTAACTTCTATATTATTTATTTCTTTTCCGGTTTTCTTACTTCTTTTCATTCTGCAACTCCATCTTGTTTTCTGGCCGTTTTAAATGATTTTCTTTTGAATTTCTTTATTTTTGTCTAGTGTTTATGCTTCCATGAAGCAATCTACAATTTGCGCATGCGCATATCTGAGAATAAAATCAAACCTTCGTCTTTCAGATCACATCCGGTCGTTTTTCCAATTACGAAAAAAAAAAACAGGTAAGTCTAACAGAGGTGAAGTGGACTTAGTGGAGCAATTTTCAATGCACTGATTACAATAACTGATAAGGAACAGGACTGACTGAGCACAGGGATGAGTTCATGTTAGATGGGACACAAGAAAAAGCAACGATCATGCAGATTGCCTTGCTGAGCGTTATCAGGTTTGGTAATCAGGAAAAATGTCATGTCTCGCATTGTTCAGTCAACCCATTTTACACAGACTCGGTTACATACGATGCAACGCGCATGACCACGCATGGAATAAAATGTAGCTTGCCCATTGTAACAATTGCAGAGAAGTCTGGATTGATTATTGAAGCGTGTTAATGTTGGCCATTGAAGCACTGGCGTCCGGGTAAAAACACCAGCAAACACAAACATAGGAAACATAACTATCCAAAACGTTTAATGTAAGCGAAATTTTATGATTGTGCATAATGTTTGTGCACAGAATATCACTCAAGATGAGAACAATAGTGCGAAGAATCCAAATAATACGAAGACCTGCACTACTTAGGATATTGAGCACATTTTGATTACTACATATAGCTTCCTATCCCTGGTAACGCCGATTAGATTTACTTATATAAATTAGTTTGATATCTGCTAACTAACTATTACGTCAGCAAAACAGAGCAAATCACGTGTCGTTAATGTAAGTTAAAACCTTGCTTACTTAATTAACCAAATTCTTTTAATCGATTTTATTTTATTTCTAAGTTAAATTCCTAACATTCCAAGCTGTAAATATATATTTTCCAAAATCTAATTGTTTTATTTTTCAATAATAATAATAATCGACCAGATTATCCGGCATTGCCCGGTCAATATCTAACAGAAGTAAGAGCTCAATATTCTGAATAGAGCAGGTAATAACCCAAAACGTGAATAATAATAATAATAATAATAATAATAATAATAATAATAATAATAATAATAATAATAATCGCAACAGAAATACAGAAATACAGTATAAATATAATAAGGGTCATTTTTCGTCTAACACCGTTTGCTACATCTGGTTATATTAAGATCAGCGATTAAGAAAACCATACGTAATACATATTTATGTCTCATTAAACAAAACATTGATGTTGGTTTTCCCGGGCAATGCGTCCTTTAAAAACATTTGCTCTGTCCAATATATTAAGCACTTTTGCCTTTATACATGCTCTAACCAAGATATTAAGCACATTGTATTATGGTTTCCGTGTAACAACATTTTAAAGAAAGGCGTTACAGTACGTGTACGTCTACCTGCCTAACTCCAGGATATTGACACTTTTAAAACTAAAGAGACCTCCAGAGCACAAAAATATTACTTGGATTATGGCTCATGTCAAGTCATTATTGTTAAATAAGACAGAAACTAAACTGTTTAAACCAAGTTTGAGTCACTGCCTGCTCCATGCATGATATTGACCACTATAGATTATGGCCCCCGACAAAAGGAGAGAGAGGGGTATTCATCCCGGAGTGACAATCTAGAGTCCAGAGTACTATTAAAACCAAGTTAACTCCCATTTTGAGTTATCACATGCTCTATGCAGAATATTGAGCTCTTCCTTCTGTTAGATAATGACCGGACAACGTTAGGTAACCTTATCAATTGTTATTATTATTAGAAAAATAAAACAATTAGATTTTGAAATTTTTTTAAAAATATATTGGAATTTGGTTAGTTAAGGAAACAAGGTATCCGCTTACGTGAACGACACGTGATTTGGTCCACTTTGCTGATATAACAATTAGTCAGCGGAAACGCGTTAGCGAACAGACGTATGAACGACCCTGTTGGAAAAGAAACGCGTTAGCGAACAGACGTATGAACGACCCTGTTGGAAAAGAAACGCGTTAGCGAACAGACGTATGAACGACCCTGTTGGAAAAGAAACGCGTTAGCGAACAGACGTATGAACGACCCTGTTGGAAAAGAAACGAGTTAGCGAACAGACGTATGAACGACCCTGTTGGAAAAGAAACGCGTTAGCGAACAGACGTATGAACGACCCTGTTGGAAAAGAAACGCGTTAGCGAACAGACGTATGAACGACCCTGTTGGAAAAGAAACGCGTTAGCGAACAGACGTATGAACGACCCTGTTGGAAAAGAAACGCGTTAGCGAACAGACGTATGAACGACCCTGTTGGAAAAGAAACGCGTTAGCGAACAGACGTATGAACGACCCTGTTGGAAAAGAAACGCGTTAGCGAACAGACGTATGAACGACCCTGTTGGAAAAGAAACGCGTTAGCGAACAGACGTATGAACGACCCTGTTGCAAGCAAGGAGAAGAACTAGGAAAATGTATGAAGAAACTCAGCATGCCAAACTTCGACAAAAGAATCCATAAAATGAATAAAAACTGTGTAAAATATAACTCGTTGTTATAACGTCCTTTCCGGGTTTGAACAAATAAGAAGGTATGTGGTTCCTTTGGTCTGAGACAGACATTTTTTTATCATTTGATTTTAAGAGAAGCTGTCTAAAGGTTTGTGTCACGTTTGTTAACTACATCTATTTGTGAGGAACAATGAACATTTTACATACATACAACAATAGAACATTTTAACCACTAGACGACACACTGTATATATCACAACGTTAAAGGGACATCTGTTAAATAGACGCTGTTTATATATAGTCACCCCGCTATATACTACTTCGATCTAGAACACTGCAACAGAAATAAAGTATAAATCTAAGAAGGGTAAATTCTTTCGTTTAACACCGTGCGCTACATTAATTACTACATTGATCCGCGGTTAAGAAAAAAAATAATAAATATTGATATCTGATTACAAACTATAGAAATATGTAAAAAAGACTTTTTTCACGAGGACATTAATACGATTTACATAGCAAAACAGGTCTTAGATTTTTTCAATTTAAATAAATAAAAAGTTCTAAACATTACGCACAAGTTTTTATAGTTTCCTTGATCAAAAAGAATGATGCTGTGTTTAGTACGGGATAAAATGTGTACTTAAATCG
This sequence comes from Euprymna scolopes, assembly GCF_053919585.1. Taxonomy (NCBI): domain Eukaryota; kingdom Metazoa; phylum Mollusca; class Cephalopoda; order Sepiida; family Sepiolidae; genus Euprymna; species Euprymna scolopes. The sequence goes on from NC_136500.1 coordinate 63,714,880, forward strand.
AAATGCAAATAAAACGAACGCCAAAAGTGACTGGCTTGAATAGCTAGTCTCCTTCTCCGCTTTAATTTGGCTACACGATTCTCTTTACCTCTAAAAGCAAGTAGATTTTTCACAGAAACGTGTGAACTCAATTCATATGTAATATATTTATGCTGGCATTCTGTAGATGTTTAGTGTAAATGGAGACGCTCTGATATTATTGTAGCTTTTTTGTTAAAATTGCAAAAGTATTTATCTAAGCTAGCACGAATGCTCGGCAAAGCCCAGTCGTAAAGTACGTTTAAATATGATATTTTAATTCTTGCAGATTTCGTATATATCATTATGGAGTTAATATTCTATCGATTTTTATATATATATGACCTTGTTTTTGTGTGTGCCAAAATGTTTCTACCAAACAACTTTGCCAATTTTTGGTATACAGACTTTTAACTTGATGTATAGGAGATTCGGACCTGTGACACAAATTCGATTTTGTTTTTAGCCAGTAAAAAATAGCTGCTAAAGAAATAAAATTGAAAGCAATGGAATTTGGCAGGCATAAGTTGGCTGACCGCCTATCTCCTACGCATGATCAAATATACATTCATACGTTTAACTGTGTTAATGTTTTAAAGTTTTGAAATCCATATGCACTTAGCTCAGATGGTAAGGAATAACGATGGACAGCTATATGTTTTGTTTCGTTTCGAACTGACGACACTCAAGTCATATTATTTTAACTTTTAAAATCCTTAGTATATATTGGGTACAATATAATAATTAATTGACAATTGGCACTGTAATAATAAATATGAAATCTGTATAAATCAAAATATCATATTTAAGCGTATTTTACGACCGGGCTAATCTATCCAACTACTTCAGTCACTAAACATATGAATGTGTCCTTGGAGGATGAGTATTAATATCTTCTCCGTTATTAATTTGTAATTGGTTTACATAAAACATGGAAAAAGATTCAGATTAAAATGTCAAGGTAAATTGGTCTATTTAAATTTCCATCTAGACAAAGACCCAGGAACAATGAGTGCTCTGAAAAAAGAATGGCGGGGATTCAGTTGAGTTTGGATATTGGGTGCTGGCGTTGGTGGATAATGTATTAGGAGATGCTAGAAATTCATTTGTGAACACGTTTATTAATCTAGAACTGCTTTTTTTATTTATTTATTTTTGTTTTTGTTCTTGTGTTTTCTTTTTTTATTTTTTTTTTTTTTTTGTTTAACTTTTTTAATTACTACAACGATAAAACATTGATTGGTTGTTCATTTTCCCTCTGAAAATACGTAAACAAAAGATGAGTGGAAGGGAAAAAGATTTAAAACTTAATTAAATTAATAGAACCATTTTTTTTTTCTTCTAGCGAAATAATTTCCATTCTTTTATTTCAAATATTTTTTTTTAACTTAGAAACAATTTTCTTACCGAAATATTGTTTTGGGTTCCGATTTTATTAAAAAAAACAAGCAGTTATAGGTTACCCACCTCCTACTTGTAGCAATATGTGGCACGAAGCCTAAAAGTGGAGAATATAGCTCTCTGAAGGCCCTACTTTGAAGACCACTAAAGCGCAGATTCATATGTAGACCCACGTTTGTTCTATGCGAGCAGAACACGTGGAAGATATATTTTTGATGAACATGACTGAAACATGTATTTAGTATATTAATTCCTAACTAGCGGGACCTGCGAAAATTCCACAGTGGACTCATTCATATGTAGTATATTGATGTTGACATTCTGTAGATGTTCAGTGTAAATGGTGACGCTCTGATATTATTGTAGCTTTTTTGTTAAAACTGCAAAAGTATTTATGTAAGCTAGCACGAACGCCAGGCGAAGCCCAGTCGTAAAGTACGCTTAAATATATTTTAATTCTTGTAGATTGCGTATATATTATAGTTAATGTTCTATCGATTATAAAGTAACGATTTAAATATATATATATATATATGGGGGGTCCATATGACTTGGGTGCATTAGCTTGAATCGAAACCGTAATAAAAACTTATGAAAAAAAATATATAACTTGAATTTCTTCAGCCATAATCGAAACCAAAACCAAAACTTATGAAGAATTCTTGATAAAATTATTTATTATAAAAATAGATGACTTAAGTGCCATCAGTATAATCGAAACCGAAACCAAAACTAATGAAGAATTCTTGATAAAATTATTTATGACAAGAAATGGAGGTACATAACAATTAAACGACTCGGATGTAGGCGTGACACACACGCTATCATATTAATATATAGATTCATCACATAATTTATTTTGTGGTGAAAGAACACAAACACGGGTTGGATTATGTTGAATTGGAGTCTGGGTGCAGCGGAAAACGGATCGTGGCTTCGGCTGGATCAGGAGCCCTCTAACAAGCCGAGATGAATTGATCAACTGACAGAAAGACTTCGAAGGTAAATATAAATGTAGAAGGAAATTTCACACACACACACACACACACACGCACATACACAATCCAACCGATATATGCAAAGCACCGGAATTTGTGTTTCCCTTTGTGCTCTTTGTTTTTATTTTTATTTTTATACTTGTCAGCACGGCCGCTCCCATCGACGGTCGTCAATGCGTAAGAGGCGATGACACGGCCATTATAAGAATATGCCAAAGGAGAAATCCACGACACACAACGTTGGGGGTCGCCGACTTGTTGGGAGCACATGGTGTTACAGGGGCATGGTCGGTGCAAATGCTTATAAAACAACCACTGGGATGTTGCATTGCGATTATATGCCAGAGACTGGGGCTTGGTCAACAATGCGGGACTTAATAAGTTTGAGATTCGTTTTTGCATCGTGTCCAAAATGGATAAGATGCTGATACTAAATAGTTTCGATTGTCTGTCAATATTTCTGAGGACCACCTTCCTCAAAATAATGTGGATTAAATAACAATTCGCAAACTTAGCAATACATACCTCAAAATAATTCGGGGTATGAAATCTAAGGCAATAATCTTGGTGGATACCAAATTCAAAAATTAGATAATGCTATACGTCTTATTCATAAACCAGTTATTACAGGAAAAGCAATGACAAATGAACATATACTACACTACACTCCCCTAAAGAGGTGGTAATGCCTAGAAGGATGGTATCATAATACCCGCCAGAACAAGGTAATGCTTGGGAGGATGGCATCATGACCACAAAACAGATGCTACACCACTGCCTTTAAGAAAAAATATTATACTCCATCCCATTCTCCAAAAACAAGGTAAGGCCTGGGAGATTGGTATCATGACGACAGAACAGATACTACACTATCACTCCACTAGACTGCGTATGGAAATATAGTACTTATTAGTAATAATAGTAATTAGCCTTCTGGAATAATAAATCAGATTGATCAGATAGTCCAAAAAATCGAAATAATAGGAATCCTCATTTTTATAAGACTGAATTTAATCGTCTCTGACTCCAAAAGACGAATCACATCAATAATATTAGAGCACTGCTGAAAACAAAATGCGTGCTTATGTCATAACGATAGAATGCCGGTGTGGTTGAGCATATATCCCTAGTCCAGATGTTGTTCGGTTTGTCTCAGAATTATAAAATTTACCCTTTGTGGAGTAGGTTGTTGCAGCGGATCGAAAGGCGAACGGAGATAAACAATAAAGCTGCTTTTAAATGTTAGAATGAGATTTCTCGTCTTGTCTTCCGTTCTTTCGCATCTTATTCTACATTTGTGACCTTGGAAGACGTAGCCTTCAGCGCCTTTGTTTGGTTATCTTCGTTTTTCTTAGCACCTTTAAATAAAACACAAACATTCAGTACCGTTATTATTTTTACCTTACGCCGTAATGTTCTTTATTTCTTTTTTTTTCTTTTTTGTATGTTTTTTTTGTTTTGTTTTTTGCTTTTTGGCTTTAAGTACAAAAAAAAGCAAAAAAATAAACGGTTTAACCGCATGCTCATAAAGAGGGAACGTTTTGTTGCGGACCAGGCTATAAATACCCTAACTCGCTACAAGAAAAAATAATGAAACGAATTGAAGGAAACAAAGAACTCAAATGCTGGAATAAAATAAAGATGTCGTTTATTTTCTGTTGAGAAATGAAAGTCTTGGGTGTACACGTGTTCATTCAGCCGTTGACGACAACGCGCGTGGAAGGAAAGGGGAATGCAATAGAGAAACGCGAAGTGGCAAGCCGGCCTGTAGAAAGAGAGGGTTAAGCTCAGTAGAGAGTCGCGCACATGTCTGTGTTGATGGACCAAAACCGAAGGGGAGATAGAGTGAGAAAGTCAATTCAGTTCATAGAGAGAGAAAGCGTATAAAGTGCACGTGCGCTTATCCCACATTACAGTAGCAGGAAAAATGACATTAGGGCGCGCGGTCGGTTCGTCGAATCAACAGGTCGAACGCTGGTCCGGACGAAAAAGGGAAGTTGACAGGTTTTGTTGGCTTTTATACTGGAGTTAGTGTTCTGACTGCGCATGTCTGGCTTTCACTTTAAAGGAAGTGACGTCACAGCTCAGGTGTGTGTGTACGTTAGCGTGTGTGTGTATGCGCATGAATGTGAGTGTGTGTATGAGGATGTGTATATGCGTGCGTGTGTGTGTGCGTACGCGTGGGTGTGTATATGTGAAGAAAAACATGTTCGAACAGTTTTAACAAACAGGCACACTTTTCACTGAACACCGAAAACAATCTTTAAACACAACTTACTCATCACTACCCCTGGATATTCTTTTCACCGAAAAGAAAAACAAAAATTTTCGCCAGACATTTTAAACTTAAAAATCTGAAACGTTTTCAAACATATACTTGTCACACACACACGAAAAAAAAAAAAAAGCTAAAAACATTTTAGCTAAAACACATTTCACAAGAAAAACATTTCAGTCGGATACGTTTTGCCGAAACAAAAAAAAAAAAACAAAGAAAAATCATCTTTTCTTTCACCGTGTTTTTTTGGTTGGTTGGTTGTTTTGTTTTACGGCATATCAACCCTTTTCAGGTTATTTAATGCCGAATCTGGTGATTTTGAAGAACGATTTTTTAATATAGTATATTTGTTTTTTAAGTCGTATTCTATTTAACCCATAGTTGGGACCCTAACAGGTGCTACCACTCCGGGTCAGAGTGGACCTGGGAGCAATGGCAATTAAAGGGTGGCTCCACACTCCCTAGGGCCTGCAAGCTGGGGCCCTCACCATCGGATATAGTTTAAGGTCATATCCAGGACCACCGTGTTTTTTAAAAATAAACAACGGCTCTATTTAAAAAAAAAAGAGTGAACGCTTTCTTCATGTTCAAAAACACTTTAATACTGGACATGTTTTCAAGCTGCCTTTTCCTGTTACCTCCACAGAAACTCTCCAAGGATATTTAAACAAAAAAGGGTAAACTCGTCGCTATTAAACGCACATGATGTATATATTTGTTACAACAAAGCAATATAGCATATCGAATTATTGTATTAATATAATAGCATATCGATTAATTATATTAATATAATAGTAGATCGATTTTAATCTTCGTAAGGATATATAAAAGTGGCGCAAAACTGTTCTGGAACAGATATTTTTTCTATATTTTTTATCAAAGACGTCAATTTGAATTTATTATTATTTATCATTACACACTTGTCTACAATATGTACGTCTTTGAACTAAAAAAAATTGTTAAACTTTAAAGTTTTTATCAAAATGACAAGAAAAAACAAACGAAAATATTTAACAGATAAAAGAATGAGAATCCAATCCTTTTTATCCTAGAAAAAATGTTTTTTTTTTTTTTTCGTAGTGAGTTTGAATTGTTTAATTCCATCTGAACAGAAGGAAGCAATTCAAATTGACGTCTTTGGAAAACGGTTCCCGCCTTTTCAACTGCGTTGAAACGCGCTCCCCGGCACCATATTGTTAAAAAAGCCATAAGAGAAGTTTACGTTATTTTCATCGTAGTTTGAATTCTTTTACTTTTTTTTTCGTTGGGGGAGGGCGTTCTACACTCTCGCCAGTGACAATTCCCTAGGTTTCGATTCCGAAGGCAATCGACTGCAAACTGAGTCGGCATTCGAAAGGAAACGAAACAAGTTTCAACTTTGAAAGTTCATTCTTTAAACTAAAAAAAAAAATCCCAAACGTTTATTTTTGTCATCCTTCCAATCTTAGTCCCCCTTCTTTTTTGTCTTGTTTCTGTCTCTTTGTATTTTGTTTGCATTGAAAATTTTCATGGTTTTCTTCGCTTGAACAAACAAAAGACAAAGGATGATGAAAATATCTTTTTTCTCTTCTCCTTCTCATTGATTGACGTTCTGTGGAAGTAGGGGTGTGTGATGGAGCGGGGTGCCTTGGCAGGAATCACCAGATAAAAGTAAGTTGTTTCGATTGTGACCATTCTGTGGAGAGGAGGGCATCACCGTTTCCTTTTATCTTTATCTTGAAAAATAAGCATCTTAGTTTCCGATTCGTCTACTTATATACGGTACATTATATCTATCTCTATTTATATATATATATGCGCGCGTGTGCGTGTATACATATAAATATATATGTATATGTGTGTCATTTATTTGTTTATTTTGTTTGCAATATTTTTAAACGAATCTATTATTTATACGAAAGAGCATTTTAACCTTAATTTTAGTTAGGAGTTTTGTTTCCTTTATCAATGTTATATCCCCAGATTGTTTTCTTTTTTGTATATTTCTAACCCAAGAAGTTGAAGAGCTACAAAGTGGGGAGTAGTACCATTAAAACAAACGGCTTTGTGTGCAACAGAAATGATTTTTTTCGGCATTCTCTATGCATTTTTCCCAAGAATTCAATAACGCATATCTGTTTTGTTATGTAACGTTTATGAAAGGTTTTTTCTCATAATACCCCTTGTCTATATATATATATATATATGTGTGTGTGTGTGTGTGTGTGTGTGTGTGTGTGTGTGTGTGTGTGTATGCGTCTGTGTGTGTGTGCGCGTGCGTGTGTATGCGTGTGTGTATGCGTGTGTGTATGCATGTGTGTGCGTGTGTGTATGCGTGTGTGTGTATACGTGTGTGTATGCGCGTGTGTGTGTGTGTGTGTGTGTGTGTGTGTGTGTGTGTGTGTGTGTGTGTGTGTGTGGAATAGTCGCTAGAAAACGAGAAATTTCTTCTTTTTTTTATTACATTTTCACCCCAAACATAGTACAGTGCCACTTTGATTTAAGGGGCTACTATCAGGGATGTAAGTTGCATGGATACTATATATAAGGAACTGAGCAGCAAGATGTCTGTTTACATTGCACGTGAACCTCTGCATGTCAGTAAAGTTTGAGAAACAGGAACCCGGAAGGGAATTCCAAAGTCTAGCAGTTCTGGGGAAGAAACTATTAGAGTAGAAGGATTTCTTCCATCTAGGGATCTCTACTGTGAAGGGGTGGGATTTTGCTGCTTTTCTAGTTTGTCGGGGTATTTACGTCGAAGGAGTACAAGGGCTTGTATTTCGTCGGAATATTTGTAAAACAGGGGGATGTAACATTTCGTCGATGGCAGAGAGATTGAAGCTTAAATGACAGTTCAGGACCAGTAAGGTTGGCGACTCTCTTTGAACCTTGTCCAGGAGTGAGAGACTAATACCAAATGCACCAGCCCAAACGTGACAACAATACTCCATACATGAGCGAATGGTGGCCTTGTAGAGGTACAAGATACTTTTAAGCATGCGTAACTTTCTAACAAGGTAGAGAGAGCCCACCTTTTTCGCAGCAGCCTTGGCAATGCTCTCGATGTATCTGTTCCAATTCATGTTCCCTGTGAACGGTAAGCTGAGGAGTTTGAACGAAGTACTTTTATGTTATGTATAGCTATTTGTGGTTGAGAATTTTTCTTGTAATTATTAAAGGAAACAATCTTAGTAGCATTGAATGCTACCATGTATTTTTGACCCATTCCAATACAGACTGGAGGTCTTCCTCTAGTGTTTCCGCCATTGCCTTGGACATGTGGTCATTCGTTTTCCCCTCATATCTGTTATAGAGCGTGGTGTTGTCAGCAAATATACCCATCTCAGAGACTATTTTATCAGGGAAGTCATTTATGAATATCAGGAATAATAAAAGTCCAAGGATCAACCCCTGGTCCTGACGATCTGAGAGATGTGTCAAGGAATGGGATATAGAAAAGTTATGGATGATTTTACTTCTTTTTTTTTTTTTTTATTACATTTTCACCCCAAACAAGGCAAATTGCCACTTTGGTGTAGGGGGCTACTATCAGGGGCAACAACTACTGGGGTACTATGTAGGGATTTGGGCAGCAAGTTGTCGGTTCACGTTACACTTGAACTTCTGCACGTCAGTACTGTTGGGGAAGTAGGGACCTGGAATGGAATTCCAGAGTCTTGCGGTTCTGGGGAAGAAACTATTGGAGTAAAAAGATCTTTTACATCTAGGGACCTCTACAGTGTGGGGGTGGGATCTAGTAGCCTGTCGGGTTTGTCGAGGGTGCTCGCGTCGTGGGGGCACAAGTGATTGCAGTTCGTCAGAGCATTCACCACTAAAATACTTGTAGAAAAGGCAGAGGGATGCAACATTTCGTCGATGGGACAGAGGCTGAAGCTTAGATGCCAGTTCAGGGCCTATCAGGTTTGCGACTCTCTTTTGAACCTTGTCAAGGAGCGAGAGACTAGTAGCAGATGCACCAGCCCAGATGTGGCAGCAATACTCCATACATGGGCGAATGGTGGCCTTATAGAGGTACAGGATACTTTCGGGTGTTAGTAGTTTTCTAGCACGGTAGAGAGAGCCTACCTTTCTTGCAGCGGCCCTGGCAATGCCTTCAATGTAATTGTTCCAACTCATGTTTCCCGTGAACGTTAGGCCAAGGAGTTTGAAAGATGGACTATCAGATAAAGAGTCGTTGGCCATTGCTATGGGTGGTAGAGAGGGTTTCTTGTAATTATTGGATGATTTTACTAGCTGTGTCTGTGTAGTTCTTAAACAGCAATTTTTATTTATAGAAAAATTTATTTTATAAAGTTTATCAAAAGCTAATCCTAGATGCTGAAAAGTCCATGCAAATTAAAGAAATAAATAAGTAGATGCACTCAAATTTAAGCAAAAAAAAAATTAAGCAAAATAAAATTTAAGCAGAAAATTTTTAAAACTCAAATGACCTAGAGTCTATCGCCGTCAATATCTGCAACAGAGAGATGAAACTTTTAGACCATGAATGCATAAAGGTCAGTTATTATGACAATGCAATTTGCAATGGCGGAATAAAACACATGTGGTATTACTTTTGGAACACGCCTCGTATATGAGTTTCTGTTTTATTTTCTGGTTGAGAAATGCAGTTGTAAAAATAAAATGATCTAACATTCCCATGTTTGATAAATTATAATACCGTGCACCTGATTAATCAGCCGAGTTGTCTCTTATTTTTTGTTGTAGTTGTTAAGCGAGAATGCGCGCATGTTTCTCTAATATGGATACCCTTTTGTAACTGAAGCAATGACAATAATAAAAATAACAACAATAATGAATCAAAATGAATAAAACTAGAGATTACTCAATAAAAATAAATAGTGATTTATTGAAATAAAATAAAATCCAATTAAAATAATGAATTTGGGCAAGGTAATACTAAAGATAAATGATTAAGTAAGAAAATAAGAGAAAAATATTAATAAGAGTGATAAAATAATGATCATGGTATTAATAAGAGTAATGGTAGAAAAATAATGATAATGAGAACGAAGTACTATAATAATAATAATAATAATAATAATAATAATAATAATAATAATAATAAACATAATAATAATAATATGGAAAGACCTAGAAGAGAGCACTGACCAGACCTCCGCTAGACAAGCGCGAAGAGAACTGGGACCTTGGGGAGGCTTGGTACTACTCAAATTCCAGTATAAACCAATGGCCACTACCAGTGAGAAATCAATGGTAAGAGGCTATTGCGATGACACAAATTTATTTTCAAATGCTATCGAAGGAGGTGGATAGAGCTGGACGTCTGAAGAGACTTGTTGTCACTCAGCTTCCACAGAACACCACAGGTTTCCAATCAGATCGTTTGTTGACTTTTATGAAAGCTCCATGTGAGCCAATAATAATCTGGGGTCGGTGTTGCCACAAACACAGCAACGTGAAAAATGTCCAATGCAAATGATACAAATGGTAGGACCCAGAAGAAAGATCTGTGTGTCATGATCGGCAGGTGCTCCCTCGGTAGCCAGCATGGGGACTCGGTCGTCATCCTGCAAATGTTGGCTTACTTTCTAATTTAAGAAACAAAAATGACATGGGTGCTGGGCAAGTAAGTATAACCTCTAATTTCAGGGATCAAAATGAGACCAACCAAACACAGCACAGTCAAGATTACCATCAAAAAAATAAAAACCCCGAACTCATTAAAGAGGACTCCTTGCCCATTTTCAAGATAGGTTGACCTTGGATCTTTACAGATCGATTCCAACCCTAAACCGATGCATCTTTGTGGTCAAAGCTAGTCATAACAAAGATAGTGTTATATTCTCCAATCCTTGACAAAAAATGATTGCTAAGTGAAGACTGCCCAGTAAACAGATCATGTAACACTTCAGGCAGAGATGGAAATGGATGCGGTGTAACTTTTCCATTTCTACAACAAAGTCCTGACGATTCTCGTTAAAATTGTTTCGCACCACACTGACAAACTTGACACATTTGTCCTATTGCAGCCTTGTCACATGAGTCATTCTTGTCATTGAGTAATGCAGTACGTTTAGCATTTTGAAATTCGTGTTGTCTAAAATTTTGATATCTGTTTCTATCAACATTCAGATGCAATTGTCTCTCTTCCTATGACTGGTTCTGTCTTGCAACAACATGGTACAATCTATCCTTTTCATGTCTTCTTTGACTGTTAACGAAAGATTCATTTTCACTGGACTCTATTTGGTACTGTAGTTGTCTAGATAGACGTTCTTCTCTTTCAGCTGAGTTCTCATTTTGGTGTGACTCTCTTTGCATTTGCCTTTGCAATGAGAGTCGTTCTGTGAACGGGCTCTTGTTCCTTTCACCAACTGTGACCTTTCAGGGTCGCTGGTAACAGGTATGAACCCTCACACACGCGTCTTGATCGTCTTTCACATGGAATTCTCCACGAATTCTCTCGGCGCACCTGGATCTGGTTGGTCGGGTTCAGCGTCGATTTCACCTTCGGATTGATATGCCGTATTACGCTGGAAGTGAATTACGCTGGAAGTGAATAGAGTTTCATACACACAAAAGAAAGACAAACTCAGATGTCTCTAGTCAACGAATTAATTCAATTTAAATTTACAAAATATATTACAAACTTATTTACCGATGTTCAATGTTAGTTCTTATAAATCACACTATTGGACCTTATTTTCCGTGTTTTACGGTGGCGACAGACGGGGAAGGGGTGCGACGGCGACTATTTGATTAGTGTTAAATTCTGTCGAGATTCAGCTTCAACTCTCTGATTGTTTGCCCGAGCATTCGCTTATCTAGTCGGGGGATAAGTAGGGTAGATTATTCCTTAGACTCAATGACCAATCAGCACGCCATTCCGAGGAATTCCGATCCAATGCGTGTGTGCTGGTGATTCTGCGAATGCTCGCAGGCTTTAGTTCTCACGGCCAGGGAGGTTAATCATTGACTCCCTTGTCTGACCCCAGAACCGAAATCACATTCGTGATGATTTCAAAACGCCATCGAATTGTCAATTTTTTCAAACAATAAAAAGTATGTGTCTGTTTTACAAAAATACAATAAATTCATAACCTAACGCTTCCTTTAAGCAAGGTTATACGCCGCTGCTTGAGCACGCCATAATGCTTAACAGTTAATGCAAGCATAGTTGCCCGGCCTTATTCAGTGTTTCGGGGGTCTTATTTTCCTTCCAAAGGGAGCTCTACCGCTCCCGGAGGTGGTCACGCAACAGTTCTTCTCTTTCCGCAGAGTTCTCATTTTGGCGTGACTCTCTCTGCCTTTGCCTTTGCGATGAGAGTCGTTCTTCTCTTTCATCCCAATTCTTAGACTGCCGACGAAGCTTCATCCGTTGAGCATATGAAGTTGTTGAAATACTGTTACTCCTGTTGCGCTTCATAATAGATGGAACTTTGAGCAGATTCGTAAAGGCACTTTACTGGCATTCTTTTTTCTAAAGAAGCAGTTATTCCGGAATTCAGTATATTTACATTTTTTTATCCTTAGCACTCGGTTGAGCGTACAAAATGTAAATAAACAAGACAAAATTAAACTTTTCTGGAGAAAAAAAAATATATATATATGCAGAGAGAGAGAGAGAGAGAGAGAGAGAGAGAGAGAGAGAGAGAGAGATTATAAGGAAAAAAAATTAGCAGTTACGATGTCAAAAAAAAACGTGAAGAAAAAACTGGTAAAAATGTAAATGAAAGTTGTTTTTTGTTTGTTTTTTGTTTTAAGTAAAGAATCGTAATTGGATTGAATAGTTTGTTTCTTTTAAATAAAATTGTAACCCTCTGATAAAAAATGGAAATAAGGAAATTGTTTTTAGCTTAAAAGATCGGATAAAAACACGAAAATGTAATCGCCCAAAGAAAGAAGTATATGAAAACCTCTTCAATAAATATTTCGGTAGAAGGGATTCGAAATAAATTATGGCTTATTGTATTGTTTAAAAGAAGAAAGTAGCAGTTACGATGTAAAAAAAAAATGTAAAGAAAAAAATCTGGTGAAGCAATGTAAATTAATTTTTTTAAATAAAGAAACCATAGAATTGGATTGTTTGTTCATTTTTAAATAAAAAAATCCACTGAACCACAACGTTAATTGCGAAATCACGTCCGAAATTATTTTATTTAAACTAATTCCAAAAATAATGCTTGAAAAACGCCGGGCTGAAATGCTAGTATATCTATAAAAGTGAAAGTGTCTGTGTGTGTGTACATTTCCCTACGCAATAACTCTGTCAATTTTAAGTCTACAGACTTGAAATTTGATATACCGGTTACTGAGTTTTGGAAAAATCTTTTTGATCGGTTTTCGGCCAGAAATTTGGCGATTAAGGGATCAAAGTTCAACGATTTGACCTTTGAGAACTCTACCGAACTACTCCGACAACTTTGGGTCTAAACACTTGAGATTTTAGATATAGCTTCCTTGAACATGGATCTAACTTAATACCTTTATTTGAGCCCAAAACAATAAATTTTAAGGGGTCATAACAGGGGTCAAAGTTTTAAAAAAAATGACCTCTGCGGTCTCTGCCAAATTACTCAGACAATTACTGGTCAAAATATTTGAAATTTTACATAAAAGGTATTCAGAGATAGGGCAAGCTTTTTCATTGGTTTGTGTCGAAAATTTTTAGTTACCAATATATAAATGTATGTATGTATGCTTGCATGTCTGCCTAAAACTTCCGACAGAGACGACGGATTTTACCAAGATCAATATCGTTTTAAAGTTCGACCTTTCATACGACAAATATCGACAAATTGGCTAAAAACATTAAACTAGGCACTTTTCTACAGAGGGGGTCTCATTTTTCGCCGATATTTTTAAAAGTTATCCTCTCCTTTAGAGTTTCTAGCCTTAATTAAAACTTACGTCACTTCCAGTTTTGCGGTTGTTGTAACAGCAAAGACATCGCGTTTTCCTGTTCTTTTCCTACTTCCCGGTATGAGTTCGACCCTACCTTCCTACTACCACTTTTTGTTTTTGCTCAACACACACCTGAAAACACCCGGGCAACGCCGGGCACCCATGCTAGTATATATATATATATATATATATATATATATATATATATATATTAGTGACGATAATATAGGTTACGAAAGTAATGTGTGATTGTCGATAAAATTTTTACCGAATAAAGATTAATGTGTAATACATTAGAAAAGTTTGCATTATAGTTTTCATAAAAATAGACATTAAATGGGAAAAAAAAGGGACATAAACCATCGGACAATCGTTAAGGAACAATCTTGTTAATACTTGATTGTGAACAAAATATCAACAACATTAAAGTTTTGGTAAGCATCCTCTTATTTCCATTGATTTTCTGCATCGCCAACCACGTGATCCTGTTTTGTTTTGTTTTTTTCTTTTCTCTAATTATCTTCCAAAAAATTTGTATTGGATTCAGATCGAGGCTCTAAGATGACAACTTCATTAGGGCGATTCTGTCTTCTTGAAATAAAGTCATAACCTTCTGAGCTTTTTAGCAATGTGTATTTTCTTGCCTGGAAATATAACATTCATAAAGAATATGGTGTAATCTTGATATCACATAATGCTGAAGAAACCTTTTGCAAATCGAACCGTTGATATGGATGATAGGACCAACATCTGCAGATGAAATCAAAATGTTTGTAGACATTCTAACGATTCTTTTTCGAAGGTTTTGGAGGTCTGTAGATATTTTGGTTTGCATCTAACATTTTATTGGTCTTATACAAAATATGGATGAATTAAAATATTGAAATTTAGACGTATTTTACGATCGGATGTTACCGGGCGTCTTGCTAGTATATATATATATATATATATATATATATATATATATATATATATACATATATATATGTGTGTGTGTGTGTGTGTGTGCTAGCCCCTTTAAGAAACTCGTTTCTTATCGTTGAGCATTTTCAGTTGAAGACGGTCAATTTAGCTCTTATGCGCAGATCATCATATAATTATTATATTAATCTGAAAGACGTTAAAAAAGCATTTGAAAAATGAATGTTGAAAATTCAACAGTATTTCTCGCGGTTAATGGTAGCCGAATCGATTACGTCCTTGCTAATGAAGCCAGGGGTGGCTTCTGTCGCCAGGTTCGAATCTATCTACTGGTGTTAATCGTGCACTGATGATTCCCGAAAGAATGAAACACTAGTGTCTGTAGGTATTTAATAATCATTATAGTATATATATATATATATATATATATATATATATATATATATAAATATATATATATATATATATATATATATATATATATATATATCCAATAGTGATACAATGTGAGCGACACAGAGACAGACAATATAACAGTGTTTATTTTTCTGAAAGTTATTTTCATTAATAGTTCTTTGTGTGTATCTAAGTATGGCCAGGGAACGTTGTTATCGTCTGGCGACAGGCGTGGTATTGTTATGAATAACGATTGGGCAATATTTTGACAGAAATGAAAACGATGGTGCGAAACGATAAGAGGGGAGGTAAGTCAGCCAAGTGGCAATTGTCAAAATGGTTTCAATTCTAAATACGCTAAAAAATACTTGTAAGCTAGTCAACCTTTCAATAAAATGAGATTATCTCTTCATGAAATAAACATTACTCCGTAATATCTGTGATTTGTGAAAATATATATTTTAAATGAGAAAAAAACAGCGCATGTGTATTATGTAAGGAGGCGTCCATTCAATCTGTGTGTTTTGCGATGAAAGCTCAGTTGCATGGAAATATACTTATTTACATCTAGGGAATAATTGTTTATATATGAAACTAGCAGGAGTATCCTGTGTTGCCCAGAGCAACAGTGTAATATCTTTTAGCATACTAAAAGTCTTGGTCTTGAAAATGACCTTAAATTATATCCGATGGTGAGGACCCAGCTTGCGGGATTTGGGGAGTGTGGAGCCATTCTTTAATTGCCATTGCTCCCAGTCCCACTCTGACCCAGAGTGGTAGTACCTGTTAGGGGTTAAATAGAAACCGATATAAAAAAAAAACACGTATTATATTTTTTTAAAAATTGCTTTTAAATAACTGGATTGATATGCCGTAAAACAAAACAACCAACCAACCGACCGACTAAAAGTCTTCATTTTTTGCCACCGTGCCAAGTTTTAACGGCATGACGTCATTTCTAGCAGACTTATAAACGTAACGACTAAGGCTGGAACACTATATGTTTTGGTTTCGATTCTTTTTTTTTTTTTTTTTTACACAGTGATCACCACTTATCAAGGCCCGGAAGGGATAAGGGTTATTGCAAGTACATTTCGTTAGTGTGGAGATTTGATGAAGTGTTTACTAAAGGCGCGGTTCATTAGGAATTTGTTAACATTGGACTTGAAGACATCCAAGTTGTAGTCAGGTGGGAAGCAGGCAGACGGAACAGAGTTCCACAGGTGTGCAGTTCTAAGAAAGAAGCTTTGTTCAAGGAATCCGCGTTTTGATTTAGGCACAGATATAGAGTGGGAAAAATTTATCACAGTGGATTCAGCTAGACAGGTGTTTTTCGTGATAGATTGGCGAGGGGGGGAACAGAGATTGGAGTTCAGACGAGCACCTGCCATGGAAATAACGATAAAACAAGGATAGGCTCGCAACGTCTCTTCTGTGGGAGAGAGGTTGCAGGGTAGAGAAAAGGGCATCCCCCACTAAGCCACGAAGTCTATTTTGTAATCTGTCAAGGCATGATATGCTGTTTTTAGCAGCTCCTGCCCAGAGATGGCAACAGTATTCCATCCTTGGACGTACTTGGCTTTTATATAGATAGAGAATTGCATCAGTAGTGAGATATCTTCTGGAGCGGTAGAAGGATCCCACCATCTTTCCAGCGACCTTGGCAACAAACTTGATGTACGTGTTCCATTTCAGATCAGGAGTAAAGGTCAAACCCAGAAGCTTGTCAAAACACGGGGCCTCACTCAGACGAGAGCCATCCATCACAGTTGATGCCAGATGGGGATCAGAGCGTTGATTATGTAAGGATAGGAGTTTGGTTTTGGATGCATTAAAGGTAACCAGCCACATCTTCCCCTACTGAACCACGCGTTCGAGATCAGAGGAGAGAGAATCAGAGAGAACTTTGTCATTTACAGCCTTTGATGTGTTGCCGTAGATGGTCGTATCATCAGCATAGATGTCAACGAATGATTTAAGTATGTGTTTAGGGAGGTCATTGATGTAGATCAGGAAGAGAGTTGGGCCTAGGATTGACCCCTGAGGGACTCCAGCATTTATATTGCAGGCCTCCGATTTTTGTCCATCTACCACTACTCTTATAAGCCTATAGGAGAGAAATGATTTAATGATTGAGAAAACATTTCCAGTTATACCGTAGCTGGAAATCCTGTGAAGTAGACCCTTATGCCATACCTTGTCGAAGGCCTTTGATATGTCAAGAGCAATTGCCCTAGAAAGGAAGCCTTTGTCAAGAGATTCACTAATCCTCTGGGATATAACCGTCAGCACATCTGCGGTAGATCTTGCAGAGCGGAAACCATATTGTGTGTCACTAAGAAGGTTATTCCTGCTGAGGTGGTTGACTATTTCTCTATTTAATATGGATTCCAGCAACTTACTCATAACACACAGGAGACTTATTGGTCTGTACTGAGAGGGAGATGACTTATCACCTGAATTTTGAAATAACTATCATATATTGGATACAATATAATAAGAAAAGTGGGAAGAGAAGAGACTGCATGGACGATTCATCATAATAACAAAAGTAAAGAATCATGAAAACCCTTGAAATCAATGGCAGGCAACTGTTGCGATAACGCAAATTCATTTGCAAATATTATAGAAAGAAGTGGAAAATACTGGAAATAAGAGGAGACTTGTCACCCACAATCCAGGAAAAACCACCTGGTGTTTTCAGTAAGCAATCCCTGATAATTACCTGTGTAAGAACTTTTAGTGTGTACAAATAATGATAATAATAATAATTATTATTATTATTATTATTATTATTATTATTATTATCTATATATTAATACGATAGCGTGAGTGTTATTTTCTGTGTCACGCTTACATCCGGGTCGTTTAATTGGTATGTACTTCCATTTCTTGTTATAAATAATTTTATCCAGAATTCTTCATAAGTTTTGATTTCGACTTCGATTATAGCTGATGGCTTTTAAGTCATCTATTTTTTTATATGAGTAATTTTATCAAAAACCCTTCATAAGTTTTGGTTTCGGTTTCGATTATGGCTGAATGAATTCAAGTTATATATAAACATATATGTTTTTCTTTCGGTTTCAATTCAAGCTAATGCACTCAAGTCATATGCATATATATATATATATATATATATATATATATATATATATATTGAAATCGCATATTTATACTACATAATAATCGATAGAACAATTACTCTATAATAATATATAAGAAATCTACAAGAAATAAAATATCATATTTAAGCGTACTTTACGATCGGACTTTGCCGGGCGTTTGTGCTAGCTTAGATAAATACTTTTGCAGTTTTAACAAAATAGCTACAATAATATCAGAGCGTCTTCCTTTACACCGAACATCTACAGAATGCCAACATCAATGTATTACATATGAATGAATGCCCTGTGGAATTTCCACAGGCCCCGCTAGTTATTATTATTATTATTATTATTATTATTATTATTATTATTATTATTATTATTATTATAAAAGAAAATCTGCATGGAACTTGACAACAGTGGAGCGTGAAAGGTTGCGAGAGTACTGGAGTCATAAGGAGGCTTATTGTCATTCGAAATCTTAAGAATACCAACCGATATAAATAAAGAAATAATTAATTTAATTTAGTAATAATATATTAATAAATAAATCCGTGCAGACATGTTGTCACTCAAACAACAAGTTATCTTTAATGAGAAACTACTCATAATGACTTGCGTGAATATTATTTAGTAAATAAATAAAAGAACTAGTAGGGATTCTAATAAAAAGAAGAAAATAATATAGGAGGAAATTGCAATTGCCAAAAAAGTGACAAATGCCCTTTTGCCAAAATATATTATTTAAATCATCCGTGTTGCAGACTGGCAAAAAATATTATTGTAAGTTTAAGTATGGCTGACCGACATGTTTACAGAGATTACCAGGCGCATATAAGCATGCTATATAAAACTTAAGCGTGAAAGACTGGCAGAATTTTATTCAGACATAAACGTGACATACTGACAGATAGACAAATCCTCATCGAGACGCGGGGAAGCATCTACAGCGATATTTTTTTCATTCATATCCATCCAAGCAATTTAAATTATCACTGAGACAGAAGCTACTGCGAATTTGGGCCATGTCTACACTCTCCGTAGAGATATGAGGAGAAGTGTTTTTGTTTTAGCGTACAGTAGGCTGGATAAATTTAGTTTTCCTCGATGCCAGTATGCTCACACGACAAACTTTTGGGACTGATTTTCACTTCTGACCTGAAATGGAAGGCCTACATCAGACCCGTTCTCAAAATCACTAAAAAAAACTGGTGAGAAACTATTTTACTCCCGAGGCAATCCTCTACGTGTAGAAAGTCAAATACGTCCTAAGATGGAAAACTGTTGTCACATCTGTAATGGAAGTTCTAAGAGCACCCTTTCCTACTTTTATAGGGTACAATACCGTCTTCGGAATTCAGTAGACGATTATGTTTTCGCCTCCCTACTTTCTTTTTCACACAGAAGAGACATTGCGAGTCTATCTCTGCTCTATCGTTACTTTTATGGTAGGTGTTCGACTGAGTTCTAATCTATCGTCCTCCTCTGTAAAACGTTCGCAACAAATACCCACCTAGTTGTAACAACAGCTCACAAATTCCCTCACTCTCAAATGCCTAAAACAAAATGACAATTCCATTACGAGATTTCTTTTTCAGAACTGCCCGTCTGTAGAACACAATACGGTGTGTCTGCTTCTCAGCTGACTAAAACATGGTCGTTTTCAAATCTAATGGGAATAAATTCCTAATGAGTCGTTCTCTTAGATAATCTCTGTGACTGTTCCTGTTGTCGCGCCAAATGCCTAACACTTAACCTTTATCCTAGAGAGGCCCCCAGGCCTTGATAACTGGTGATTTTATAAGCAAAAAAGTGGAGCATCAGTCGAGTCTTTACCTGTGAGGTAGTTATGCTCCCAAGAAAGCCCAATAGATGCAAAGGGTGCATTTCTAAGCGCAACATGACACTACAGTTATCCTGATACAATACAACTGATGATAGAGCAACCAATCTTACCGCCTACTAATAAGTTAGTGCTCCTCTACTGTCAGTCTTAAATTAGAGCCAGATAAGCTGCCGAACATGTACTATCAACCTGCCAGGCAGAAGATTCCTAGTCTAGCCGCATGAAAATAAGTGCCAAACAAGCTTTTCAATATAGTTAAGCGAAATTTAAGCGTGACTTATCGGTTGGCCTGTCGACGAATAGACAACTCTTCTCTTTTATAAGATGTGTTTACTTAATCTCCAAGTTGAACGATGAAAAAAAAACTATTTAGACCGTAATCGGGATAGACCGACACACAGACCAAAAGATGTTTAAGACGTATCTTTAAAATATAATATCCATTTGGCGACTCGATATTTACCTGCGCGCAGCGAAGTCATAAATATTTCTAATAACGTCATCATCATAGGAATATCAGTATTAATATGCCATTTCTTGTTTACCACCTTTGGGAACGCCCCTGAAAATGCGAGTTGATTCCACAAAAAAAAAACTATGTTCTTGAAATGATTTGCGTGACAAGATAACAAATGAACGCAGTCTTAATAATGTTCAAGAATAAATAAAGACTTTCATTGTTGGAGTTTTACGTCGTCTGTATCCATCTACTCATAATATAAGGGGCACTTTATATCCATGTGTTTGTTTGTCTGTAAGTCACATTTTAAATGAAAGATCTTCGCTACTTTTTTTAGATGATAAATTACCAACATTTTTACGTTGTAGAAGACATATTTGGAGGAAGCACCTAGATCGATATTAATGTAATAATTTTAGCAAGATAACGAAATGTACGCATAACGTTAAAGTTGAAAATCAGCTTCATTATATATATATATATATATATATATATATATATATATATATATATATATATATATACTAGCTGTATGTATCCGACGCTGCCAAGTAGAAAAATAATGGCGGGCGAAGGATTTAATCACATACTATTTAAAATACACCACATATCTTTACTGCTTTCATACTTCCCTGGCCCTCGCCCTTCGGGGCCTGGGCAACAAGTGTCAAGCAAAGGCCAGCACAGACCTTGGTCAATGTAGGGGCAACCCTTCATACCAACTGTCACTATCCAGCTCCCCTACTCCCCGGATGTTGGTCCCCATTTCCCCTTCACTCCTCACTTTAAAAATCGACCGTGTGCCTAATTTGCTCGGTTGTGGAGCAAATAAATACAACATATCTTTACTGCTTTCGATTTTCTTGATGTGGATCACATGTTGGATTTATGGAAGCATGAAAAACATCAATTTTCGTTTATAAAAATTAAACGGGGGACTAACCTAAAAGGGACATAACTCGCATAGCTCGAATAAATAAACTTACTTCCGTTTTAAAAAGCAACTGCTGTAGGAAAATAATAAGTAAAAATAAATGAAATATAAATTTAATTATAAATAAATTATAAATGAATTAAATAAGTCAGCTTAAAATTATATTCCTAAATATAACAATAAAAATATTTCTGTTACAACAAACAATAATTAGCATAGAGCTAATTATTTAAATGAGTTTTCTGTAATATAATATACAAATGACGTTATCACCTTTGAATTAATAGTATATATAGAAATCATACTGGAATGTAAATGTCGATTTTTAGTATGAAAATCAATTTATGAAACATTTTAGTATAAAAATCAATTTACGAAACAAATTCTTTTCCTATATACATATATATATATATATATATATATATATATATATATATATATATATATATATATATATATACATATGATATGTAGTTTGCTTGAAGCATTGTGTGGGATAGGTATATAGTAGAGATTTAGAAGGCTGTCACAATGCGAGGAATGAAATGTAGTCGTTGTTGGTAAGAGAAGACGAAAACAAGTGGCGATTTACAAATCAATAAGTACATACATATATGTATATATATACATATATATATATATATATATATATATATATATATATATATATATATATATATATATTCAGTTGTATTGGTAAAATGTCTTACTTGTTATGTCTGCGATAATATCCATTATTAATTTCGGAAAAATTCCCTTTTCAAATGGTGGGCGTAACAGACGCCCACCATTTGAAAAGAATTTATGATGAAAATAAAAATTGAATCAATTAAATATTTATTAATCTGTAAACAATTCAAACAATCAATTATAATTTCAAAAATCCTTTTAATGAGTTAATAAATATTATAATTCATTATTTTTATCATCAGTATTTCTTTTTTAATTGCTCTATCTAATATATTGAGCTTTCTGTTATCTTGATAGTTTCTAATATAAAAAGAAAATATTTATTTCGTGCAGAGTCCCGAATTCGAACGAAGGATTCCCGAGATCCGTAAAAAAATTCCCGAATCAGATAGAAAGATTTCCGAGTTCAACAAGATACACCTGAAGAAGGTCGGGGGTTATATTGACCAAATCGTTGTAAAAATAACATGAAAGATGAGAACAGCAGTTCAAATAATCCAAGTAATACGGATAACCAATCCTCATCTCAAAAGTTCAGCAATAGTTTATGTGTCTACACGTGTTTCATTACATCTGCAGGAAAGCAAAGTTTTATACTCATGCGCAGTTTCACTTATCTAAATCCAGATGTTGACGCTGATTAATTTTTCTCTCTATCTCCATTCAGTCGAGAAGTGGGCCGGTGCTTATAATGAGACGTTTACTGACTTTCACGTAAGCTATCACGATTCGCTCGTGAAGAATTATTTGACGCGTTGACCTATCACGACAGATAAACGAGAAGACATCTTAAGATTACGGTGCATGTAGAATCGGGTGTTTGAAGAGCGCGTGTGATTGTGTGGGGAGTTCTGACGAACGAAACTAGTTACGGCGATGCCAAGGTCGCATTCTAACGTACGACGTCACCTGATCTCGCTTCGTGATTAACTTCCAAACCGAACCTCCACATCACATACACAAGCATCATTCTCATAACACGGATTGATGCATATGCGTTTTCTATATAAAGGGTTTCTTCGGTCACGCTTCGTTTTTATTATTATTTACACACTTGGAGTTTTCACACAGGTTAACATCAAAGAGTTCTCTGAGAACAACATGTGGTGTTCCCTGGAGTCTCAGTGACAACAAGTCTCACCAGATTTCCAGTATTCACAATCTCTTTCGATAACCTTTGTAAATGAATTTGCGTTATCGCAACAGTCGTTTACCATTGATTTTTTGTTGATAGCGACCATTAGTCGTCACTGAAATTTGAGTAGCAATAAGCCTCCCCAACGTCTCAGCCCTCTTCGCCCCATCCACGGGAGATCCAGTTAGTGCTTCCTCTCCTCAGTCTTTCGATTCTCCTTGACCCCTCTCACTTTTTTGGCGTGGCGCCAGTTTATGGTGACATAAAAATAGGGACCGGAAGGTGGGGGCGCAAGTTGGTTAACTCACAATTATACAGTTTCAGTTTTCATGATTTAATGTAATGTTTCTTTATGTTTTACGTCGGTAGCAGTTTCTATATATTCGGCTTGCGCCTGTAGCGTGTGTGTTAATCTCCGTATTCAAGGGCTTTCCTTAATGTTTCAGCCTTTTTTCAGTATTGTTATCCGTTGTATCTTCTCAGCCATCCCTCTAATTTCAATCTCTCCAATTCTTTTTCAAAGTTTTTCGATGTTGTTCCTAGTTCTCCTATTATAAGTGGCGTTATCTTAATTTTCTTCATCTTCCAGATCCCTTGGAGCTCTCTGGTCAGTTCTGTGTATTTGCACAGCTTCTCTATCTCCTTAATCTTCACTTTGTAGCCTGCTGGAATGGCAAAATCTACAATCTGGGAGGACTTTTCCTTCTTGTTAACTATTATGATATCTGGTCTTCTTGCTTGGATAGGTTTATCTCTATGCATATCCATGTCCCATAGGAGTATGTGATTTTAATTTTCAAATACTGCTACTGGTTTGTGCTTGTACCAGTTATCTCGGCGTTCAAGATGCAGTTGTCTGCATAATTGCTAATGCATTGCCTTCTTGTTATTATTATTATTATTATTATTATTATTATTATTGTTGTTGTTGTTGTTGTTGTTGTTGTTGTTGTTTTTATATTGAAGTGAGAACAAGTGAGGACGGCAAGGTACAGGTATGGTGGGATAAAAGTGTCATAAGGACCAAACAATTGGAACATAATCGTCCGGATTTGGTCGTCATTGACAAGGTCACAAAAAACTGGCAGATTGTAGACTATCAGTACCCTGGAACAGGAATGTGAGAGAGAATGAGAAGTGGAACAATTATGCTCCATTGGCCTTGGAGATAAGGCGTATACACGGGGTTAAAACACAAATAATCCCGGTCGTAGTTTGTACACTAGGAGTAGTATCAAATCGTCTTGAAGGACAATTGAAAAAACTACAAATCCCCGATGTTTTAGGCGGCCTTCAGACCTCTGCAATTATAGGTACCACCAACATCCTTAGGAAAACCCTTGATCTTT
Organism: Euprymna scolopes; assembly: GCF_053919585.1. Taxonomy (NCBI): domain Eukaryota; kingdom Metazoa; phylum Mollusca; class Cephalopoda; order Sepiida; family Sepiolidae; genus Euprymna; species Euprymna scolopes. The sequence goes on from NC_136500.1 coordinate 63,739,281, forward strand.
GAAGCTCTTGGTTTGAAGCCGGGATTAAGAGAACTCCTCTGGAAATGAATCCCATCCCTTTTCAGATACGTTGATAAACGAAATCAGAATTATTATTATTATTATTATTATTATTATTGGCTCACATGGAACTTTCACACAAGTCAACAAACGATCGGTTTGGAGACCTGTGGTGTTCTCTGGAAGCTGAGTGACAACAAGTCTCTCCAGACGTCCAGCTCTCACCACCTCCTTCGATAGCACTTGCAGGTAAATCTGCGTCATCGCAACAGCCTCATACCATTGATTTCTCGCTGGTAGTGGCCATTGATTTATACTGGAATTTGAATGGCACTAAGCCTCCCCACGATCCCAGTTCTCTTCGCGCTTGTCCAGCGGAGGTCTGGCCAGCGCTCTCTCCTCGGTCTTTCCATCTTTCTTGACCCTTCTCGACTCTTTGGTATCATTTTTCTATTGGGGGCGGTGATGAGACAATGGGGGGATGCATGATGGTGGTGTAGAGCTTGTTGATATGCAGCTTCGGCGTTCTTCATTCCCTGTAACGCTTCTTTGGTATATTGTCTTGTGTTATTCCCCATATTCTAGGATTTTCCTTAATATTTCAGCCGTTTTCTTTATCGTTAGGCGTTGTATTTTTGCAATTATTTCTCTGATTCCAATTCCTGCCATTCTTTATTCGAAGATTTTCGGAATTGTTCCTAGTGCTCCTACTATTACCGGTACTATTTTCATTTTCTTCATCATCCAAATTCCTTTTAACTCTCTGCCTAGCTCTGTGTATTTGCTTCGTTTCTCCTTTTCTTTCATACTCACCCTGTGGTCAGCTGGGACAGCAAAGTCTACGATTTGACAGGATTATTCTTTCTTGTTAATTATTATGACATCTGGTCTTCTTGCCTGGATGGGTTTGTCCGTCTGAATGTCCATGTCCCATAGGATTTTGTGGTTCTCGTTTTCGAGTACTGTTGCGGGTTTATGCTTGTACCATTTGTCCGTACCCTCAAAATGCAGTCGTTTACATAATTACCAGTGCACCGCCATCCCCACTTGGTCATGCTTGTTTTTGTATTCCTTTTGGGCCAGTTTGCTGCATTCACTTACTATATGGTTTATCGTTTCGTCTCTCTGTCCACATAGTCTGCATTTGCTGTTTTCTTGTGTTTTATCGATCCTTGTTTTGATATGGTTGGTTATTATCGAGTTATCTTGTGCTGCAGTTATTAGAGATTCATGTTCATGGTTTATATGTCCTTTTCGCGTCCTGGTGTTTTCGTTATTCTCATCTTTTGTCATTCTTATGAATCTTCTGTGGAGTTGTTTCTCTTCCCATTTCTCTTTTCTCGTTTTGTCGTTTGTCTCTCTGTTTTTTGCTTTGTTGGGTTTTTTTTCGGTGTCTCTCACTGCCATAATTATCCTTTCAGTGTTTTGCATTATGTATTTTTCTAGTTCTTTTTTCGTATCCTTCACACAGTCTTCTATACAGATCAGTCCTCTCCCGCCGTCTTTCCTTTTCACGTAGAGTCTGTCAGTATCGTCCTTTGGGCGTAGTGCATTATGCATGGTCATGAGTTTCCTGGTTTTCTGGTCGAGTTGTCTCAGTTCTTCTTTTGTCCATCCTATAAACGGTCCAGAGTATCTTACTAGCGATACTACCCATGTATTTATACCTTTTATTAGGTTTCTGCTATATAATTTCGTTCCCAGGAGTTTTCTTGTTCTCCTGAGGTATTCCTTTCTAATTTTCTCTTTCATTTCTGTTGCTCTGATGGTGTCTGCTTCCAGAATTCCTAAGTATTTATAGTTGTCTTGTTCCCCTAGTGCCCTCATTTCTGTTTGGTTGGGTAGTTCCATGCCTTCTGTCGTTTCCAGTTTTCTCTTTCTTATAACTAGTTGTGCGCACTTCTCCATTCCAAATTCCATTTGAATATCTTGGCTGAAGATTCTGGTAGTGTTGATTAGTGCCTCTAGCTCCTTTTCGGTCCTTGCAAATTGTTTCAGATCGTCCATGTACATCAGGTGGTTCATTTTTTTCCTGTCTATTGGAGAACTTGTATCCGACTTGGCACTTTCTCAGAATACTGTTCAAGGCATCATGGCTATGATGAACAATAGTGGTGATAGTGAGTCTCCTTGAAAGATTCCTTTTTGTATGTAAATTTCTGTTATGTGTTGTCCATCGGCTGTCAATTCCAGTCTCCATATTTTCATTGCATTTTCTATTACGTTGGTGATCCCGCTTGGTATTTTATACATTTTTAGGCATTCTATTATCCATGCTTGGGGGATCCTGTGGTCCGCTTTTTTGTAGTCGATCCATGCCATGGCTAAATTCTTTCTCCTCCTTTTTACCTCCTTTAGGATCTTTTGATCTATATATAACAGGTCATGTGTTTCTCTTTATTATTATTATTATTATTATTATTATTATTATTATTATTATTATTATTATTCCCCAAAAAGCTTATTGCCACTGAAACGTAAGAGTCGACTGACTAAGAGCAAGATTTAAAAGAAACATCTTATATAGGGGAATTGTGAAATTATTTATCTTCCTTCCACCGCGGGATGATGTGACATACTAGTCTTAAACTGGCCTGCAAAAATGCCGGGATAGCCTTGTCAGTATTCCCCAGTGTGGGCACTTCAGGCAATTAACAATAATGCAACCTTCATTCTAGATTAGAGAATTAGAATGCCTGGAAGGGTGGGCCTCCTAGAACTACAGATGATGAGAGACATACCTCAGCAACAAAGGGAGCAAGACATTTTAACAATGACCTAGACTCAGCTTTAGTACAGAAGAAAAACTTCCTGGATTTTTTAGTCAGATTTTTTTTTCTAGACAGCCATCGTATACTTATGAGGGGGAACAACGAGAAGGTTTCCAACATAGTGAGTGAAAGAGATTTTTGTGGAACGAACTGGATTCGAACTTGGAATACCCAGGTTGTTAACCACTAGACGACCGACGTCTGCCGTGAAACAGTGAAAAGGAAAGAAGAGGAAAAGGTAAGTCGAATAAACAAAGAACAAGTGAAATATGCATGGTCCACCGTGAATGCACAGTGAACGAGGCATAAAAAAAATGACTGTTCGGCATCCCCTCCCAATTTAGCCACAAAAGTCTTCTGGGGGCGTCAAATCGTGGTGAAAATGAACAAACGGTGCAGTTTTAGACTTTAACATATGTAAAGTTGAGTTCTGCACCATGCAAAAAAATGAATGTATAAGCAATATTAAAAGTAAATAAATAAATCCATCATTTGCCCCCCCCCCATTTAGCCCCAAAAGTCCCCAATTTCAGTACCATGCAAAACTACTAGACATATGCAGAAAATTTTGGGTAAATATAGTAAAATAGTCCCAAAAATGGAGTGTTTTTATTAGCCTTAAACGATCCCCTGTATCTATATAATTTTGTTTGTCTATACTTCACGATAACTCTAAGAGTTATTGTGAAGTGTAGACAAACAAAATTATATAGGAATCAGTTAGTTACAATTTTCAGAAAGTTTTATAAAAATCCAAGGCATCAATTTTGTTTTAATAAGAACAAAAGTGTAAATTTCAGCCATTTTAACCCGAAAGGACCCCTCAGAGGGGGGAGGCAACCTGAGTTTTCCCAGAAAATCCGTTCTGTTACTTTTTACTTATATCATGTTTAATGTTTGTGCAAAGTTTCAAAAAATTCCAAGGTGTAGTTATTGAGAAAAGTGCGGACAGACGAACGGACGAGGGTGAAATTACAGGTCCAACCTCCTTTTATCGGGTGACCAAAAACGGTAGCTTATATCATCCCGATAACTTTCCTATATCTGTTCGTCATGCACATTAATTTCTTATCTGTCGACGACTCTTTACTTTTATCCGTCTGTGAATGTGTCTAAATTCAAACGGAAAATGACAATTATTGTATACTAGCTGAAATATCCTACGTCCATTGTACGACATTAAGAAAATAATAATTTAGCGGTTTCGGACAGTACTTTGTATAATTTCATTATTGCGGTATGTTTCTAAGATGCTGACAACACAAGATATGGCTTATTATCACAGATCGAAAATGAGACAATGTATTTTCTGTTTTTATTTGACTGATATTAATACAATAATTATGTTTTCTTTGTTGGTATAATTCGTCGTATTTTTGTCATTGTTTGTTTTGATTTTTTTAGCTGTCTATTTTAATTATTATGGGGGAAAATCGTTTTATGTTTGACCGGCGTCGCGTAGAATTGATTCTTTGTCATCCGTTGTTTTGATTTTTTGGACAGCGACGATAACCAGCCCAGATAATTACAAGTGTTATTTTTAGCGTGTATTGAACAACAACAACTAGAAAAACGAAGAAGACAAAAACGACGTCGAAGAAGAAGAAGAAGAAGAAGAAGAAGAAGAAGGAAAGAAAGAAAGAAAGAAAGAAAGGAAAGAAGGGAGATAACTTTTCAAATAAGCAAGATGGCGTCAATATGATGTACTTAAATTTATATGAATATATCAATTGTTTGTAATTAGTTTTGTCTGTAATTAGTTGTACGTACATGATCCTTTGTTTCTTCATTTTCTTCTAGTTATTGTTTCAATTTTAAGTTATAAGTTTCATTTTTTTGTGGAAATCACTTAAGACAAGGTATGAAGCCACTTGCTGTAAGGAGCTTAAATAAATAGAAATAGTACTCCAAGATCAAAATCTTGTCAATTACTGAGTGAAGCTAAAGTCTGAAATCTCTTAAATCGTTAATAAAAAAAATACTTTCTGATACACGCTTTTCTTGACTCTACCCTTATTTTAGTTTTGATAGCCCTTTTCAATCCAGAAGTATTCGGGGAATACTTTGAGCGACATTATCTGAGATAATCCCATGGATAAAAATCAAAAGCCAATGAAGCCTGTGCAGAATCAAATTTAAAGAGGCGATCAGTAAAGTTTCCAGCCTTATAATTGAAGAGAGATAAAAAAAAACACAAACTATTGAATATTCATGAGTAAAACTTAGTGTACAAGTCAGACATGACCTCAAGTTTATTAGTAAATAATATGGTTGGATTGAAGAATTTTATTAATGATAGCATAGGTAATAATTAGAGAGTTATTCTATATATCTTGATTTAAATTTAAAATGTTCTAGCTCGTAGTTCGAATCGATTTAGACGATGAGTTAGCCCCGATTTTCGTATTATTCCGTCGACTCATAACATAAAATGGAAAAATTTTACTCTATTTTGAGAGTTTCGATGTGGTAGAGTCTAAGTCTAAAAAGATCTCCTGGTAAACGATGTGCATTTTTTTTTTTTTTATAATTTGTAATTTAATTAGATTATTTTATTGCAAAAGTTGAGCGTAAAAATCAAATAAGGGAGGTAATCATTTAGTAAATATGATATTTTTTCGGTCAGTAGTTACCTCCCTTTGTTTCAAAATTCGACAAAAAATGAATTCCCCGAATGTTTGTGCAATACATTTTGAATCAAATAGTGCGAATGAAAAAAATACATTTCTTGGACTGAAATATATATTTTTTTTAATTGTGAATTCTGCTGTTTTAGTTGTAGGTGCTGTAATTAGCAATTGTTGGTTACCTTTCTTATTTAAATATACATTTTTCTCTCGTTGATATCTCTCAACCAATTTTATATAAATATATATGTGTGTGTGTGTGTGTGTGTGTGTGTGTGTGTGTGTGTGTGTGTGTGTGTGTGTGTGTGAAACAAGACCCTTTTAAAAGACAAGATGGCCGGTGGGCAAAAATAATTTAATCTGCTGACGTCATCACGGATAGTCCCTTAGTTGCTTGACACCGTTAGTCACCGGTAGTCACTTGTAACTTGTAACGTCTTTAAGTTAGTGTAATATTTCTTTTTTTTATTAAAATGCCTTCACGGTGCATCGTTCCAAATTGCCGAGGAAAATATCGTAAAGGACCAAAAAGTGACAGTATTTTCATTTCCGAAAGATAAAGAATTATAATGCAGTAAAAAAAAAAAAGATTTTACACCATCTCCATTCAGCAAAGTAAGTTTTAACGTGCCCCCCCTGTATTTAACACGATGTAACTATAATTTAATTCAATATTATCATCCTAAGTTTTTTACCATTCAAAAGAAGAAGCTTCAAATAAATTGCTAATATTAAAAAAATGTTTTTACAGCATACAAAACTAATGAAAATGCGAGACAACATCGACTCTTTAAAACACGTTCTTTTGAAGAGACGATTTTTTTTAAGCTGTTGACACACATGTTTTAAAAATCTAGCAAAAATTAATTTTCCTGAAATTTTTCAATATTTAAAAATAAATTATGCCGGCTGATAAAATTTTTAAACTTTTTTTTAAAGCTAGAAAGATAAAATTTAAAAATACTTATTTATATATATATATATATATATATATATATATATATATATATATATATATATATATATATATATATGAAACTAAAATAAAAAAAACGCGCGTTCACTCGTGATCTTATAGTTCATTTCATTAACGTAATTGGGTTTGTATTACTATACACATAGATTCGAAAAAGTTGTCAAAAAACAAATATATAACAAATAAATGTTATCAAAGGCAAGATAAGTTACTTTTCTACCAAATATTTTTCGTGTTTTTATTCAATGTAACATGTTTATTCAGTTCGAAAAACATACAGTGTTTACCGATGTATTCGAAAATTCAAGATGGAGTCTGATTCTCTCTTTAACACGGTAAGTGGGATAAGGTATTATAAATAAAAAACTATACAAAATACTATTAAAAACCCGCCGAATATATGTCAACCTATGTCACGGTAACATATATAGACCGAGTTTTTAACAGTATTTTATCCGGTTTTGTATTTATAACACCTTTTCCCAAACTTACCGTGTTAAAGAGAGAATCAGACTCCATCTTGAATTTTCGAATACATCGGTAAACACTGTATGTTTTTCGAGCTGAATAAACATGTTACATTGAATAAAAACACGAAAATATATCCAGTTTGGTAGAAAAATAACTTATCTTGCCTTTGATAACATTTATTTGTTATATTGTTTTTTGACAACTTTTTCGAATCTATGTGTACAGTAATACAAACCCACGTGTTTTAACAAACTGAAAATATGAATATAAAAAAATGATTTTGTATGTTATTTTTGTTATGTGGTGAAAATAAATAAGAAATTTGATTTTTTCTGTAGGTTAATTATTTTTTTACCATTAATTTATTAAAAGTATTGTTTTTGATTTTGAAAAAATATTGTGGTTCATTTGCATTTAAAAATATTATGGTTCATTTTGATTAAAAAATATTCATTTTGATTTTTAAAAAAAATATTGTTCATTTTGATTAAAAAATATTCATTTTGATTTTAAAAAAAAGTATTGTTCATTTTGATTAAAAAATATTCATTTTGATTTTAAAAAATATTCATTTTGATTTTAAAAAATTCATTTTGATTTAAAAAATATTGTTCATTTTGATTTAAAAAAATATTGTTCATTTTGATTTAAAAAAAATATTGTTCATTTTGATTTAAAAAATATTGTTAAAATAGTTTAATTTTAATATTTGTTTATTGTCTTAACTCAACTAACGGTAGTCGAATGGATACGTTCTGTACTAATGCAGCCAGAGATGGCTTCTGTCGCCGGTTATAATATTACACCCTACCCCTCTCTCATCCGAGGGCCGGGCCGCATCCGTCGTTATCCTGGTTCACGGGAGCATACTTGTGATGTACTTCTGGCCGTGTTCGTCGCTCCCAGCCCACAGGACCATAGATGCAACCCAGCATTGTCTAGTGGTGGACCCCTTAAGGATGATCAGACTCTCACTGGTCACTGGAAAATATCTTCTGCTGCTCAGGGCACGCGAAATGTGCATGACCTCAAGTCCGTGTGGCAACATTGTCGATTTCGGTCGTCACTGGCTTCATGCTAGATCCAGTCTGTCTCCTTCATCATCGGGCTTCAGGGGGTATCTGAAACAAACTGTATCTTCATCCAGGCCGGCAATCGAGAAAGAAGGAAAAACTCTGGGACATTTTTATATAACGAAACAAAATAATTATTCATAAATCGGTTGACACTTGTTTAGTCGAGTTCTTTGATTCAAGCTTCATAATGCAGGTTGCATACTTAAATTCCACTAATCAATTTCCTAGGTAAGAACAAGAGCCTTTCAACTTAGCTCTTATGAGGGTTTCGCCCCCCCCCCCCAGGCGGGGTGAGAGCGATGTGTACGTCTCGATGCCAGTCAGTAAAAAGAACTCTTCACTCTAACTCCAAAAAGTCAATCGTTTTTATCAAATCAGAAATTCCTCCCTCTGCCTTTTTGGAGTTATTCTTCTCTTTTCCATTATCTTATTCTTTTCTTTCTCTCGTGAACTCATTATTTTATTCTTTTCATTTTCTCTTTCTTTTCTCTCTTCTTCGTCTTTCATGACCATATCTCTCCCTACGTTCAATTTATTTATCTATCTGTCCAACTAACTTATCACTGGCTGGTGATCTGGCAGTTAAAATACAACAGATGGACCCAATACCTCCCAGACACCAAAAGAGACCTTTTGAACCCAAGTCATTGTACCTTTCAACAAAACATTGTTTCTTTAATAATTGGCATTGTTGTTCTAACCTAAACCAGAAAACGACCCTGTATTGCTTTTTCTGCCAACTCGAGAATCTCATTATCATATTTATTTATTTATTTATTTATTTATTTATTTCCCATCGAAATATTCACTATTTCTTCTCTCCTTGAAATATTTACTCTTTTCTGATGACAGGAATCTCATAAACATCTGTTTTTCCTCTCCCATCTTCTCTTCCTCTATTTGAAAAGCAAGATTATCTGGTGTCGCCAGGGATCTCGTCATACCGGGTTCGAATCTATCGATTGGTGTTATTCGGGACACCCTGCACTGAAGATTCCCGAAAGGTATTTAATAATTATTTAATAATTATTATAGTAAATAATTATATATATTATAATTATTTATTTATATATATATATATATATATATATATATATTAACTTGACCCAAAAGTTCGTAAACAATTGCGAAAATTTGAATTTTATAAATGTATTTTTATATGATAGATTGAATTAAAGTTTAAATGCAAATTTGTTCCAACCAGAAACAATCATTTCGAATGCGCCCTGGTCTTATCGAGGACCACATTGTTCATTTCATACGCAGGACCCTTCTGTCTGTGCAGTGATAAACTTCGGAAATACACTTCTGATCTTAAGCTTTATCAACGTGTTAACTTCAGTTAAAATCGAACTGTTCCTTCTTTAATCGGATTATTTTAATTTTGCTTATTTTTATTAATATTTTATATATATTATTTATTATACTATTTTTTTTTGCTTATTTCTTTGTTATCATTTTTTTATTTATTTATGATTTCTTTGTATTCATAGAGGTAACTCCGATACAAAACACATCTAATGACACTGCCAGACACATAAAGTACATTTGTTTCAAAATAAAATCGACCTAACCGTTTCCTAGTCCAAAGGGAACGAACTCTCACACACACACACACAGAAAATGCCTTTTATATATATATATATATATATATATATATATATATATATATATATATATATATATATAAGAGCTACTAGTTAATAAAACATGTTAAAACAACACTTTGAAAAAGAGTTAAAATATATTTAATCTGAAAAGGAAACACTTAATAAGTGGATAGTCCTTAATCCCGGAGTTTCGAAGAAATACTTTCCTTCTCATCAGAGGGTTGGAATTAGCAAAATGCAAGATCGGATTTTGCATACAAAAGTATTTGATAAAACTTCAAGTAAGTCAAAGATCTTACTTGAAAACAAAAAGTTAAGCAGAGGGAATATGATGAAGAAAAATGTGATTTCATGTGGATGGATTATATATATATATATAAGTCTCGAAATAAAGACGAAACGTTGATGAACCCATAATACGGTTTGTTCCTTTTTCTTTTCTCTATTTTGTCTGAATACTATTTCCATTATTTTCATCATATATATATATATATATATATATATATATATACTAGCTGTACCCTGCCACGCGTTGTTGTGGAATGGTGCTGTGGAATTGGTGCAATGGAAAAAGTTCCAAAATGAGAAAAAGCATGTTTCTTATAGGTTTAATTTTCCATTTTGCATGGGTACACAGTTTTTGTTGTTCCATTTTCTTAGCTGATATAGAGATTTTCCGGTTTGGTGACTCTTGAATACGTAACATAAATTGTCCATGTGAAAAAACAGTCAGTGTGTAACTGTAAGGCCCACAATTGTAAAGATTGTTCCCTGTGTTTTGTTGATGGTTATTGCAAATGACAATAAAATTGGAAAGTGCAATTTCCTAAAGTGTAATGATGTATCCGGTGGAATCATAGGAATGCATGGAATGACGATATATTCATCTGTGAAAGGTCCTGTTAAGATTGTTGTTTCTATGATATTGTTTGTTAATTTTTTTTTTACTGCAAGCTATGTGCCATTGCAAAGCTTGGATTGGTTTATATTTCACAACATGGTAATTAGTACACCAAATTTCAGTTGCAATACATGCGGTGGCATCCCTGGCAAATATAGCTGTTGGATAATTAACCACTTTATCTGCTTTCACAACAGTGTCGATGGATTTGTATTTGACTACCTCACTTGGAATTTTACATTGAATAATAGCGTTAAGTTCATGGGCATACTTGTATTGACCTGCAAGAATAGCTCATTCACTCAGTCAAATGGAATTCTTATAATTTGAATATCTGCAAAAACCTTTTAAACTAACTAATCTTTTGATGAAATAAAATTACAGAAATTACAGAAGTTAAAAGTCAAAGAATTTTGCCCTTAACTCTGATCAGCTGGCACTTTTTCGTACCCAATTTCCCACAAGTGATGCAAAAATTTTTGTGCGGATCGAACAGTCTGCAACTGGATATGCATATTTTGAGTTAAGTTTAATGTCTTCACATGGAACAAAAAGTAGAGTATTTGAGGCAAGCATTTATTTCATCTGCTGGTGTTGATTGAAGAATAGCAGGTAACATTTGACTGAAATCTCCTGCAAGCAATATTACTGCATTCCCAAATGGTCTGACATTGCCACGCAAATCTTGCAAGGATCGACCAAGAGCCTCAAGTGATTTTTTGCGTACCATTGTGCATTTATCCTAAACAATAAGTTTGCATTTTTGCAATATTTTTCCCCATATTGGATGTTTTTGAGATGTCGAACATGAGATTTTTGAAAAATTGAATGTTTTAAAGTAGAATAAATAATTCTTCTACTTGGCAGCAAGGTCGCAGTTATTCCTCATGCAAGCAAGGGCTAAGGCTATGTCATTTTGTTACCAAATTGCTGCGAAAATCAATTTAATTAGAAAGGTTTTACCAGTTACTTCTGGTGCTGTTAAATGTAGCAGTAATTTCCAAATAACTTCTATTCTCACAGTCAGTAAATTAGGTGACTAAAATAGGATTTATCCATGTTTTGACAATGACTTATTCACTGTAATTAATTTAGGAGACTAAAATAGGATGAGGGATTAGAGATGGACAGATAGATAGGAAGATATATAGATAGAAAAGAGAAAGGGAGAGGAAAATAGAGAAAGAGAAGGAGATAGAAAGATAAAGGGATTGATAGATAAACAGAGAGAGGGGGAGAGTTAGAAACAGAGAGGGATGACAGAGGAAAGGAGAGAGATAGAGGGAGTTAGAGAGAGAAAGGGGCTCAAAGAGAGATGGAGAGGGTGATATAGAGAGAAAGATAGATTGAGAGAAGGAAAGGGAGAGATAGATAGAGAGAGATATTAAGAGAGGAAGAGAGAGGGGGAGAAAAACAGAAGGTGAACTACACTTCGCCGTTTTTTTCCTCGTTCAGTAGAGAAGAAATCTTTCGAGACTGATGCAATTTTAATGTTTTGTTATTATCCAGAGTATCCCTTTTTTTGAAGGGGGGGGCTACATTTTCCTCACATTAGAAACCGACCGGGTTATCTGTACTTTCACTTAACAAATTAATAAAAGAAAAACATATTGTAAAATTTGAATTTAACATGAAAATACTATTTTAAAAAATAGCACGATAACATAAGTGCATAAGTGCCACTTTAGGTACTCCTTGGGCGTTGAGTCCCATGGCGACCAGCATAATTATTTAATGGTCGCTCCCTTAGCCCCCCTCCTAGTCAAGGCTAATGCATGCGCACGTAACATTTTTTTATTTACTGACGTTGGCTTAGTAACTAAACGATTTATTGATTATTTCGTAACCCTTAAACGCATGCCGGAAGATTTAAATTGGTTCATTATTGTTGTAATGAAAAAAAGTTTCATTCAACACAAAACCAAAAACACATATAAATGATAAATGATTTATTATTCTATTCATTGAAATTTACTAATTTTTAAATAAAAAAGTAAAAAAAAGTTAATAAAAAAGATAGTTGCTTATGTGCGCATAAAAAACTTCTTTTTTTTTTTAGATTAGGTCCACCTTATAATCACTCCCCCCCAACCTCCTCATCTTAAGAACAGCTTCCGGAATAAACACCACTTTTGGAGGGGGGGCTATTTGCAAAATTTAACTGATATTTGTTGTCAGCATACCCACTCGAAAATACTATTTAAAAAAAGGAGGGGTTCAGTGCCCGTGGCAGAGAAGTAGATTTATTTATCAATAAAAGTTGCGGAGAAGTAAATTTATTTATCAATAAACGTCGTCATTTAAAAAAGAAAATTGTGGAGGTGGACCTAAATATAAATACTTACCCAAAAAATGATCCCAAAGTTTATTACAAAAACGTTTTGTTTTCGCACTATTCAACAATTTGTTCATCCGCGCATGTAAATTAAAAAATATTTGTAAAAGTCAGAAGTTATCAGTAAATGATTTAGTTTTTTTTTTTAATTTATTTATTTATTTTACATTAGGTCCACCTCCACAAATGTTAAGAACGGCTTTCAGAATAAAACCCCCTCAACTTCTCCATGTTAACAACGGATTTCGGAATAAACACCATTTGGGGGGGGGGGGTATTTAAAAAAAAGTCGATAAAAGTCGTCATGTAAAAAGAAATTTAAAATGAAATGTTTGTAAAAGTGAGAAATTATTAATAAATGTTTAGTAATATTTTTCAGTGCTAATGCAGAGAGTGATCCGCGCTATTTTTTAAATCGTATTTTCACGTTTAATTAAAGTTTTATGATATGTTTTTTTTATTCAATTGCAAGGTTAAAGTACAGAATAGGTACAAAACACCCTCCCCTCCCCATGTTAAGAATGGCTTTTTAAATAATAACGTTATTATTTCAGCATTTTTTTTTTAATATTCATAAAAAGTAAAACTTTTTTCAAAATAAATAAATAAATAAATGTTTGTAAATGTGACAAATAATCGTTTAGTTACGGCAACGTCAGTAAATAAAATATGTTACGTGCGGGGTGGGGTGAGGGACTAAGGGAGCGACTATTATTTTTTTCTGCTGGTCGCCATGGAACTCAACGCCCAAGGAGTACCAAAATGTATTCTTTTTTGTCAAATAAATACATTTCAAGCAATTTTTGCAATAAATAATAGATAGTAACTTTGTTAATTTTACGACTCGCCCCAGCATATTATAAACACCCTAACTTCCCCATGTTAAAACGGCTTTCGGAATGAACACCCCCAACCTCCCCATATTAAGAACGGCTTTCGAGGTTTATGGAAGGGCGTTTTTTTGTAACATGGGGGGTAGGGTTTTTATAATACGTTGAGGCATGTCGTAAAAATGAAACAGTTTAGAAAAAGTTAAAACAAACTTTTTTATGTAAACAATGCCGTGAAAATAAACTAAACAGTTAAAACGTAATGTTTCATGAGTGAAAAGCCTTAACATAAATAAAGGAATTTAAAATTGAAAAATTGGTAAGTACATAAATGAATTTAAATTATTAAAATATGGGATTATTTTTTGTGTGCTAATGCAGAGAGTTATCCGCGCTATTTTTTTAAATCGTATTTCCACGTTTAATTAAAGTTTTATGATATGTTTTTATTCAATTGTAAGGTTAAATTACAGAATAGGTACAAAACACCCTCCCTTCCTCATGTTAAGAATGGCTTTTTAAATAATAACGTTATTGTTTCAGCACGGATCACTCTCTGCATGAGTAAGTTTGTTTGTCTTTTTTTACTTATCTTGTAGTAGTTGAAACGGAAGTTACCAGAAATAAAACCGGGCAAGTCTCGCAGAAACGACTTCGAAAAATATTTCTATTTTATTTAATATTCTAATAATTCGCAAGGTAAATTTATTTTAATGACATAAAAACATCCCTCGACTCTAAAGATGGGTTGTCTGAAAATTTCAAATAAATTGATAACGTAGAAATATGGTTTTATTCACTTTTAACGAACCAAATTTACATTTTATATATATAGATAGGTGTGTGTGAGAGAGTGTGTGTGTGTGTGTATGTGTGTGTGTGTGTGAGTTCGAAACGTAAGCGAAACGAGTAAAAACTTACAACTTGAAGCAAAAAATAAAATGTGAAGGCACACTTTAAGAAACAACCATGAAAAATATTTTATTTGCGAACGCTTACCGTGTAATCGGGAAACAATAAATTAAACAAACAATAAGATATTTCTTGTTTCGTTTTCCGTTTCAGATCACAGCGTTTCTGTTTTTCGATCAACAGGGTCGAGGCTTTTTTGGCTTCAAAACGAAGCAGCTAAAAGACAGCCATGTTGGTTAGTTTTTACATAACGTTTACATATTTAAGACGTTTATTTCTCGAGTTTAGGTGCTTAAAGTAAAATAAATATTAGGTTGAAATGATTCCTCAAGTAATAATATGTAACCTAAAAATAATTTAATCAAAACAAACAATATTTTTTTAAATCCAAACGAATAACAATATTTTTTTAATCAAAACGAATAACAATATTTTTTAATCAAAACGAATAACAATATTTTTTAATCAAAACGAATAAGAATATTTTTTAAATCAAAACGAATAACAATATTTTTTAATCAAAACGAATAACAATATTTTTTAAATCAAAACGAATAACAATATTTTTTAAATCAAAACGAATAACAATATTTTTAATCAAAACGAATAACAATATTTTTAAATTAAAACGAATAACAATATTTTTTAAATCAAAACGAATAAGAATATTTTTTTTAAATCCAAACGAATAACAATATTTTTAAATCAAAACGAATAACAATATTTTTTAAATCAAAACGAATAACAATATTTTTTTAAAATCAAAACGAATAACAATATTTTTTTAATCAAAACGAATAACAATATTTTTTTAATCAAAATGAATAACAATATTTTTTAAATCAAAACGAATAACAATATTTTTTAATCAAAACGAATAACAAAATTTTTTTAATCAAAACGAATAACAATATATACGCATACATTTTTAATCAAATCGAACAACAATATTTTTCAGAAAATCAACCAATTTTAATTAAATTTTCAGTAATGATTACGGAATATATATTTTTTAATATTACTGGAAATCTATTATTTTGTGTAAAGAAATACCTTCATTAAAATTATAGATTTAAATTCTTAAAAGTCGCATGAATCTAATTTTGCATTTTTTTTATCAAAATAAAGCATTGTTTAAATGTTTTTCACGAAAAAAGTCCCTAAAGTCTGTGTAACAAAACTAATTTTCTCGGACTAACGATATTATCATTGAATGAAGCATTATTTATTCAATATTTTTACAACAAAAAATAATTACCAAAAATATTTCATGTTATGAATAAGATAACATCTTTTGCGTAAATTTTACATGTGATATTTCAATACTTTTCTTGCATGCATGAATATTTTTCATCGTAATTTATTTTAACACGTAAATATACATTTTTCCCTATTTTAGAGAATTTTTTGTGGTGTTATCTTTCAAACTTAATCAAAATTTAGACGTAAACTAAAAAATAATTATTATAAGCCTCTTTAAAACCTAAGGGTTCGTTTTATTCAGTTATTTTTGCCCGTGCCCATCGTTTCGATTGGCCTGTTTTTTGTTTGTTTGTTTGTTTGTTTTTTTGTTTGTTTTTTTATTTATTCATATATATTTCTTTTTTTCGAACTGAATAAAAGTTTTAGATTACGTTAATACACACATAACTTATACAGGTAGGTAGAAGAGTAACTGATATTGCTTTTGGTAGCATTTATTTGAGGCGGGGGGCTTCTCTGTTAAATCTATAAAACAGTTTTGTCATTACACGTTATCTACTTCCGGTTGCTTCTTGGGACACGTGATCAGATTAAGCAGTATATGAATTTAGTACTTGAGCCATCTTACAGAGGGCCGTGATAGGTGTCTATCTCTGCTCTGTCGTTATTGTAACAACGGGTGATCGACTGAACTTCAATCTATGACTCGCACTGTGCAACATTCCCAATGAACACTCGTCTAATTACAACCACTGTCGGTACTTTCTCTTACTCTCTATCTGTGCCTAAAACTAAACGAAAATTCTATGAACACAGCTTCTTTCCTAGACATTTGTATTTTATGAAATTTTTGATTAACACTACATGACAATCGTGATGGTTTAAATGTTATTATAGAATTTATCTTAGATGCTATAATGGAAATCTATTCTATATTGCACGTACCACGTAACTAAGTGTGGTTTTGCAATTTTATTCTAGTTTAACTTTCAATTGAAAAAAGTAATAATTTGAAAACGTTTGCAGAAACGGGTCCATTTTGTTTTTTCTTGGTAAATTGTTCTAGTTTCTTTTCGTCTTTTGAATTCTTCTTCTGATATTTCGACAGCAACGGCGGCGCTGTTGTTCACCCGGAGAATAGCCAGAAGAAATTCGTCGGATCCGCCATTCGCATTTTCCATTTTGAACATGACAGCTGTCTGCCCAAGGTCACGTTGACATTCAGTTTTTCTCGGACTGAGAATTCTATTATTCAAGAATTCTGCTGAAATATAAACAATTAAAAAATTTACTGAAGAAATATCATCCTAATTGTTAATTTAATTATATATATATATATCATCTAAAATATTATAATATCAGCAGCAGCAGCAGCAGTATTATTATTATTATTAGTAGTAGTAGTAGTAGTAGTAGTAGTAGTAGTAGTAGTAGTAGTAGTAGTAGAGAAAAAGAAGAAATTTAGTGAAAGGTATAATCAGTACCACTTATACTGGTTGATACGTTAGGAGTCTATCTCTGCTCTATCGTTACTTAAATAGTTTCAATCTATGACTCGCCCTGTGCAACAATTTTGTTTTTTGCACTGCAGCATTCACAACAAACACTCGCCTAATTACAACCGCTATCAGCAATTTGTCTTACTCTCTATCTGCGCCTAAAACTTAACGAAGATCACATGCCAAAACTTATTTCCTAGAACTGTCCGTCTGTGGAACACAACAGCGCAGGGCTGCTTCCTAACTGATCCCAATATGGTAATTTTCAAGTCCAACGTACAGAAATTTTTGCTGAGTTCTCCTCTTAAATAATCAATTTCGTAAATAATCAATATCTTAAATAATCAATATCTTAAATAATCACTTTCTTAAATAATCAATTGTTTTAATAATCAATATCTTAAAAAATCAATTTCTTAAATAATTAATATCTTAAATAAGCAATATCTTAAATAATCAATTTCTTAAATAATCAATTTCTTTAATAATCAATTTCTTAAATAATCAATTTCTTAAATAATCAATTTCTTAAATAATCAATTTCTTTAATAATCAATATCTAAAATAATCAATTTCTTAAATAATCAATGTTTTAAATAATCAATATCTTAAATAATCATTTTCTTAAATAATCAATTTCTTAAAAAATCAATTTCTTTAATAATCAATATCTTTAATAATCAATTTTTTACATAATCAATATCTTAAATTATCAATTCCTTAAATAATCAATTTCTTAAATAATCAATTTCTTAAATAATAAGATATTGATTATTAAAGATATTGATTATTTTCGAAATTGATTATTTAAGATTTAAGAAATTGATTATTTAAGAAATTGATTATTTAAGAAATTGATCATTAAGATATTGATTATTAAAAAAATTGATTATTTAAGAAATTGATTATTTAAGATATTGATTATTTTAGAAATTGATTATTTAAGATATTGATTATTTAAGATATTGATTATCAAAAAAATTGATTATTAATGAAATTGATTATTTAAGATATTGATTATTTAAGATATTGATTATTTAAGAAATTGATTATTTAAGAAATTTACTATTAAAGATATTGATTATTTAAAACATTGATTATTTAAGAAATTGACTATTAAAGATATTGATTATTTAAAACATTGATTATTTAAGAAAGTGATTATTTAAGATATTGATTATTTAAGATATTGATTATTTAAGAACTTGATTATTTAAGAAATTGATTATTTAAGAAATTGATTATTTAAGAAATTGATTATTTAAGAAATTGATTATTTAAGATATTGTTTATTTAAGAAATTGGTTATTTAAGAAATTGATTATTTAAGAAATTGATTATTTAAGAATTTGATTATTTAAGAAATTGATTATTTAAGAATTTGATTATTTAAAAAAATCATTTTTTTTAAATAATCAGTTTCTTAAATAATCAATTTCTTAAATAATCAATTCCTTAAATAATCAATTTCTTAAATAATCAATTTCTAGCCGATTTCCACTATTATCGATCATCACGGTTTCTTTCTCATCGGCAACATGAAACTCTAATCCTCGTGTAGCCTTTTGGCCTTGATAAACATAACCCCGAACCTAGGGCATTTTAATCAGAATACAAAGAAACTAATTACTATGCACAGTGTCCTACACCCGAAGAATGATACTGACCAACAGTATGTGAAAAGGGGAGAAGAAGGGAAGATAGGTGGTAAGTATTGAAAACTGTGTTGATAACACACAAAAAAAAGAATTGGATAAATACATAAACCAAAACGCTGGCTACTCACCGCAGCAAGAAACAATGTCAAGATGACCGATACAGGGAGCAGAGAAACTAGAAATGAAAAGACGAGAAAAGAAAAGTGGGAAGAGAAACAGCTGCGTGGACGATTCATAAGAATAAGTTGATTAAGAAAACACCTAGACATGACTACGAAAAGGACGCTAAAACGGAAAAATCACTAGAGAACGATTACATGCGATTATAATGCGATTAGAGCTTACTATATTTTAAATATACAAAAATCCAAGAAAATGCTAACTTTGTGGACAAAGAGACGAAAGAATGAAACACAAAGTGAATGCAGCAAACTAGCTTTAAAATAATATAAGAACAGAAACAACTGCATAGGGAAAGCAGTACATTTGAAACCATGTAAACGATTGCATTTTGAAGATGCAGACAAATGGTACAGACAATGCGGGAACATACTAGGAAACGAAAATCACAAAATCTTCTTGGAAATGGAGATACAGACGGATGAACTCATTCAGACAAGGCGACCAGTGTAATAAGAGCCAATAAGAAGGGGAAAAACTGCTAAATAATCAATTTTATCAACCAAGCAGAACACAGGTTCAAGATCAATGAAAATAAAACAAATACACGGAAATTGCAGAGACCTAAAAAGATACACGAGATATTACGAAAGTCGATATGATACAAGTAATAAGCTAAAATCTTTAGGAAAATTGTTGAATGCGGAAACTAACAAACATAAATTACGAACGCAGCCAGTCACGTCGGTGGTGCGAAAGAACCAAAAACAGAAAGAAAACACCACCATATAAATCCAAAGGAACCGAAACTGCTAGAAAAATTAATACACCGTTTCTCCCAAACAGAAAGCAGTGGCACTATTTGCGGCTGATAGCACACAACGTAAAGAAAAAAAAAGACCAAGGAGGGAGAACACGAATCAAAACACATATATTTTAATAGGACTAAAACTAAATAATCCCAATATAAAATATAGCATGAATTGTATTAAATGTTTAGTCATAAAGGTATACATTCATTAAATAAATTTAACCAAATAAAATTATTGGACATAATTTTAAGATATTAAGAATACATATAAAGGAGAAAATTGGAGTATATTCGAGTTCAATATATAAGCTTGATGAAAATATATTTATTTTAAGTAAATCTAATAGACATATCAGGTAATCATTGAAGTAAATATAATACCTAAGGTCATGCTAAAATGTATAAAACTCGTATATAAATATGGATTAATTTATATTGCAATTGTTTTAAAATATTATGCTTTACAAAAATAATATAATCAATAAATAAAATAATTAAATTAAAAAATAAATAAAATAAAATTACTATCTTAGAAAATAATAAAATTTAATTGATGCAGTTAGAACTCATAAAGTCTAAAGAATGAAGTTTAATTATGTAATGGGAGACAATTCGGTTTCGGTATACTTATGGAAGTAAGTTGTTTCCTTTAGATGGAGAAAATTCACAAATATATTGGAAAAAATGAAGAAATCTCTCATATTAATGAAAATAAATGGTTAATGAATTCTACCTAAATGGCAATAATAGAAGTATGCTTAAACGTGAAAATATACATAATATAAACATTTGGCCCAGTAATAAATAAAATTAATGTTAAGCAAAGATTAAATCTAACTACTCAACTGCAATTATCGTATACAAATTTAATGAACTTAATAATTAGTTTCGTATAAAATATATCTAAATACGCACATTCTGGAATTGTCTCTGATCAATATTATATAAGTAAATAAATACAAATTAATTATAAATAATAAATTAATAAAATATCAAATAAAATATTTTTATTTTAATTATGACTAGCGAGGGGTACCCGGCGTTTCCCGGGTGTTTGGAGGTGTGTGTGGAAACTCTGGGGGTGGGGGTTTAATAAAAGTAAGTATGAGGATCGAACCCGAACCCTTGAGGCAAAGTTGTAAATTAAAGTGTGAAAAAAAAGTGCGACGTTAACCATTGCCCCACCGCGAGATGCTAACGGAAACACGTTTGAATTTATTTAATTACTTGGAGTTAGCAGGTGCCCGTTTTAATGAGTTAATGAGGTCAAGTTTGACTGCGGGATTTCATTTACTGCTGAACGCTTTTTTCCCCCAAGATGTTATAGGAAAAAAGACTAACCCACATGCGGCGAGCGACAAATGTTGAATATTTATCTTCCCGAAATCGAGCAAATTAAATAGACAGGCGATCTTCGTTGTTAACTGTGAGATATTACGATTTATATGTGATATAAAAAGTTTTAAAACTTGTGAAGCGAGCGACCGCTTCTCTGAAAAAAGCCTTTTGTAGACACACAGAAAAAGCGAACACACATACATACATACATACATACATACATACATACATAGATTTTCGCTTTCATATTTATAAATAACGATTTATTAATACGTAGATTTAACGTTTGTAACTACATGAAAATTTAAAGATGGTGTAACTAAAAGAAAACACAATTGCAACTTCTCTTCCGGTTTTTATAGTTTATAATCATGTTCAAATCTCTTTATTTTCTTTTAACGTTAATGAGTTCCTATTCTTCTGATGAGTAAGAACAGAATAATTTTAAAAAATTGACATAATAATTACATGAATAATTCTGTGCTACGAAACGGATGTTGTTCCAAGCATTGAACATTTTAACATGTTTAAAAAATAAACGGTAATATGGACATCTTCAAATTTGGAATATAGATCTTTGTCATTTATTTGTATATGCTCTGTAGTTACCTCTGGTTTCATAAATTATGGGTCCTGGATATGACCTTAAACTATATCCGATGGTGAAGTCACAGCTTGCGGGCTTTGGGGAGTGTGGAGCCACTATCTAATTGCCATTGCTCTCAGGTCCACTTTGACCAGGAATGGTAGTATCTGTTAGGGTCCCAATTATGGGTAAAATAGAAACCGACTTAAATATATATATATATATATATATATATATATATATATATATATATATATATATATATATATATATATACAGTGATGATCATATTTATTGGCACGGTAAAATAAAAGTTAAATTTTGTCTAATAAATTCTAAAAAAGGGATTAAATTAAAGAAAATAACAAAGTATATTATGTATGGCCTTTCCGATGCAGCAATCGGATTTTAGAAAAAATAAATAACAAAGGAACAACAAACATAATTGCAAAAAACCCTTGTTCAAAATTATTGGCACGGCTTTGTTTTTCTTTTAGTATCAGTATAATATCAATCAATTTCCGGTTTACGTGCTTTCTGAACTTTTTTATAGCCATATTATGCTTGTTTAACGCTAATTCAGTGAATAATTTTTTCAGATAATTTTTAGATAGCGATTTATTTAAACTATTATAAGTGACTAAATTATAATTTTCAATCGCCATGGTTAAAACTAAGGAACACAGCGAAGACGTCAGGAAGCTTGTTGTAGCATGCCATACCAATGGGGAGGGCTATGATAAGATTTCAAAGAAGCTAAACCTTCCCAAATCCACTGTTAGAGCACTAATAAACAAGTTCAAATCGCAAGGCCACGTTATGAGTTTAGAGGGTAGAGGGAGAAAAAGGATTCTTTCCCCAAGAGATGAACGGAAAATTGTTCGACAAGTAAAACAAAACCCAAGGATCTCTGTTGGGGAGATTGTTGATGAACAGAGCACCTCTGGAATGAATGTATCTCGACATACAGTTGGTAGAGTTTTGAAGAGCGCTGGTTTAAAAGCATGTCGTCCGAGAAAGACTCCCTTATTGAAGCCTATGCACCTGAAAGCAAGGCTAGCCTTTGCAAAACGTCATATTGATAAAGATGTTGCATTCTGGAAACGTGTTCTATGGACTGACGAAACGAAAATAGAGTTATTTGGCTATAATAAAGTGTCTTATATTTACAGAAAATCTGGCGAAGCTTTCCTGCCTAAGAACACCATACCCACAGTGAAGCACGGTGGAGGCAGTTTGATGTTTTGGGGATCCTTTGCTGCCTCTGGACCAGGGCGACTTGTTAAGGTCACAGGTAGCATAAAAAAGGAAGATTATGTTAAAATATTGGATGAAAACCTGAAAGACTCTGCTAAAGAGCTCTCACTTGGTCGTCGTTGGTGGTTCATGCAAGATAATGACCCAAAGCATTCGGCTAAACTGACTAAGAAATGGCTTGAGGACAATCATATTAATGTTTTGGAGTGGCCATCACAAAGCCCAGACCTTAATCCAATTGAAAATTTATGGAGAACATTAAAATTGAGGGTAATGCAAAGGAAGCCTAAGAATCTTATTCAATTGGAGGATTATTGTCAGGAAGAGTGGGCTAAAATTACTACTGAAGAGTGCAACAACTTGGTTGTAAACTATGAAAAGCGACTGAGGAAGGTAATCAAGGCCAAAGGCTATACAATTGATTATTAAATAAATCGTGCCAATAATTTTGAACAAGGGTTTTTTGCAATTATGTTTGTTGTTCCTTTGTTATTTATTTTTTCTAAAATCCGATTGCTGCATCGGAAAGGCCAGTTAAAAATACATAATATACTTTGTTATTTTCTTTAATTTAATCCCTTTTTTAGAATTTATTAGACAAAATTTAACTTTTATTTTACCGTGCCAATAAATATGATCATCACTGTATATATATATATATATATATATATATATATATATATATATATATATATATATATATATATTCTATCAAAAACAATTACTTCAAAATAACTGGATTCGGCATTAAATAACCTGAAAAGGGTTTATATGCCGCAAAACAAAAACAACCAACCAACCAACCAACCATAACTTATGGATTAGTATAAATATAAAGTGAGATATAATTGAATAAACATTTTTCATATAAATATATATATATATATATATATATTATTAGTTGTTTATATTTCTATTATGTTTTTGTCTTCGATTTCTCGTCTATTTTTTGCTTCACAATGTATCCTATTAAACACGAAAACCTTTCTGTTTTACTTTTATTTATTAGCGCCATTTTGTTTCGGGTAAATTTCTCTAAACTTCAAAATGTATTTTTTTAACAAGACATTTTTTCTGCCATTTTTTTTGGAGGGGGGTCATTAATTATCTTCTATTCATCTTGAGTTCATCTCTAATTAACATATTTTGTTTGTTTTTTGTTTTTTTGTTTTGTTTTTACAAATTTGTTATTTTTTATATTTACTTTTTTCAACCTATTTTCCGTCTTGCAGATGTGGTCAGACCTTGTAGTAATTCCCTTTTTAAAAGAAACTCGTTGTAGAATTCCACACCGGCGGGGAGTTCTGAATTAACACATGAATCGATGAACTGAATATTAACCCTTTTAACATCATGCCTCCAAAGATAGCGAGCGTCTTTTTTTGTTTGTTTGTTTTTTTTTCTTGGAAAGGCGTGAAACCACTTGATGAAGAAGCTAACAAGAACGAAATACAATTATCGGAAAAATAGAAGATGCCTATTAACCTTAGTCTTTTCAAGACTAAGTTTACGGATAGGAGGAAAACAGTAAGCAGGAAGAGAGTTCTGAGAAAAAAGCTTCTAGAATAGGAAGCTGTATTACAATAAAGTATCAAAATAGCGAATTGATGGAGACCACTAGACCAACGAGTGAAAAGAGCTGGAAAAAAGGAAGCATGGAATAATTCAGACACTTTTGAAGAGAATATATCATAATAGTATTTATAGAAAACATTGAAACAAGCAACGTCAAATCTGTGAGAAGGGGTTTGCAGTGAAGAAGAAAGGATGAGGCCAATCAAATTACAGATACGCTTTTGAAACTTATCAAGAACCTTCAAATGGGATAGAGCAGTGTTTGTCAACCGGGGTTCCACCAGTACAGTCCAGGTGTTCCGCGATCTCTAAATTAGAACAAGGAACAAATAAACGGAAAGTTAAATTCAAGTTTGAGAATTTATATATTCTTATTACAGTCAATGTCAGTCTTGTGCCTGTTGTCAGCGAGGCAGTTTTATACAGGAGAGAAAGAGAGGATAACATGATACTGAGGGAGGGAGGGAGAAGGAAGATGGATAGGCGTGAAAGAAGAAACTGAAACGCCTAAATAAAATGAACATCATCTCCTCGCCCATCGAGACAGTAGTGAACTGTACATCCCTGAAGAAATCACCCTCACCTTCCTGATTCAAGACATGTGCAAAGGGTCAGCCGGAAGGAGGGTCTTCTGTTAATCGTTCTTACTGTGAGGAGTCGACGCCGACGTTGGACGCGAGAAAACCTTCCTTCCACCAGCAAAATACTACACCACTAGTGAAACACATGTGCACCCGATAAAAACTACGAGATTAAAGAAAAAATGCGAGATTTATCCGAGCGAAACACATTTAGCCCAATAAAAACTTTCTAAGACTCGTCTATATTAGTCGTGTAATAATTTTTTTTTCATTTAACATTCTTTCATTTTCTGATTATTTCAGCGTCCCAAATTATACCTAGGAAAATATGCTTCTTTTTTCTTTTTTTTTTTTTTTGCTATGTCTATGCTGGTTATCTCCCTTAGATTGGAGTTCTGTTGACATAAGTGCCTTTCCGTTTCTTAACTAGTATACTCTTTTACCTCCAAAATTTTTCCCAAAATTCTCACTCCGTGTTTGTCTTGTTATTTCCATGTGAATTCCATACGTGTCTTGAGAAGAGGTATTCCATTTCACTTCCCGTTCATTTTTGGATTTTCTTCACTTAATTTAGTACAATTCTTTTGGTGCTAACTGTACATGTAAAATTTTGGTTATAGATTTACAAGCATGGATAGATTTGTGAAAAGAAAACACAAGGTAAATGTGAATGAAGAGACACGGAATATGGAGCAATCTATTGAAGTGGCAGCTACTACAAGTGATGCATCCTGTCTAAATTATCAAAAAATTATGGAATTAATCTACAACTTAAAGTTCGTCAATATTGTGAAAATTACATTGCCATGGGATTTATTTGGACGGGAAACACAGAGTATCCTTCATTATTTATGGGGAGACCCTGTCTAACAGTGCAATGGCACCAGTCAAACTGAAATGACACTTAACAACTAAACATCCAATATTTCAAACGAAAACTAACATTAAATAAAAAGCAAGTTTCTATGTTTACTAAGAAGTTCAAGTTGAGTGACAAAGGACAAGAAGCAAGTTATGCTGTGGCAGAGATGGTTGCAAGAAAAATGAAATCTCATACCATCGCTGAAACTGTAATTTTACCTGCATGCCAAGAAATAGTAAGGATAATGTTTGGAGAAGAGGCTGTATCAGAGGTAAATAAAATTCTACTTTCTGACAACACAATAAGTTGGAGCATTCAAAACATGTCAGAAGACGCTGAATGCAATCTTAAGTAAGAAATACTGAAACATAATTTGTTTGCACTTAAAGCTGATGAGAGTACAGACATTACTGGTAAAGCACAACTCCTTGTATTTGTTCGCTTTATTAATGATGATGATATCATAAAAGATTGCTTGTGTTGCAAAGAATTGACAGCCACAACAAAAAGACAAGATATATTTTATGTTTTGAATTCGTATTTAAGGATTTTGGATTAGACTGGAAAGATTGTGCTGGTATTTGTACAGAAGATTGTGCCCCGGCAATGATAGGATGTCTTAAAGCCTTTGGCCCAATCGCACACAAACAAAATCCCAATATTATCCAGACTCATTGTTTCATTCATAGAGAAGCACTTGTTACTAAAACTCTCGGATTTAAACTAAAATCTGTATGGCAGTGAAAATAGTCAATTACATCCAGACGAGGCCACTTAAATATCGACAGTTGTCTAAACTTTGTGCAGCTATGGATGCAGACTACTCTACTTTAATTCAGTACACAGAAATACTATGGTTGTCAAGGGGAAAAGTATTATCTCGTTTGTAGGAATTAAAAGATGAATTGTTGACGTTTTGTTTGCAAGAAAATCTGAAAGATTTTATAAAATGTTTGAGTAATGGCACATGGTGTTCGAAGTTAGCATATCTTGCTGATATATTTCATGAGCTAAATCTCTTGAACAAATGTATGCAGGGCAGGAATGAAAATATACTAACATCTACTGATAAAATAAATGCTTTTCAGAAGAAATTGACAATATGGAAGAAACACATAACTGTAGGAAATTTACAAATGTTTGCAAGTATTTTTAAAAGAGATTGTCAAGAAATTAGTGATTTTGAACCATTTGGGTGCTTTATTAGCAAATCTTGAGAAATATTTTCCATCGATAGCTGTTGACCAGTATGATTGGATTCGAAACCTATTTGTAGAAGTTGAGCCATCAGAAGAACAGTTCACATTAGCAGAAGAGGAAGAACTTGCCAGTATTCTAAATGACAGGACATTAAAGTTGAAGCATTCTGAGCTTAACCTGAATGCATTTTAGTTGAATATCCTGCAATTGCTCAAAAAGCGCTACGAGTTCTTGTGCAATTTTCAACATCTATTTGTGTGAATTTGGATTTTCAGCTCTGACAACCATTAAACACAAGAAACGAGCACAATTGCTGTATGTGGAAGATGAACTTCGTGTCTGTCAAAAACACGACCCAATATTAAAGAGTTGTGCAAGAAACACCAAACTCAAGTTTCCCATTGATGAGAATAAACAAATAAGTAAATAAATAAATAAAAATGTATTCTATTCAAACATGTAGAATTTTGTTTTCATTACATATAAAATAAACGTGTACAATACGTTGAACATGAGTATTTTCATGTTATTTTATACTTTCAATGCTGTTTTTTTTTCCTTATACAAGTAAATTATTGCATAGGGGTTCCATGAACCTGGGGAATGTTTCCAGGGGTTCCGCACCAACAAAAAGGTTGAAAAACTCTAGGATAGAGGTTCGCGAACAATAATCGCATACATGATCTGATAGTAAGTTTTTTTAGATAAAGACTAGTCTTAGGTGTGAGGAAGTGTTTAGGGCGGTAAAGAGAATCGATTTCATTAGAAGCAGAAAGAGCAATGATATATGGACTCTCAAATCGATTTTTAAGAATTTCAGAGCTGATTTCTTCTCAAGAGCAGAACCATCCATTATATTTTCAGGAAGGGACACATCTACAATTGAAGGACACGAGTCGAGTCTTAACAGAATTAAATGAAACAAGCCATTTCTTAGCCCAATCCTCAAATGAACCCAAGTAAACCAGTAAATTAGCTGCATATAAAAATATAAAGGATGTCCATAAGTTTAGTCGTGTATAACTTAGCTACACGTGAATATCAAAATACAACTTAGCATTACTAGGACACTCAATCTCTATGGAAGGATCTTTTAAATGGGACCATAAAGAAATAGAAGGAAAGAAGAAATTAATTTGCCTGATAACGAGCAATTATCGTAACTTGTTGAAAATAGCAAGGAACATATGAATAAAAAAAATGCAGAGAAAATAAAACAAAATTACAAAACAACTGTTTTTTATATAAAAAAGCAAATCAATTATGTAATAAAAAACAATAAAAAATAGTTAATATGATTGTTGTATGGTCAAGCCGATATATAAACAGGGTTTATCTAATTGATTTCTCTTAACGATGTGATATATACAATGTGATGTCTAGTGGTTTAAATGTTCTATTGTTGCATGTGTGTGTGGGTGTCTCATATCGTATAATAAAACAGTTCCGTTTGTATAACACGCAGGCAAAAAACATACCTCTTTTCGTTCTACCTTCGTCTCTTCTTCATCTCCCCTCAAAGGAAACTAAACGACAATAGGTTATAGATTTGATGTAACTTTATTCTTGACTTTCCATGGGATTTGCAAGACTTTGTAATTTTCTATGTTATTGTAAAGTCATGTTTCTCCCAGATTTTAAAATGCGTGAATGATATCTTTCGTGTTAATATGTTCGACTTTTGCAGGATGACTCCAAACTCTAAACTAAACTGATTCCGTGCATTAATAATCTATAACTGAAACAGAAATAATCATTATCATTTTTAAAAGGTTAAAAGATTAAATATCTTGTCAAAATAGAATATTCAATTTTAAATTTTATGCAGAACTGTGGTGGCCAAAGTCACCCCACACAGGCCTGTACACTGTGGGGTGACTTTGGCGAGTCCCTCAATCTCATTAATAGTCTGTTTTATCACATTAATTAACTCATTTTCATAGTGTTTATTCTTCTTACTGCTTAATATAACCAAATCTTAACAAAACAATGAAAAATATTCTTTGTACTCACAGAAGTTTGAAGTTACAAATTTCAGCAGAGAAAATCATACAGTCAAGCGGCTATTTCAAATTGAAGATTTCTCCACAGTAAATATTTGCTGTTGCGCCACAATGTGTCTGTAGAAATTATGTTTAAAAATGCAGAGTTCATATATTATTTATGCATTATTTTCTTTATTTTTATTTTTCTTAATGGCTCAAAGTCACCTCGAGTGGCCAGAATCACCTGAGTTGACGGTAACATAAAAATCAGGTGATGGCATCACTAAAATCATCTTCATTATTTATGTTCTAACATTGTTGTTTGTTTTAACATTCTTACATTAATATTTCAGATAGATTTATTCCATGTTTTTAGCATAAAAATACCTTTCGTCTTGACACATATTTTCTAGACATTAAAAACGATCATTATAATCGTTTAGATTTTTTTGGCATCGCCCGGCAGTGCTTTATATAACACGATGTAATTAATGCAAGATAATATGCAAATTAGTTAACCTTTTCATTGATATCGCACACACACACACACACACACATATATATATATCAGACCGACTGGTTCATCATGTCCTTGTCTCTATGGTTTACCTAAAACTCATAAGAGTGGGGTACCTTTAAGACCGATATTATCCATGATAGGTTCCGCCCAACATAAAGTAGCCAAATGGCTTACTTATATTTTAGAACTAGTTTTAGAAGAGTATAGTTCTTTCTGCATTAAAGATTCTTTTTTTTTGCTAAATTTATGCAGAATTATACTCAGACTGACAAATTTATGTGTTCTTTTGATATTGAAAGCCTTTTTACCTGCGTTCCACTCTCAGAGACTATTGATATATGTGCCGATGCCCTTTTATCGCAGTCAGCTCCCAACTCCCCCTATTCCTGAGAACATTTTTGTGGAACTTATGGAATTCGCCACCATGTCGGTCGAATTCAGTTTTAATAACATTATGTACAGGCATATAGATGGTGTTTCGATGGGTTCTCCCGTGGGACTAGCTCTGGCAAATATTTTCGTAGGTTTCCACGAAAAGAGTCTTTTATCTGGCTTTCAAAAACCAAATATTTATTTTCGTTATGTTGACGACACTTTTTGTCTGTTCAACAATGAAACGGAAGCAGATACCTTTTTTGCACCCTTAATAATATTCATCCAGTTCTAAAATTTACTATAGAAAAGGAAAGTAATTCTTCCCTTCTTTTCTAGATGTACTGGTGTGTAAAACACCTTCCGTTTTCTTGACTTCCATCTACCGTAAACCTACATTCACTGCTTTTTACGCACGTTGGGACTCTTTTTGCCCCACTAAACAAAAATATAATCGTATCAACACCCTTATCCATAGAGTGTGTATGATATGTTCAGAGAACAAATTAAATGATGAAGTCAAATTTATTACCAAAACTCTTTGCAATAATGGTTTTCCATTGCAAATCGTGGAATCAACAATTAGAAATAAAATTTCTAATTTCAATAAAATTAAACAGGCATCTGTCGACAAATGTCCTATCTACCTACGTCTACGTTGGCTAGGTAATATTAGTGAAAGATTTGCCAAGCAAATTTCTTCTGTCGTACAACAATGTTACTTTGCATCAAATACCCGTGTTGTTTTTTCTTGTAAACCCATTTTGTCTTCAATTTGTATAGACGTTCCCCCCCCCATAACAATTCTATTATTTATTTATTTAAATGTAGCTGCGGTGTACGCTACGTCGGGCGAACTTCTCAAAGATTAGATAATAGGGTAAAACAACATGTTCCATCCAAAATTCGAAATGGAAACTACCTACCTTCGGACGTTTTGAATAATACCCATGGCTCATCTATAGGAGAGCACCTTATAAATAATCGTATTTACGCTTCGAATTTTAGCGCGGACTTTTTTTCCAGTCGCACTCTCTTTACCATCTCAAAATCCTAAAAACTATATATATTAAGACTCTGAGACCTTCTCTTTGCAAACAAAAAAAGAATCTCTTAGGGCTTAATCTAGTTTCTATTTAATAATTAATTCATCCCCCTTTTTTTTTATACATACATTCCCCCCTACTTTTTCATCTCTGATTAATTGTTCCCTCCTTTTCTTTTTAAAACGTAATTAAGCTCGATTTTAGTTCTGTTGAGCGAGTTTCGAAACCGTTCAGCTGACGCATTCATTTTTATTTTTTAATTTCACAATCTAAAATAATGTTTTCAAACAAGTTTAAATTTGGTCTTTACATAGCCATAATATATATATATTGGGGCAATTAATCGGAATTGGGATTGGGAATCAGAAAAATCATAAGATTTGGGGGTATCGGAATCGGTATTGGAAAAATTGATGCCTGTTTTCCAATGCCAAAATCCAACTTCCCAAAAGGGGACACTCTGGATTGGAACAAAGATAAAAAGTTATTCAGTTTAGAATGAGTACATTTTCGCTAGTCTAGGATTGAATAGACTAAGCGTAGTTTTTATCGTTATTCCAATTCATAGTACCCCTTTTTAGGAAGTTGGATTTTCCCCACATTGAAACCTGACCTTGTGTCTATCTTTACCCTTGTGGGGAAGTAAGTAAATAGTTGGAGCAAATTGAGCACTGACATAGCATTAGAATACATATTACACTTTTTCCTAGACAAAAGGCCAAGTGTTAGTGTGAGGAATGGGCATAACTTTTGCATTTATTTCTTGAAATGGAACGTCCGTGCAAATGATGTTATTTGCAAGACAACTTAAACTACATGAAATTTGGTATTTAATGGTTTTGGAAATTTTCATTCCAATTTCTAAGAATCTTGATTGTGCAACAGATGGCGTAACATTGATGAAAAATGATTGTGGCTTTATGAGATTCTTTTTTTTCTTTTTTTTTTTTTTAAAGAAATTGCATCGTGTGTGTTTAAGGTGCAATTTAAAATACACGGGCAGCATCTGGTAGACAAACTTCTCAGTGGTCGACTCCATAAATCAATGAATACTGCTGTGGTACTGTCGATGTTAGGAAGTTAAAAAGGTGACAAAAAAGAGGTAATAAGTTTATCACCATCATAATATATAGGAAGTTGTTCACCAAGATACACAAAGGAAGATGAATAAGATTTTTTAATTGAAAATCATGTTTACTTTTAGAAGAGTTTCCAATGAGTAGCTAATCTGTATGAGTTCTGGGATGAAAAATAGAACTTTAGGTAAAAGTCTTGAACTGCAAAGGTTTGCAGATGAAGAGCAAGATTCCTTTTTCTGTGGACAGAAAAAAAAAAGTATGTTTTATTGAGTGATTCTGATTTCTGGTTTGTTGCTAGCAGAGTGTGGCTCTATTTGTTTGGTCAGTTTCTATCGTCAATGTCTATGATTAGAAACTTTCAATTTTCTTGAAGCACATCCTCTAATTATATTAAAAATATTGCAACAAGGATTATTAATCAAGATATTGTAGACAAAAGACTGGGCGTAAATGTAGATATAGTTAGAGTTATTTTACAAGCAGTTTTAGATGTGGCAGTGAATTTTGCGATAGGTAACAACAGTTAGGAACAATTTATGTACAATCTTGGGTTTGCGACAGTTGAGGAGAGTTTTGAGTCAGACACAAGTTGTGGTTCAGTGAAGATCAAAATCAGCTGCCGTCAACAGACAAACACAGCCTGCGTGTATGTACAGGGTCGATGGTGTTACACACAGAGAGTGCAACTGATATTTGCAGAATGTGTTGGAGCTTGTGTTATTTTGCATTTTGTTTCATTTTATTTTCTATTCCAGTGAACCTGTGCATCCACCCCCCTCAGCAGCCGCCAATGTAAGAGATGACAACATGGCCAGAACAGAAGATCAAATAAAAGAAGACTATGGAAACAGCATTGGAGGTGGGCGGTTGTTGAGTAGAGATGTACATAGTCTTACATATAACAGTGCATATGAGCGTATTGGAAAATATCAGCAGGAGCTCTAAGATAGCTGGCTTGCAGGAATATTAGCAACAGTAGCCGAAACAAAGCACATATGCAAATTAGGAAGTGTGTGAGAGCTGGCACAACAAGAAAAATAAAAATAAAAGACACCACATGGTCGGAGAAAAAAAAGTGCGGTTGAAAAAAATGATGTTTAAAGTCGAAGACGAGAAATGGCTGTCAACTACCGGTGTGTAGTGGAGCAGAAAGATAAACCCACACCATAAGAGATGGACATGTGGCTCTGCAGTGGCAGTGAGAGACTTTTAAGCTGGTGTTAAAACGTGGAGAAAGAAAAACGATAATAAACGACTTGTTTAAAAAAAAAAAAAAGCCGTATCAGATTTATTTATTTTTGTTTGTTTATCCATTTTCAACAGCGGGGGGGGGGGGCGAGCGAGATTTAAACTGAAACGAACACGATTCAAGCGTGACGGCCACGTTACATACACATATTATCACAGTGGCAAATACAATCAAGGCCCATTTCTTTAATCCCACATTATTTCGACAGCTTTGGATTCATAAGGATTAAGAGTTTAGACATTTATTTATCCTATTTTCTTGCCTCCCCACGAGGACAGAGTTAGACACCAAGGTCGGTTATTAATATAGGCGAAGAATCAAAAATAAAAATTGTCTCAGTCGTGAAGGACTTCTCGTCCACTAACCGGGAACAAAAAATTGAAGTGTAGTATCAGAACAGATACTACACTTTCATCTTAGACGGAATACATCTATTGTTGCACAATTTATAGACTGCCTATGAAAATCATTTTGTTAACTTCGTTTCATCTAAGGATATAAGCCATGCATTTTTTGTATTCCTTATCAAAAAATAAAGTTTTTGTAAGTTTTAATTTACAAAATTTAAATTGAGTTTTCCTTATATTATTGCGCAACCTCGAATATTAAGCTTTTTTGTTTGGTTGGGATTTTCATATAAATTTTTTACTAATCTTTGCACTTGCTTTAAATTTATAGAATTATTCAAGTTGTAAACTGAAATTAATTTTTTTTCTTGATATATATATATATATATATATATATATATATATATATATATATATATGTATATATTGTATATATATATTGTATATATATATGTATCTATATATATGTGTATATGTGTGTATATATATATATATATATATATATATATAAATATATATATATATATATATATATAAAAATGTAAAGTTGGTTCGTTCTAAAAAAATAAAACCATGTTTATACGTTACCAATTTATTTGAAATTTTCAGACAACCCATTTTTAGAGTCGAGATATGTTTTTATGTTATTAAAATACATTTACCTAATTAAAATTAAAATATTAAATAAAATAAATATATTTATTTATCGTTTCTGCGAATCTGTTCTGTTGATAAAACTGAACTTCCGGTTCGATTCATTTCACAGCCACGAATTGACGAAAGGTTTAATTTTCTGTTAACTCGATAAGTAAAAAAAAAAAAAAAAAAACATATTTCATTTGTTTATCTTCCAAATTTTTTAATTTACACATCTTTTCTTTATTATATAAGGCCAAAAAAAAAAGTTTGTTGCTTGCTTTTGAGGTTTTTTTTCTATATAAGATTACTCATGCAGAGAGTGATCCGTGCTGAAATAATGTTATTATTTAAAAAGTCATTCTTAACATGGGGAGGTAAGGATGTTTTGTACCTATTCTGTACTTTAACCTTACAATTGAATAAATAAAAAAAAACATATCGTAAAACGTTATTTAAACGTGAAAATATGATTTAAAAAATAGCGCGGCTCTCTGCATTAGCACCATTTTTATTTATTGTTGTTGTTTCACGAATTTTCGGCCAACTATTCCTCTGGCCTTCATGAAAAGAAGTCCTTTTATAAATGTTCAGTAACTTTTTCCTTTTATTATTCTTAAAGAGTAAAACTTTTCTTATTCATGAAAGGAGTTAAGCCTACGTAAATAAATAAATGTTTGTACACGTGACAAATTATCAATAAATGGTTTAGTTACTTTTTTAAAAAATGTTTGTAAAAGTGCGAAAGGCGACGTTGTTGTACAAACATTACTCCCATGCTTAATTTCTATACTTATAGGTTTTTGGAATTTTTTTTCACTGGATTATTATTGATTGGACACTAATTAAACAGATTATTAAAAAAAAATGTAAAAGAGAAATCATTATTTCGACATTTGAAAGTGGTGCTCACTTTTTAGTTACAACGTTCTGATAAATCAGTCACCCATTTTGTAAGCAATAAAAACGCGGTATATCAAAACCATAGAAAGTAAAAATAATGAGTCTCTACCGCATTTGTAAGTCAGAAATATATTTGTTTCTCAAAGAAAAAAAAATAGAGAGAACAGGACTTTTTTTTATTGTTTTCATGAAAATAAAGTTTCGAGATTTTTAATTATTTTTTTTTTACTTATTTAGTCAGTTTGTGTTTTTTTTTTAAATTGTTTTTGTGAAAGGTGAGTTTTTTTTTTCAAAACTTTTGTTTTGTTTCTTTTTCATTTTTTTAAAGTATTATAAATTTCACTAACATGCTGGAGAAATGTTTAATAATTTGGTATTTTTTTTAGATTAGGTCCACCTCCACAATTTTCCTTTCAATGGCGACATTTATAGGTTTCCGAGTATGCTGAACACGCAAATTGCATTGAAATTTTGCGGAAATAAATAGTTGTATTATGCATTGTATTCTTCGGCGGCCATCTTTTTACGTGCACACGCGCCATAAACAAATACACACACGTAAAAAAGATGGCCGCCAAAGATTACAATGCATAATACAACTTTTTATATCTTGATAACTACTTATTTCTGCAAAATTTCGATGCGATTTTCGTATTCAGCATAGTCGAAAACCATTTCAAGTCGTCATTTAAAAGAAAATTGAGGAGGTGGACCTAATCTAAAAATTTACCAATAATTTTTAATCCCGTACGCCTCCCGATACATTGCTTCGTCAACATGCGACCATTTTATATCTCCCGAAGACACTTCCGTATTTAGAAAATAAATAAATAAATAAATAAAAAGTGACCGATTTACCAGAACGTGGTAACTAAAAAGTGAGTATCCCTTTCAAATGTTGAAATGATTTTTTTTTTTTCAATTTTTTTTCATAATCTGGTTAGTGTTCAATCAATAATAATCCAGTGAAAAAATTTCAAAAACCTATCAGTATAGAAACTCCACCACGTAAGTAAATAAATAAAAAATGTTACGTGCGCATGCGTTAGCCTTGACTAGGGGGGTACTAAGGGAACGACCATTAAATAATTCTGCGGGTCGCCATGGAACTCAACGCCCAAGGAGTATCAAAATAGTTTTCATGATCTGAAGAAATTTTTTTTTGAAAAGTGGGTGATCACTTTTCCATCTAAATTTAACTTAAAATGAGCACCCACTTTCTGGCCACCTGAGGAAGGGGCATTTATTTTCGTGTTTATTGGCTTAAAGGTTTTTTTGACAAGGCAGTTTGGTACGCGAATGCATATTTAACAGTTTTCGTTTATGCTCACGCATAGCATAAACAAAGGCTACGTCTGTAAAATGGAAAATAGTCCCAGAGTTCAGGGGTTAATACCATGCAAAAGAAATCAAACAAAAAGACTTTTTAGCCAAGAAACACACAGAAAGAAAAAAAAAATAGCATCCATTTTTTTTCTATCGAATTCATTTGCTGTTTTTATTGAAAACTATTTTCCCCCGGATTTTTTATATAATTTTCCATTAAGGGCTGTGCGTCTCACGTTCGTAAATAACAAAAAAATTTTTGTAGATTTTGGTGTGCTAAAAACGAATCTGCAAACCGTTTCCGTCACAAAAAAATAGTTTTTATGATATGAAGAAATTACTTTTTCGAGAAAGTGGCGATCACTTTTCCATGTAAATTTAACTTAAAATGAGCACCCACTTTCTAGCCACCTGAGAGAGGGGGGATTTTTTCCCATGTTTATTGGCTAAACAGCTTTCGTTTATGCTTACGCATAGCGTAAACGAAGGCTACGGCTGTTAAATGGAAAATAGTCCCAGAGTTCAGGGGTTATTACCATGCAAAAGAAATCAAACAAAAAACTTTTTAGCCAAGAAACAGAAAAATGCCCCTCTCTCAGGTGGCCAGAAAGTGGGTGCTCATTCTAAGTTAAATTTACATTGAAAAGTGATCACCCACTTTTCGAAAAAGTAATTTCATGAATGTCATGAAAACTTTTTTTTTGCTACGTAAACGGTTTGCAGATTCGTTTTTAGCACACCGAAATCTACAATAAAATATTTCGTTATATATGAACGTGAAACGGGCCTTAAAGTAAAATAATACCGGATTTTTTTGAGCAGATTTGCCGTTTAGTTGTACAAATATCCTCAAACCAGGTAATCACTAAAAGGGATTTTTAAAAGTCGTCACCTGTAT
The DNA here is from genome assembly GCF_053919585.1 of Euprymna scolopes. Lineage (NCBI taxonomy): Eukaryota > Metazoa > Mollusca > Cephalopoda > Sepiida > Sepiolidae > Euprymna > Euprymna scolopes. The sequence goes on from NC_136500.1 coordinate 63,776,841, forward strand.
CGAGCAAAAGTTTAAAACCACCGATTATATGCCAGCCTACATCATGGTAACATATATTGAGTGAGTTTCTAACAGTATTTTTAGTTTAAACTCATTTTCCCAAAATTTCCCCAAACTTAACATGTTCGATACAGTCTGCCGCCATTTGTATTTTTCAGATATACCGATAAACATTGAATGTTTTTGAACCGATTATACATTACATAAAAACACTAAAATCTTATCCAGTTAGGTAGAACACTTACTTTTCTTGCCTTTGATAACATTTATTTGTTATATATTTATTTTTTGACAACTTCTTTGTATCTGTGTTTAGTAATATAAACCCTTTTCATTTAATGTAACGTTTAGTCGGCTCGAAAAACAGTGTTTATTGGTGTATTTGAAAGCTACAAATGGTGGTGGACACTGTTGATTACTTTAAGTTAGAGAAAGTGAGTTAAAACTAAAAAAAACTATACAAAATACTGTCAGAAACCTATCCATTATGCCAGCCTATGTCATGGTAACATATGTTCGGTGAGTTTCAGACACTGTTTTGTATAGTTTTTAGTTTTCAACTTACTTTCCCAAACTTAACGTATTCAACAGAATTCGCGACCATTTCTGTTTTTTGAGCCAATTAAACATTTTACATTACATAAAAACACTAAACAATTATCCAATTAGGTAGAAACGTAAATTACCTTACCTTTGCTTTCATTTATTTGTTTTTGGACGACTTTTTCGAATCTGTGTATAGTAACCCCCCCTCCCCCTACCATCAACCAAATATTAATTACTAAATCACATTTTTTAAAACAACAAAAAAAAAGCATTTAGCGTTTCAACATTTTTGCTACGTTCGGCTTCATCCACTGATTGTTGGTCAAGTCCAAAACATGAATGATTGACAGAAACTCTCGAGAATTCAGATCAAATTCTGCAAGAGCACCATTTTTTTCAGTTTCGCCTTCTTTTTCACTTTTTGCAGTGGATTGCTGTACTAATATAAGAAACATGCCTTTTCTCTTTTATTAAATTTTTCCATTACACCAAATTGAGCCACTGCAACGCGTGGCAGGGTACAGCTAGTATATATATATATATATATATATATATATATATATGATGACGATGTTCCATTCAGTCTCGAAAGACAAAGGATACCCCCTACGCATGTAATTGTGTGGCAAGTCCAGTGGCAAGGATAAGTTCAGGACGACTGGAAACAATGCCGAGATATGCAGAGAGCACATACAACATCTGGAAGTTCTAAATGGTCACCCATTTAGTACTGACCAGGTTCAACGTTGCTTAATATATATATATATATATATATATATATATATATGCATGTATCTCTATTTCTCACTCTCTATCGCTCTTTCTAAGTTATTCTCTATATCTTTCTCCATATCTTTGCCCCACTCTGTCTATATCTTTCATCCCACATCTTTATATTTACATGGGTAGATAATCCTGCGTTAACCATTTCTTTCCTGACTGATCAACTTTTATTAAAATGATTCAGTCATTTTTTTATCGCGTTATAAATTGCATTTAGAAACTCTTTTAATAAAATCTAATATTTGCTCAAAGCATTTAGGAATTAAGGATTTCTTAATAAAAAAATATTTTTGGCGTTTTCATTAAATATTGGTAAATCAGATAATTTTATTACAAACCGTACTCCAAATGGGTTATTACATAAGGTAGCGTGTATATATATATATATATATATATATATATATATATATATATATATAAACATATTTATAAATATATATGCATTATACATATATGTGCATATGTATAGATATATAGATATATATAGACATATATAAACATAAATAAACATATTTATAAATATATATGCATTATACATATATGTGCATATATATACATATATATATACACATATATATAAATGCATATACATATACATACTTATAGACATTTCTACTATTATATAAAAGCAACTTTGTATGTGTGTGTGTGTGTGAGAGAGAGAGAGAGAGAGAGAGAGAGAGAGAGAGAGAGAGAGAGAGAGAGAGTTCCTTATTGATTCGGAACTGGCTGGGTCGATTTTTTTAAAAATTTCACACGAATGTACTTGTGTCTAAAAGTGTTCTTAGATAGGTTTCATATCGAAATGCTTCTGATAAGTATCGATAATCGATAATTGAAAACTCCTATTAAAGGAGGAAGCCCGATTTTGACCAAAGTTAACACCTTATACAGCCTAACAGCATAAGTGCATTTGAAAACTTTTATCACTACACAAGCAGAAAGGCCCAGCCTATAAAATCAACTTCTTTTATAAGACAGGTGGCAGGGTGGCGTTTGAAATTGACCCATCATACATAACTTTTGTATGCTTAACTTTTAATTCAAATCATTATGTAAAAATAATTTCGTAAAAGGAACAGTTGGTTCTTTGATAAAACAGAGGTGAGCTCGAAATAAATATTTATGTTAAGAGCACAGTTGAACCATGATACTTGACTTTAGCATTTTAAACTTTAAGTGAAGCCATTATTTACAAGTCTATATAATTATAAAACTCAAATGACCTTGTAAAGGGTGTTGTAGCCCAACATCCGGTTTACGACTTCTGGTTGCGCATGCGTACATAAAGAAATAATCAACGTGACAATAAAACAGATTGTTTCACTGTGTATGTTTTCAGCGTCCCATTTTTTTTTTTTGCATTTAAATTATCAAAATAAACGATTGTTAATACTTTCTGCATTTTTTTTACATCGTTCATTTCTGTATTACGTTTAAGTTATTTTAACGCAATTTTCTTACAAATAAATCTACTGTAACCCATTGACAACCATGAGAGCATTTTACAATGGCTATTTACCCACCGCCTTCCTTTTTCTTTTAATTTATTCTCCATTTTCTAATACACCTTTCTTAAAAACATTCATACATTTTCTTTTACACTATCAACATAAATAAATAACCCCGAAAATATGTTGTTTTTTTAATTTGCGTTACAAATAAATAATCAACACGACAATAAAACATATTGTTTTACTATGCACGTTTTCAGCATCCCAATTGTTGTTGTTTTTTGCGTTTAAATTAAAAGATATATCAAAATTTGAATTTAACTTTAAGTATTATGGTATCTGTTCAGTGCACATTTACCTATAAGTATGACACACCACTTATAATTCAATGGCTGTAAGGTTTGTTTTTTTAAATAAACAGTTATAAACAGAACTGTTATATAGGGGTTTCATTGAGAGAGTTTTATCAAGAGAGTTTTAGAGAGTCTTGGTGAGAGTTTGTTGTAGTAAGAGAGAGATGTTGTTGTAAGAGAGATTGTTCGTTTTATGAGAATGTCGTTGTTTCTGTTATGAAGCGATTCATATATTTTAAAACTGTTCATACTTAGAAGTGTTCATATGAGAAGCTCTTAAAGTGGGGAGACAGTCTTCAGTCAGTCTTAGTGTTGATATGAGATGTAGAGTTCACATTGTCGATATGAGATGTCGAGACGTGTATGTAATGACATTTTATAACACAGATATATATACATATAATACAATTTTCACTTTACCTTTTTGTAAAAATCACAAACACAAAGACGAGCTTTATCAAAACACATAATGGGTTTATTTCTTCACGACCGGCCGTGGTTTTCATCATCAAGAATTTAAAGATTCACATATTAAGTTTAAAAGTGATCGTCTCGCTTCTAGACGTTCGAATTCTAAACTGGACTGTCGTTTGTCCCTCTCAAAATCCCTCTGCTTCTGTCTGCTTAACTCTAAAGTTTTTCTATCTATTTCTAGAACTTTCTATTTTCCGTGACGTCATACACATGTTAAAACATGTGCCTTCTTTCACGTGTTCTGGACATGCGTGTCCAAAACTTTTCCTTTTTCTACAAAAGGAATTTTAACCTATACTCAGTAACCTATTTTTTCAATATGCTAAAAACATTATCTTATAGGTGCATTCTTTCAATTAAATTTTCATAACAAAATTGACAGTGCACATTCTTTTCTTGAAATATTTTATCTCTATTCTAAACAATCGTTTGCTTTACATTCCTTTTTCTAATTCTCACACGTAATCTATTTCTAAACCTAAATTACGAGGTTCGAATTTCGCCTATGCTATTTCATTTTCATTTTAACTAAATCTCTCTATTTTTATATACTTACATGAAAAGGGGACAGCCCTTATCATGTAACAGAACAACTCATAGAAATCTATATATATATTCTTTTTTTCATTTTAATATACTTTCATAGAAATGTTTCTGTTACGTCACAAAAAACTATTTTCTTTACGTCACAAGTGTCATGCTCATACATTAATTCCATAGCTGATATAACATACTGACCCAACGGGTCATGGGTAGTTCAGTAATTTTATAAAATCAACAGCAGATTCTCTATAGTCCAATGCAGACTACAATGTATCATGCACTAAGTCACTGTGGAGAGGCATGAGACGCTTCTTCCTAGTACAATAAGGGGGGGGGCAACTAGAGCAGATATTCAATCGATTTGATTGAAGAATTTCACCGATTTCGATGATAATAAAAGTATGGGAAGGTGGAACATTCGTTGATCATCATTCAATCTCGAACAACGTCGAGTGTCCCTGCTAGTATGTATATACATGTATGCAGATATGTATATATAAATATATATGAAATATAAATAGAATTATAAAGATGAATATAAATTGGTACCTATCAAAATAATAACATCTTAGAATGCTATATAGAGCACTTAAAGAAATAGGACTGATAGCTACATGATAACTACATCTAGAGTAATGCAACAATGATTAGCAATAGCAATGCTTTAAATTTATATATATATATATATATATATATATATATATATATATATATATATATGTGTGTGTGTGTGTGTGTGTGTGCTTGTGTGTGTGTGTGTGCTTGTGTGTGTGTGTGTGCTGGGACGAGTAATCAGAATTAGAATCGGGAATCGGAAAAATCGGAACTTTTTGGGCTATCAGAATCAGAAAAATGTTAATCTAATTTCCGATTCCAAAAACGATTCCTCAAAAAATATGCTAAACTTGATTTTACATTGTTGGTACTAAAGATAAAATGATGAATATTGTTTTTAAGCTACTAGTGATATTAAAATCTATACATCATAAAAAATTAAAGTGAATTTAGTTTACTTGTGCCAAAATAGAAAAAAAAAGAAAGAACAAATTTGACTTTTTAGCTAGTCCATCAGCATGGACAAACCTGAAAAACAACTTCAATGAATTAGTGGACTTCGAGATTTTTCATACTTCTACGCTAGACACACTTTGGCGCCCGCGTTTCTTTGAATTTTTGGAATCTCCTGTACTTGTCAAAAATGCAAGTTCCTCATATGTGGATAAAAACATAAACTCAAATCTATATATCCATAAAAGTGAAATTATGTGTTTGTCTGTGTGTGTACATTTCCCTACCAAACTACTCTGTCAATTTTCAGTATACAGACCCGAGATTTGACATAAAGAGGTATTGAGATTTCGGAAAATCTTTTATATCGGTTTTCGGTCAGAAATTTAGCTGTCCAGGGGTCAACACTCAACGATTTGACTTTTGAAAACTCTACCAAACTCCTCTGTCAATTTTGGGTCTTAACACTTAAAATTTGAGATGTAGGCTACTTGGACATGGATCAAACTTTTAACTTGATTTGAACCCAAAACAATAAATGTTAAGGGGTCAAAATTGGGGTCAAATTCTTTTAAAATTTGACCTCTGCGGTCTCTATGAAATTACTCATCCAATTTTTGATCTAAACATTTAAAATTTTACATAAAGTGTAATCAGACATAGGGCAAGCTTTTTAATCGGTGTTTGGCCAAAGATTTGGCTGCCAAGGAGGCAAAGTTTAAAAGATTTGACCTTTGCGGTCTCTAGCGAACTATTCAGCCAATTTTGTGTCTAAACATTTGAAATTTTACATAAAAGGTATACAGACATGCAGCAAGCCTTTTGATAAGTTTTTGGGCGATCCAAGGGATCAAAGTTGAAAGAGTTAACCGTTGCAGACTCTACCAAACTCCTTCACCAATTTTGGGTCTAAACACTTGAAATTTTAGATATAGGTTACCTGGACATTTTTATATATATATATATATATATATATATATATATATATATATATATTAAATTGTAATTCAATGAATTTCAAAAAACTCTCATTGAAATGAAATGAAGTGGTTGAGTTTCATATCAAAGAATTTTTATTATTCTAAGCAAGACAAAGAATGTTTTAGAAAATTAATCTCCTTAACCTATAGGGTTTCGATGTCTACCATCTCATCAGAGGAGAGAAAATATTAGCAAATAGTTATAAAGGTATGCACCCTATTTGCTAAAGTCAGTGAGACATGGAAAGTCAAAGTGAAAATAATACATTTATCAGAAGCCTGTAGCAGGAGGATTTGTAGGAAAAGGATATGAATGTTTTTGTTGATCCAACTTGCTTGGTAAAATCCATATTATACGTTCTTTACATCCGTTTGGTAATAATTTCCAAGCTATATACTGGGTAATCCGCATAGCTGTGTATATATCCGAATCGGGCAAGTGCTTGTTTAAATTTGTTTTGGGTCCAGCGATAAGCGATGACTTTAGCAAATAGGGTGCATACCTTTATATCTATTTGCTAATATTTTTTCTCCTCTGATGAGATGGTAGACATAGTAACCCTATAGGTTAAGGAGATTAATTTTCTAAAACATTCTTTGTCTTGCTTAGAATAATAAAAATTCTTTGATATGAAACTCAACCACTTCATTTCATTTCAATGAGAGTTTTTTGAAATTCATTGAATTACAATTTAATTTATTCGCTCTATCTTGCATATCGAGCAATTCTTGTTTAGATGGGATAACTTACAAAATATTACTGCCAGTAATATTTTGTAGACCTACAATCTCACGTTTACATAACCACTGATTGTTAAATAAAAAACTATTCCGAAGAATATATATATATATATATATATATATATATATATATATATATATATGTGTGTGTGTGTGTGTTATGAACTGTACATAGGGCCCGAACAAAGCCAGGCTGAATTGCTAGTTGAGTAATAAACGAAAAAACATTTTCAAGGACAAAAACATTTGCACCGACCTGATAGAAGTTGCAAATTGGATTAATAAAAAAAAAAACAACATAAAAATGGATAATTCAAGAAAAAATGAGAAAATGAGAAATAGTATTTGCTTTTTGATTACAAGTTTTATTAACAACTGCCTTGGGTATTGGCAATCTCTCTCTTACAGTCCCACATCTACTTAGCAGAGAGAGGGAGAGAGGAGGAATGTAGAGAGTGAAGAGAAATAGAGAGAGAAAAGGCGAGTGGTGTTAAGGAAGAGAGGGAGTGGGAGTTATACTGTTGTTCACCTCCTCCTCTCTGTCTCATCACTATCTTTCCACTTGACGTCACATTCTAATTCTACTCATTAAATGTCCGCCTAAAAAACAGTAATATGTCTTGGCTTGATTTTGTTTTACATTTCTCGGCCTTGTCTTAATATCGTCTGTTTTAGAAGAATTTTTTAAACAAGATTTTAATAAAAAAAAAATGCAAAAACAGAAAATCCCACAAAATGTTAAAGGCTACCAATATGAACAAACAAGTCGTCTTCTTCATTCATCTTTGATCAAATAAACAGTTGTAGCCATTTCAATAGTTATCATCACTTCTCATTTCAAAGTCAAATGCAAACATGAGACTGTTTCTGAACTGACTATAACATAGTCGTCTTCAAGTTCAATGTAAACAAGTTCTTGTTAAACGGTATTTGGAATAATCAAATTAATAAATTCTACCTAATTTCCACTATTACTGATCATCTGACTTGCCGCCTGAGACTCATTAGCCTTTATCCTCGAGTGGCCTTCAAGTCTTCATAACATAGTACAAAAAAATCAGCAAGTTATGATATTTTGGCTTCAATAATGCTATTTTTTTTTTCCTGATAGAGGCATAAAATCTGAGGTTTTCCTACGCCGCCACAGAAGAAAAAATCTCCCGGCTAAATGGTCCAATAACACATAGAAAACCCTCAGTCTCCCTCCTCAAACCACCACAAATAGAACCATAACACATCTCACTATGTGGAAAGTACCATCCATTAACCTCTGAAACCATCATCCAAATAATTTATACCGCTTTAATAATTATAATAAAACATTAAAAAAAAAATATATATACCCTCTTCATAATTCATTCGCATATTCATTATCATATACAAAACCGCTCTATCACTATACCTCTTCACTAATCAACTCTAATAAATTTTACACCCCTACTTCCATCCCACCTAAATCAAACATATTTAACAAAAATAAATGTATACAATAAATATATATATATATATATACACAGCATATTTAATGAAAAGATACGAGAGGTGTGCAATATGTAATGCCCCTGACCCACTTCCCATAGCAGTAGAGCAACGAAACTTGGCACAGTTATTAGTCTTTCTCTACATAGGAACCACCCAGAGTTATGCATTTCTCCAATCGTTTGATGCAGCTCTGGAGACCGTTTTTGTAGAACACCCCAGGTTAGTCCTCCAACCAAGATGTGACTTCAGAAATCAAGGCTGCATCATTTGGGAAACGCTTTCATTTCAAAAACAACTTCATGGTTGGGAAGAGGTGAAAGTCAGAGGGTGCAAGGTCAGGAGAGTAGAGAGGATGGGGAAGGGGATTTCATAGCCACACGCCCGTGCTTCCGATATGGCGATATGCAAGTTGTGGACCGGAGCGTTGTCCTGCAGGAGGAGGGTACTTTTGCTGATCTTGCCTCGCCTCTTGATTTTGATAGCTTCCCTTAATTTCCTCAAAGGTGAAGCATAATAGGCTCCTGTAATTGTGGTACCCTTTGCTAGGAAATCTGTCATCACTACTCCGTCCTGGTCCAAGAAGGCTGTGAGCATGACCTTGCCAGCGGAGGGCTGCACCCTTGCCTTCTTTGGAGGTGGTGAGTCCAAGTGCTTCCACTGCATTGACTCTTTGGTCTCTGGATCATAGTGATGGACCCAGGTTTCATCCTGTGTAATCAGTCTTTTGAAAAACTTTGACTCATCTTCTTGGCACATCTCCAAATTCATCCTCGAGCACTCAACGCGTTCTCGCTTCTGGAACGGTGTGAGCAATCTGAGAATCCATCTGGCTGACACCTTATGCATATGCAAATGGTAATGAATGATAGTTTCCACAGACCCTGTACTAATCTTGACATCTTGGATTATTTGGCGAATAGTAATCCGCCGATCTTTCAAAATAGCAGCCTCAACTTGATGGACAGATGCCTCATCAATGGCAGAAGGGGGGGGGGGCAACCAGGTCTGGGAGCTGTTTCCACAGACTTCTGGCTATGTTTGAATTCACGATGCCAGCATTTTACAAGGTCATATGATGGGGCATTATCACCATCAGTTTCTTTCATTTCATCAAAAGTCTCCTGTGGTATGCATCCTTTCAAATTCAAAAACCAGATCACAGCTCGACATTCAACAGGCTCCATTTCACACCTGACTCAGTTCAAACACCTGTAAAACAGAAACCACAATTAGTTCAGAGCTATAATTTGCCACATAACCCGTAGAGATATAAATCATTGCAGATGCAAAATTTCAGCTGGATCAGCCAACTGGAAGTGGGTCAGGGGCATTACTTATTGCACGCCCCTCGTAGATAACTAAAGTTTTAGTTGGAAGTAACAACAGGAGGAAAAATGTATTTGGTCAAAGCTCTTACAATATATTTATATATATTTGTGTGTGTGTGTGTGTGTGTGTGTGTGTGCGTGTAAGGGTTATGTTACAGAAGATCATAAAAAGATGTAGTACCGTCGGTTTCAAATTCAACACAAAGGCGGTAAGTCTTAGGTCATTCATGTTGGGCTTTCTTCAGCATTTGTTTACATCTGTCTCACCAGAAATGGTGTCCCGCATGTTGTGCTGAATACTCTTACTGTACTTTCCAGTATTCTATCTGACGTGCAGGACATAATTTCTGGGGAGACATATGCTAACAAAAGCTGAAGAGAGTCCGACATAAATCACCTAAGATCGGTCCTCTTTGTGTTGGATTTATATATTGTAATATCAGAAACCATAAAAAAATATCAATTCAACATTTCAATGATATGAGAAAAAAATCCTCATGAATTCCTTATTTATAGGAGATTACTTCTATCAAGGTGTTTTCACCTTGGTCAATAGCATAACATAGAATTTAAACCTTCTATATACAGTTTATATTTATCAAATAAGTAAAACTAAATAAAATAAAGAGCTTATTTCTAAGGAGATAAAAGGTAGATAAACGATATGTGAACTGCAAGTTGAATAATTTTTTAGTGGAAAAGAGCACTGGTTTCTGCACAGGATTCTAGATTCAAGGGCAGGTAACAAGAAAGGGACTGGACGTGATTTATGTCAGACTTTTTTCAGCCTTTGTTTAATTCTGTTTCATCAGAAATGGTATCCTGCATGTTACATAGAATACTAGAAAGCACAATACAATATTCTACATGTGTGAGACATCATTTCCTGTGAGCCAGATGCAAACAAAGGCTGAAGAGAGCCCGACATAAATCACATGAGTTTGGTCTTCTTTATGGGTGATTTGAAACTAACAGTATCAATGTTTTTCCGATCTTCTGTAACACACATATATCAGAAATCAGAAAGAAATATCAATTCAACATCTCAATTATATAAACAAACCACCAAAAATAAAAAAAAAACAAAAACATCCTCAAATTCATTATTTCTGGGTAGATAACAAAAAAGAAAGTTGTCTTATGCAACAATACCCTCCCTAACTTGGCCTTTGGGACAAGATCAAAGTGTAGTATCTGTTCTCTCAGTTACTAAACTTGACCCACCACCGGGCTTTCGGGCTAGGTTAAGGTGTTTTTTCGTACTAACCTTTGTTAGCAAGGACCGACCCCCTCCTTTGGGGAGTCAGGACCTAAAGGACCGACTCCACATTTGTGGGAGCTTGGACCCAGAAACCGATCCCCTCTTTTGGGAGACTGGAATCTCGGGACCAACACCACTATCGCTGGTAGTTGAGACCTTCTTTTTTCATTTGTTGTTTTTGCATGTTGTTTTTTCTTCGTTTCGGTCTTACTTCTCGAGACTGGGATGGTCTAATTTCTCAACACTTAATTGCCTGAGCAGCACTCTGACCTGCCAGGCCCAAACTTTGTCTATCTTCGCTGCTCTCCCAGTGGATCGAGCAGACAGGGTTCTCTTTCTCGCTTCTGTTGGGGTAAGTTAGTGGGTAGGGTGACGTGGGGTAGGGCGGGTGCTTCGTTTCTGCTCCCCTCTGTGGGCAGGGATGCCTATCCCCTCTCTCTCTTAATTGCGACTGGGCACTCTGACCCGCTAGCACCCACTGCGTCTTTCTTCTCTGCTCTCCCCCCTCACGGGGGGATCTGAGCTGCTAACCCGACATCCCCGTGAGGGGAAGTCAAAAACTCTAATTTCTTCTAAGTCCGCTCCTCCCCCTCCTCCCCCTCCATTCCCCTGGGTTTTCTTTTCCCCCACTACACTTTGGTCCGCGCCAGCGGCCAGTGCAACCGCCACGATGCCAGGCAGGAGGGGTACGTCACCCCAAATGCGCAGCATCTCAACTGCGAACGACTCCCTATGTGAGGGAGCTGATGCATCTCCCGGCGAGACGGCGCCAGGAAACAAGGTAGGGCCCCGGCGCGCGGCGACCTTGGAAGAAAACGGGAGGGTAGGGCCGCAGCCCGCGGCGACCCCCCGAAAAGCACCGGCAACCGCTCCCCACGAGGGCAACCCAGCGGAAAAAGCTGCCGTTAAGTCACTAGCTGGGGAAAGTGCAGAACCCAGCCAACCAGCTGCACCCCAGGACGGCAGAACCAAGGGAGGAAGACCGGGGAACCCATCCCCCGCTCCCCCAAAGGGCGGCTCCCCAACAGAAAAGGAGGAAAACAGCACCGCGGACCAAACTGAGGCGCTGGATGAAGATGTAATAGCCTCCATCTGCTCACTATTCGGCGGGGAAGACAGTGATTGGCCCCCCAACACTCCCCAAGAGGACCAAATACGGAAAAGGGGTGACTCTCCGGCCAGTGGTAACAAAAGCAAGCTGGAAGGAGAGACACCCTTGACAGTACCCACCAAGGCTCCAGCTGGGTACACGGCACCAGAAGGGGAGACACCTCCATCCCCAAGGGGACAGCCACCCAGCAAAGGAAGAAAATAAGAAAGGGGAGCGGCCCGGAAAGCAAACCAAGCCAGGACGAAACAACGCCAAAGACACAATGGCCTACTTTGCCTGGTAACGGCCCAGTTCCGAAACCAAAAATGCCCATAACAAGAGAGAGCCCCACAACACCAGCTACGCCCCCCAACCCAAGTCCAGCTGACACCCACCAGGATGGAGGACCGGCATGGGGCCCCAAAGAGCAGCAAGGGAAGTTGACGCCCGAAGACTACAGAGCACTCTTCGACTCCACTTACAAGGAGTATACCCAGGGGAACAACATCCAACCCCTCCCGGGTCAAGTGGAAGTTCTGGAGAAAAGAGTGCTCTCGCTGATAACTTCAGACACCAAGACAAGGGGTCTGACGGGCGTCAACAAGGACACCATGATGAACGTGTTGCTGGAGCAGAACATTCCCGCCAACTACATCTGTAGAAGGAGTTACGCACAGTGGGATGTTCTGCTCCCCACCTCCGAAGACGCAGTCAGGCTGTCCAGGACCTGCCATCAGAGCAGGAACATAAAGCTCCAACCCATCTATATGAACAAGAGGAGAGCAAATGTTTCTGCTCTAAACGTCCCCTGCTATATGGAGGCCAAACAACTGGGGGCTATCCTAAGCCAGTATGGGGACGTAGAGGAAGTCACCCCGGTCCGCGGATTAAGAAACATCATGACCGGGGACTACAAAGTACAGATGGTCCTGGACAAGGCTGGATTCTACGCCATCCCAGCCACACTCAAGTTCGGAGAGTGGACACTCTCCCTTATAGTGGAAGGGAGGAGGCCCCATTGCTGGCTGTGCACACAACAAGGGCATATGGCGAAGGACTGTCCGAAGAGGAATGGAGGGAAGAAGCCCACAAAAGCGGCGGGAACAAGCGTGACAACAAATCAAGCCGCTGCTCCCGCGCCGGCCGCAAATCCTCCAGAGGCACCGACAGGCTGGGTGACAGTCGTAAAGAAAGGCAAGACCAACAAACAGCCATTCTTGCAGACAGTCACCCAAGACCAAGAACAACCGAAGAGCGAGACGGAGAAGATGGACACACAGACACCCTCCTCCTCAAACAAGAGGAAACTACCAGAATCTGAGGAGGAGGCCGCGTCAGAGGCAGAGGAAGAGACAACAACAGTCTCTATGGCCCTGAGCGCAACAGAGATCAGGAGGGCCAGGAGGAGGAAAAGCCGCAAGACACGCGCAAACCCTCCTACCCCCACTGAGACTGAGAAGGACTCCCTCGCAACAACAACACAGGATGAGCCCCCTGTGATCCCAACACCCCAGCAACCCGAACAACCTTCCCCCTCTCCTATAAAGGCCCCAAGAAACTCTTCCCGCCCCTCATCCCGTGACAGGAGCCAAAAAGAAGAAAACGAGCAGGCTACCCCCTCCCCAAGCGCTCAGCCTCCCCATCAACCAAAAGAGGTCCCCTCCCCCACTCCCAAAGTCCGCACTGAACGGACCAAAAAGCTCCCCTTCCTGCCAGGAAGCAGGATTTGTGAAACAGACCCTCTCCAACCGGCTCCGGACCTTAAAGGACAACAGAAGGTCCGGTACAATAAACTCAAAAACTTTGAAAAAGTCGGTGGAGACCTAGTAACAGACCCCACTAAATTCAAGGACGCTCCCTTGTTGACCACTTTCGTTAGGGTCGACAAGGACGCTAGGACTGGAGGAATGTGGGCAATGATTAAGGCAGCGAAGAATGCGATCCCAGGCCAGCAGCTGGTGGATAGGGACCATCCTTCGCTGACCAACATTTTCTTTAAATGTGAGGGTAGAATCCCCATGTATGTACACCCATCGCTATACAGGGCACTCAAACTAACCTTCCCCCTGGACGTGGGGGGCGTGGCCAAGGATGGATCACCTTCATCGGATTTACTTACCGGCAGCCTTGGCCAGGCCTGCCATGTCCTCACTGCCCAGGATTTCAGACCCGTCTGTGACAGTGCTTGAGGTAAGTGATCATGTCTTTGAACTTGGCTACATTGAATGTGAGGGGCATCAGGTGTCGAAGCAAGGCCTCGCGCGTTGTGAGAGACTTGGTGTCCCTCAAGGTAGATATTGCCGCTATCCAGGAGACCCACTTTGTTTGTGACGGGGATTGTCAGGTGTTGGTAAACGATTACGATGTCTACTCAGCATATGGCAATACCTATAGTCGTGGAATCTCCTTGCTAGTGAGTCGCACCCTGTCAGCGTCGGTGAATGTTGTTCACGCAGGCGAGGACGGGCGGGCGCTTGTTGTTGATGTTGCTGTTAATTGTAGTGTTTTTCGGATTGTTGCTGTTTATGCTCCCAATGCTGCTGTAGAGAGGGCAACCTTTTTTCGACGGTTGGAGGGCTTCTTAGTGGATCCGGAACGGTTAGTTTTAATGGGGGATTGGAATGCAATCCTTGATCCCAAAATAGATAAGGTCGGGGGGACTAGCGGGTCGGCGTGGTGTGACAGCAGTCTGTCTGACCTGATGGCCTCGTGCGATCTCGTCGACAGATTTCGTCTGGATCATCCTGGGCGGGAGATGTGGACGTGGCATCCTGTAGTGCCTTCCCATCCAAGCACTTACTTGGATCGGATGTTAGTTAGAAGAGGCGATGTAGACTTCCTATCTTGCCCCACGTTCCACTTGCTAGGACACTCGGACCATAAACTTGTTATGGCCCGTTTGAGCTTAAGTGCTAGGCCTAAACTGGCCGGATACTGGAAGTTCAACAGCACCTTGTTGGAGCTGGAGGACTACCGGTTGAAGGTCACTGAGCTAATTCAGCGGGCTTTAGTGGGGGCGGTTACAGGGAGTAAGTGGTGGGTTAGTCTCAAGGCCAAAATTAGGCGCTTCTCTGTCCAGTATAGCCAACGCCTCGCGATAGATAAGGCTAAGGCAAAGAAGCGTTTAGAGGATAAGCTGACCCGGGCGGTGGAGGGGGGAGACCCCCTAGAGTTAGCACTAGCTAAACAAGATCTCAACCGCTTGGCTAGCGAGCGGTATGAAGGTCAAGTAGTTAGGGCTAGGTTAAAGAAAGTTTCTAACGAGGCTGTGAATGTTGACGCTGTTGAGCGTAAGGCTGCTTTAAGGCGCGGTTCGGATGGGTACATTCGTAAAGTACATAACCTGGAAGGACACCCCTTAGTATCGACTCGGGAGATCTGCGAGGGGTTTCGGGAGCATCTATCGGTGCGCTTCACCCAACTACCCGGACTCAGGGTTGATGAGTTTGGCAGCTATTTGGCTGACTCGCCCCGCCTCACGGCGGCTTGGGCGGCTAGCTGTGATGGTCTTATTACTGAACATGAGGTCATTACTGCGTTGAAGCAGGTCGGCTATAACAAATCCCCGGGGCTTGATGGTCTACCCTACGAGTTTTACTTGAGGCTGTCGCCCATGTTGGTCCCTATTCTGAAGGATATGTTCAACCATTGGTTTGCCCAGGGTTCCATCCCTGGACAGGTGACCAAAGGTGTGATCACATTGCTGAGGAAAGGTCAACGGCATGGTGGGAGGGAAAACTTTGATGATTTTAGGCCCTTGACTCTGCTAAACACAGAGTTAAAGATTTTGGCAAAGATTCTTGCGAATCGCTTGCAGGTTGTCATCACTGACTTGATCGAACCGGACCAGACTTATGCTGTGAAGGGGAGATCGATTCAAGACAATTTGCACTTGATACGCTCGATCATAGAGGGGACAGAAGACGACGCCGAAGCCGCGCTGATCAGTTTGGCATTCGATAGGGTCGACCATCGGTTCCTAGGATCTGTGCTAGAGGCCGCCGGATTTAATCCGGACTTCCGCAAGTGGATCTTTGTTCTGTATGACAGGCCGACGGTAGCGGTGCAGATCAACGGTAAGCTGTCGGAGTCATTCGCTGTCTCTCGGTCGGTGCGACAGGGTTGTCCGCTGTCGCCTCTGTTGTATGTCCTGGCGTTGGAACCCCTCCTTCGCAAGTTAAGGGACGAGGCGGCTACACCAGTCCTGCGCGGAATAGCTCTCCCTGGAGGCACACGAGCCAGGGTTTCCGCGTTCGCCGATGACGTCACCGTGTTCGTGTCTTGCCTCACGGACGTTCAAGCGGTGGTCGAGGCGCTCGCTCGATACGAAGAAGTAACAGGGGCCATCTTCAACCGTAGCAAGTCTGTTGGCCTGCGGTTGGGGGCCTGGACCGGGGTAAACTCGCTTCCAGGTATTTTCAGCTGGACCGATGGACCGGTCCGCATTCTCGGTGTCTGGTTTGGACCGGGACTTCAGCTGGAAAAGAATTGGTCGGAAGTACAGTCTAAGGTCAAATCGTCAGTAAAGACTTGGATTGGAAGGAAATTGTCCTTGAAGGGTCGGGCGGAGGCGTGTGCTACATACGTCTTTCCGCTCATCCTTTACCGTTTGTCTGTACTTCCTCTCCCTGCAGAACGACTAACCCGCTTACAAGGGCGCCTCGATTCACTTTTGTGGAACGAGGGTAAGCATTATGTCTGCAGAGAGGTCTGTGTTCAAAATCCGAGCGAGGGAGGCCTGGGTCAGCCCAGTCTCTTGTGTCATAGAAACGCTGAGAGATTGGCTTTCCTGGGTCGTTCGCTTGAAGGAGACGCTCCTTGGGTCCCTGTGGTTGAGAACTCGTTTCCCAACCTCAAACCCAACCCTTCGGTAGAAGGTCGTCGTAGACCGAAGGGGGAGTCCAAGTTCTTCTCCGAATGCCGAACCGCTCTTAGAGCTTTGCCGAGGACCAATGTCCTCGATCAGCCAAGGAAGAAACTGTATCGGGATTTAGTGGAGGGGACCGCGAAGGATCCACTTTGTAGGCGGATGGGATGGTCGATGGAGGTTGTCCGTTCTCAATGGCGTTGGGCGCCGGGACGGGAGATTCTGAATAACTCGGAATTCTCCCTGACTTGGCGACTGGTCCGAAATGCGCTGCCCCTCTTCGACGTACTTTTCCGGTATAAAGAACATACCAGCCGCTTCTGTCCGTGCTGTGACGAACGCGAGCCCGAAACAATCGAGCACGCATTTTTTAGTTGCAGCCGGATACAGCCCCTATTAAGGTACGTCGAGGGGGTAACAGCTCGCATCGATGCCGAGTGTCTGCTCGATCTCGACGTAGGAACTTTTGTGTACAACATGGAGCCGCCGCTCCCCAGGGAGGAAAGTTTGGTTTTCCTGGCGATCCTAGCAGTAGCGCGCATGACCATTTGGATCGCGCGCCTCAAGTTGGTCCACGAAGGGACATCTGTTCCTGATCGGGATCTGATCGTTTACTTTAAACATTTGCTTAAAGTAAAGATCAGATGCGATTGGAAGAGGTTGCCTAGAGTGGAATTTGACAAGAGGTGGGTGCACAGCACTAGTTTGTGCATCCGTCGAGGAGCCAAGTTTCAATACGTGTTCCCTCCTTAGGCATGGCATGGGCGGTGCTGGGTCCTACGGAACCCATCCCGCCTAGGTTAGCATTATAAGTTCAGTAAAGTAACTCTTGACTGGTGGTACAAATGAGATCCTGTTCCTGATTTTATTTTTTGGTATTAGAGAACCTCTGAGTCTGCCCAACCCCCCCTGCTCCTCATCTTTATTTTCTGATGCCCCCGATCATCCCCCTACTCAGAGGTCACCTTCCTACCCCCTCCATCCGTTGCTTTATTTTCTCCCACCTCCATTAAGGCGACTTCCCCAAACCCCATTAGGGATGCTCTGCTTGTTTTCGGTTCCCCGGAAAACAGTGGGGGATCTAGCCACATAGAATAGTACAGGGGGGGTCTTACTAACAACACATTAGTAGATTTTCCTTATTTTTGAAATGAACATTTTCATTAGTTTTTTCCCACTCCACGAACATTTTATGCCAATTAATTCAAGAACTCTTTCTAATGAAATCGAACTTTATTTTCTCACACATACACACACACACAAAAAAAAAAAAAAAAAAAATGCACACACAACATACAGAAATGAATATACAAATTGTACATAGTTAAATTTTACATTGAACGCTGGGGTTATTAGTTAGATTAGGATCCACAGAGTGATTGAGGTATTTTGGTAAATGTTGCCAGTCAAGAGTAAGACTTCAAAGTCTCATCTGTTACGTAGTCAAAAAGACCCTGTACCCTCCCCCTCCCAATTTCTTGTAGGGCCTTGTGCCTAATTTTGTTGAATTGAATTTTTTGTACGTTTTTTATGTTCAATTTTTTCTTTCTCAATAAAATATATAAACAAGATCAAAGTGTAGTATCTGTTCCGGCAGATACTGCAAGCAAAGACCATATGTGGGAGCAATCCCACATATAAGACCTTGGTCAATGTAGGGGCAACCCTTCATACCAATTGTCACAATCCAGCTCCCCTACTCCCCGGGGAGTTGGTTCCCATTTCCCTTTCACTCCTCACTTTAAAAATCGGCCTTGTGCCTAATTTGCTCAGTGGGGGAGCAAATAAATACATCAAAGTGTAGTATCTGTTCTTCAGATGCTGCACTTCAATTTCTTGTTCTCTATCAGTGGAGGAGAAATCCTTCACGACTGAAACATTTTTTTTGTTTGTTTTGTTCCTTTTCTCCACGTTAAAAAACGACCCTGATGTCTAACTCTGTCCCATGGGGAAGCATTGTAAATAGGAACAAGAAAGAAATATTTGGCAAAGTTTTTGATGTTAAACGTTTTTGACAGGATCTTAAGTTTAAGATGGACGAGAATATTATTATATTAATTATATGTATTATTACTTATTTACTACGTATTATTAACTTATTATTATATGATATTAACTTTTTTACTCCAAGCAGGAGGTTTTGATGCTAGCACTAAGGATGCTTCTAGTTGTTGTGTTAAAATTCTTGAACAACGAGATTGTCATACTCCGTAGTGATTGGAATTGTCACATTAGGAGTCTGTCTAATGATTATGAGTGTGTTGCATAATGATCACGACTATGGTGTCCGTAATCTGGAACCAAAGTGCATCTTAGAATTTGCTGTAACTAATGCTGGCAATTTGTTCTTTGCAAAGAAGTACAGTACACTTTTCTAGCATCAGTTGTTTTTAGTCCACGATTCAACAGTATGACTAGCTGTAGCAAATGCATTAATTTTGAGATTCAAAATCCAAACGCCATGTCAACTGTGATCAACTGATGTCAGATCTAATGAACATCGAAGAAATTATATCATTCAAATAAATTTATTCATTTGTTTACAAATGTTATTATATTTTAAGCAAAAGGAGTTGATTCTTTTTAAGAAAACATATTGCATTACACTAAGTGGAAATTAAAATTTTTTTTAATAGAGTGCAGTACACATAAGGGATCACATACATCTATAAAAGGCAAAAGTGGCGCATGCATTTTTTGTATGTCCTAGAAAGGCTTTTTTGGGGTTTTTATTTTGGAGAACTTTTTATATACTCCCTAGATTATAATATGTACGGTTTGTGAACGGATGTCGTCTCTATATTTATTTTGATCGACTTTTATAAAATTCACGATATTCCATCCTTTCACGTGTTTGTCGGTCTTTTTCGTATAAATAAAGCGAAACTAATTGAAGCGAACATCATTCGCCGGCCTTCTCGGCTGGGACCTCCAGAAAAACAATTAACTTGGATCAATGTTGGAAAACCCTTCATATCAAACAATTGCTATTCATTTGGAGAGCTTCCCATTTTTCGGGGAAGCTGGTTTTCCTCAAGATCGTTGGGAAGCAGAAACTGGCCTGCAGCCAACCTTCATTTCTGCGCCTGCGTGATTCTTAACTGATCCACTTCAGGTCAACTTTTTAATCGTTAAATTTGAACGCTTTTCACTTCCTCTCGCCTCATAGCGTAGCGGTAAGATCTCAGCTTTTCTTTCACTTTCTTTTCCGCCTTCGTGTCACAGGTTCGAGCCTGCCTGCCTACTAACATTTTTTTTTTGAACATCCGGGCAATACTGGGCATCCCCACTAGAATGTCATAAAAAGTACTTACGGCAAATCCTCCTCAAATATTTTTCTAGTTAAGCTATTTGCACTTCAACTTCCAAAAAATTTGAGTCCTTGATTTTATTGTCCCTTTCTACAGATTGATTTCTTCCCCTTTATTTGGTGTATTTTGGCAATCTTAAATAAGTAAATTAAATAAGTTTATTTTTTTTAATCAGATTATTTTTGTTCAAAATTAACATTTTTATTAATTTTGTTTTAATATTTATTTAAAAAACTAAGCTCCCTTCTGTTAAAAAAAAAAGAAATTGGGAAACAAAGTTTAATTGAAATAAAAAGTTTTATTCCAGAATTAAAAACACTCTTTTTCCAGACTTCTTGTAAGAAAAAAAAAAACATGGATATTTTCTCATAGAAGTTTTATTTACATTTATTTTATACTAGTGAGGGGCACTCGGCCTTGCCTGGTTATAAAATATACATAAATATATATTCAATTCATGCAGATTTCATATTTATTATTACAGAGCCAATTCTCTATTGAATATTATATTGTACCTAAAATATATTACTGATTTCAAAAGTTTAAAAACAAAAAAATGACTTGGGTGCCATCAGCTAGAATTGAAACCAAAGCATTTAGCACTCCAACCATGTTCACTACTGCTAGAGTTAAGCTATGAATGAATTTGCGCATGCGCAAAAGTAATAGAAATTTGTTGGCAAGTTGAAATGAGCATTTTGCATTTCAACTTGCCGACAAATTTCTGTATGCATTATTCATCCATCCAAACAAAATTGTACTCATTATTAGGGCTATGACAACAGCATATTCTTTTCATTGTTTTGAATCTCGAGTGTGTATCCGTTGATATCTTATATGCTTTTATATAGAGTAACTGTAGTCCTCGGTTGATTAACTGCGTCTGTGTCGGATATATACTCGAGAGTCAAAACAATGACAAAAATATTCTGTTGTCATAGCCCTACTCATTATAACCCATCCTTGTCGTATGATTAGTTTAAGAGTTTATTGGTTAAATATTTTCTCTCAGACACACACACACAGACAAGGTAATCTTCTAAACTAATCAATGGAACACTATGATATATATTCTCAGCATTTTTTGCACGCTTCTAAAAATTTTGATAAAAATAAGATACAAAGAAATTAAAAGAGGAAAGAGTTGCTCTTTATCAAACTTTGATTTATACCAAGTAATAAATTTTTTAAAGTTTTTAAAAACGTTTTTAAAAATGCCTGTCCTTCGGGCCAAGATCACAGTGAGTTCAATTTCAGCTGCGGCCACGCTGGATGGATGGATTGAACTTATCATTATGAATTATGGATTATATATTCTAGCCAATGTGATAAGTGCCGCAGACACATTACTTTTTTTTTTCGTAAACTGTACCATGCCACCCAAAGAAAGAGAAAATATTAATGCTATTTTTATAGTTTATACTTGTCCTATATATGTGGTTGATCCAAACGAACTGCAGATTTAGAACCGAATCTTCTAGCCGACGTAATTAATGATGTCAGTTTTTGAAAACTAATTATTCTAAATTAAGTCTGTGAAAAATAACATTAGAAACACGCGTCCCAAAATTTTTAGCTTTCCTTTTAAGCTGACTGAACGACTACATAGTGTTAACTAGTAGGGTAACCGCTGTTGCTCGATCATAAAATATGGTTAAATATATTTTAATTCATACAGATTTTGTATTTATTATTATAGAGTTAATTCTCTGTTGATTATTATATTGTACCCAATATATAATAGTAATTTCAAAAAAAAAAAAAAAAAATGTGACTTTGTCGCCATCAGCTAGAATCGAAACAAAACATTTAGTGCTCCAGCTTTTGTCGTTACCATTTAAGCTGTCATCAGATAAGAAATGGTTTAAAAAGTGAAGCGACTTTAACGTATACATTTATATTTGCACATGCGTACAAGAGCACTTTAAATCGACTTATGCCTGCCAAGTTCCAATGTTTTTTACAGGCTAGAAATCCTGAAAAGAATGGTCCACAAAAATGCAATCATTTGACTCGTCTCACACCACTCTACAAACTTGAATCTATGAGAAGATGCACTTTGAAAAAAGTGGAGACAATCAGACATTTATCAATTAGATTTTGAAGGGAAAATATTTTTTTCTTTATTAAAAATCAATAAAGTATATTCGATAAATGTTCACCAATATATTTTTTACTTTAACAATAGTTTTATATTTATTTATTTAAGGAAAGAAGCTTTGTCATATATTTCAGCAATTCCCAAAGTTGCTTACTGCATTGTCGGTGCTGCCTCGTACCTACTTCTACAGACAAATCACATCATTGGCAACGTCTCCTTCACATTGCTTCCACAGACAAACTGATTTGAAAACCATTGTTCTCTCAGCTCAAAAAACATTATGCCATTCATCATCTTGACTTGTACCAATTTTTTTTTTGCGCTTTTTTTTTTTTTTACCAAGGATGTCACCACTTATCAAGGCTCAAAGGCTACTCAAGGATAAGGGTTAATAAATATAAAGTGGTAGTGCAGTAATTGTTAAAAGTATAAGTTGGGTAGAATTTAATTATTTAACAAGAACTTGTTTACATTGTACTTGAAGATTATGATATTGTAGTCGGCAAGGAAGCAGGTCAGCAAAACAGTGTTCCATAGGTGGGGAGTTCTGGGAAAGAAGCTTTGTTCATGGAATTTGCATTTAAATTCAGGCACTGATAGAGAGTGGGGGAAAATGTTGATAGTGGGTGCAGTTAGTTTAGTGTTTTTTTGAAGTCTGGCAAGGTGAGACCATAGATTGGAGCTCAGACAAGCACTTGTCATGAAAATAACGAAAGAGCAGAGAAAGGCTTGTGACATTTCTTCTGTGGTAAAGAGGTTGCAGAGAAGAGAAAAGGGCATCATCTACTTGGTTTTGAACTCTATCAAGGAATGTGGCAATAGTACTCTAGTTTAGATTGTACTTGGCTCTTATGCAGATAGAAGATTGCATTAGCAGTGAGATACTTACTGGAGCAGTAGAGTGATCCAACCATTTTTCCAGCGATCTTGGCAACCGATTTGATGTATGTTCCATTTCAGATCAAGAGTGAAGGTCTCTCCCAGAAGCTTGTCAAAACATGGTGTTTCCCCAAGACGAGAGCCATTCATTTCAATTGGAGCCAGCGTTGATGATGAAAAGAGAGAAGATGGTTTTAGCTGCATTAAAATTAACCAGCCACTGTCTTCCCCCCATTGCACCACATGCTCAAGATCAGATGAGAGAGAATAAGAAATATCTTAATCACTGCTGGCTTTAACTTTAGATGTCATCCATCTCTGGGAATGATTCTGCTTTGCAGATTTTATGCACACAATATCAAACTTTAAACTAGCTGCTTAATCGCTTTAGACATAGGGTCACTTATGTTAAAAATATTCTAAACATTCATTTTTTTACTTTTTTTTACTAAAAGTATTTTTGGCTTTTGTTTTTGTTTTTTTTACCTACAAATGAAAAGTTGATGAAAATTCAACACAAACTCTTTTTACAATTGATTTTATTCATGATTTAATGTACAACTAAAATGATTTCTTTGGAAATTTTCACATGATTTTCTTTTAGTCCCGCATTTTTTTCTTCTTTTTTCTGTGCTTTTCCTTTTTACCGTCATCGTTTTCATTCTGTATGCCTGAGAACGGCCGTTTAACTTTAGTGCTACAAAAGAAGAAATACATTTTTTATTCCCTTTATAATAAACCGCTTTAATTGGCGATTCCATGACCAAATCCCCACTCCCTTTTTTTTTTGTCCAAAAGAATCAAAAGATAAATAAATAAAAAAAAACAAACCTTTTAATGCTGATTGATTTTTTCCCAATAGACATGGCCGAGTCCCATTCCTCTTCAGTTCCTTTGATTGCATATTGGCTAAGATCCATGCCTTCCAATGTCACTGAGGATTTATCTGCTTTGTCCATCACTGAACTGGACACATCATCCTGTAAAGTTAAAAAAAAAAAAAGAAAATGATGTGAATTCTATAATAATTCATGGATTCACCATTTGTAACATAATTCATATGAGCACGTGGGGAAATAGCAGCAGCAGCGAAGGATGGCTGGCTTGCAAAGAGATTAACAGCAGCAGCAGCAGCCAACGAAGACGTGCATATGCAAATTAGGAAGTGTGCACGAGACAAAAAAAGAGGAAAAAAAAGGAGAAAAAATTCATCACGTTGTCAGGAAAGCAAAGTATGTGTCCAAGAAAATGGACGTGTAAAGTCGAGGATGAGAATGGGCCCGCTGTGACCAGCATGTGGTCGGAGGAAGGAGAAACACACATCAAGTAAAATGAACATGTGGCAGAGAGAGACTTTTTAAAGTGGTGTCGAAAGTAACAGCAATAAATGCTTTTGTTAAAAAAGAGAAAAATGCCAACCCGGATTTTTATTTATTTATTTCCTTTATTTTTATGTAACGGCCACATTACACATTAAGATTTTAACTGGAACCAGTCTATTTCTCTACGAAAATTTTACATTTCCATTGCAAGCACAAAGTCAGACTAATTATCAAGAATCATGATTTAGAATAATTTGTAACACATAAACAACCTACATTACCCTACACATGACACCTGAAAGTACCTGGACAAATTTACTATCTGCAAAGATTTGTCCCTGACATCAGATGATAATGTATATCTTCAATAAGCTGATACTCATTTTTGACAAAATCTGTGTGGATCAAATGAAAACTAAATCATGTTTTCTGAATTTTTGAGATGAGGATATGTATTACTTGGATTGTTCGGATTACTCTTCTCATCTTCATAGTTATTTTCACAACGTTTCAGTTGATGTAATCTCTGACTTTCTTCAGGATGCCTCTTATTTCTTGAACAACCTTCACCAACCACTCATTTGCCCATAGTTTACCAAACAACCTCTACTTGGCACTGTCAAATGCTTTCTCTAGTTCCACAAATGCAAAATACAAGTTCTTCTTCCTATTGAGTTACATCTCTTCAAATTGTGGAAAGAATCTTTTGTTCTTTTTACCAACAAAACATAGATGCATCACATATTTTGAATTCTAACAACTATGATTTGACATAGAGACAGGTCATCCTACCACTAATTTCCCCGTGTACCTAATGCATACAAGTACGACAAAAGATTGAATTGTACCAGATTCCATTTCCACAAACTGAGCAGAGGAGCTTTTTTTGTTTTCTTTTTGACAGTTTTCTAACACTGAAACCATCGATCATCACTTTGGTGTTACTAAAATTCACTCTCAGATCTTTTTCTTTTCAATGGAGTTTCTTCCACAATTTTACAGGCAAGAACATAGAGCACCTCTTCAAGACAACTCATCTTTGTACGATGCTTCTAAGTCACAAATGAAAAGCAACAAACTCGGTACATAACTTAGATTATATTATATAAATTATATATATTATATATATATTAAACGTTGTCATTAAATGTGCCATGCATTCCAACAATACTGAGCATTTCCGTGCATTGCTTGAACAACCCTAACCCTAACCACTTATTTCCCCATAGTTTATCAAATAACCTCTCTTGGCACTGTCAAAAGCTTTCTATAATTCCACAAATGCAAAATACAGGTTCTTTTTCCTATTAAGGTACATCTATTTAATGTGTCACTGATAAATACAATACCAATGATATTTCACTCAGGCATGAAACCAAAACTGAATTTTATCTATGATTTTCTGATTTCTTATTTGCTACTCAAATATTCTCTCAATCACTTTCAAGATCATCAACTTTAAGGCCCTGTAATGACCTCTATCAAGTGCTTCCTCTTCTCTCTTTTAACAATTGACAATTATACAAAGTTTCCAAGTCTTATGAAATAAGTCTTATGAAATAAGCTCTTTTATGATTCGATTTGTGAATCATTAGAAATTTTAATGCGGATAAATTCACATTCAACTAAAGAAAGAGGAAAGATAATTAAATTTTAGTTTCAAAAGCACAATTATTGGAAGACAGAGATCTTATATGGACCATTTCAGTGTTAGGCATCAGCCTACAACAATTAAGATGGTGAAGTGTTTTTGAGAACATGGTTCTGTTGGTGATAGGTATCGATCTGGATGAAACCATTAAAGTACATATACCTGAAAATACTGAACACGTGATGAACCAACCACATCCAGTCAAAAACATTTTCAAGAATCTGCAATCTCACAGAAGTCATTGCAGTGTAATTCAAAAAGATTTGACCATTTAACCTTACAAGGTTCAATTCATGCAATCTTTAGAGCTATTAAATTTGCAACAGCGGCTAACTTGCACTGTCAAATTTCAGGGAATTGCAAAGAATAACGTCAACTTTATGCAGTCGGATAATGGGAGATGAGGCATGTTTTTATTTGAATGAACATGTGAATAAACAAAATATGAGATTTTGGGGAATTGTATCCACATAAATTTACAGTATGGTGTAGAGTCAACTCTAAAAGATTATTGAATCATACTTTTTTGAGGATCCTGATGAAAATGTGATTAATGTAATTGGTGAGTGAGTAAGAGGAATGATGATAACTTTTCTTCCACCTGAAATGGCAAACATGGTAGGGTATTGGTGGCAATAAGATGGTGCAACTTCCCATATGGTTTGAGCCACTATGCAAATGAAAACTGTGACGTATCAAGATCAAATAATTTCTCGAAATTACAATTTTCCATGGCCTTGATGATCACCTAATTTGACAGCACCAAACTTTCTTTCTTTGAAGTCATCTTAAAGTTGTACCTAAATAAACCTCAAACTATCCAACAATTTAAAGCAAACATACAGCACAAAATTCACTGCATGCTAAGAACTGTTGTGGTAAATGCCTTACAAAGAGCTTGTGTTTACAAAGCTGTAAATGGAGGTCATTTACATGACATTATTTTTCATACATAAATCAAAATAAAAGTCCAATCTTTAAACTATGTAAAAAAAATTTTTTTTTTAAATTAAGTAGATTTATTTACAAAATAACAGATTTTATATTAAAATGGTAAAGTGACTTTTGTACCACCTTGTGTGTGTGTGCGTATGTATATATTAGTTCATGGGATAATTCTAATATTTTTCTTGATTCCAATACAATTACCAATTCTGATTCTTTATAAATCTCTTAATATTTAAAGCCATTATTTTTTCCCCAATTAACATAAAAACATACGTTAAATGTGCAGATATTTTCTCAAACTTAAAAACATACTTGTGTGGGGTGAGGAGTGATCTATAGATTTGTTTTACTGGTAGTTTCGAATATATAAATATTATTACTACCAGCAGTGTAAGATTTTGCTTTAAACAAAATCAAATAAAATAGACAATTAAAAGAATCGTTTTTGGCATTGGAAAATAGGCACAAATTTTTCTGATTCCAATACTCCTAAAAGTTTCGATTTTTCCGGTTCTCGATTCCAATCAATCTCTCAACACTAGTACATATAACTCTTTACATAAGTTAGGTAATACCTATAAAAACACATCAAGGGATATGTGACAGAGGGAATTTTGGGTTACTCTACAAAGGCTTGAGAGTATAGTTTTTCTCAAATATCATTTTAGTCCTACAAGTGGATGAAATTGTAATCTGCAAGAAGTACAAGACATTTTTAATTGTATCATTTAAAAAACATTTTTTTACAATCGAATCACTACTTATCAAGGCCTGGAAGCCACTCGTGGATACAGGTGATAGAGTGTAAGGTGGTCAGTGAGACAATAGCTCAGCGATTGTTTTGGTGGGAATTAGACTATTTAAGGGAATAGCAAGAACTTGTTCACATTGGACCATGTTGTAGTCAGCTGGGAAGTAGGTCAGTAGAACAGAATTCCACAGGTAGGCAGTACTAGGAAAAGTTTTGCTCATTGAATTTACATTTAGATTTAGTTACTAATAGAGAGTAAGGGAACTTGTTTGTAGTGGCTGTAGCTAGATGAGTGCTTTTTGTAAAAATCTGGTGGGGGTGGGGTCATTGAATGAAGTTCAGATGAGCACTTACCATGAAAATAACGGAAGAGCAGAGACAGGCTTGCAACGTCTCTTCTGTGAGAAAGAGGTTGCAGGGAAAAGAAAAGAGCATTGCTTACTAGGTTTCAAAGCTGATTTTGAACTCTGTCAAAGCAGGGTAGGGTGCTCCTCCCCAAATGTGGTAAAAGTACTCAATTTTAGGACATATTTGCCTCTTTTGCATGTAGAGAATTGTGTCAGGAATGAGATACCTTCTGGAGCGGTAGAATGATGCAACCAGTGACCTTGGCAACTGATTTGATGTAAGTCTTCTATTTCAGGTCTAGGGTGAAGGTCAGTCTACGAAGCTTATTTAAGCATGGTGTTTTTTTGAGGTGAGAGCCATTCAATTGTGGCCAAGTGGGGATTAGAGCATTAGTGTTGAAAAGATAGAAACTTGGTTTTGGATACAACCAACCACCTGTTGCTCAACTGCACTACATGATCAAGGCCAGAGGTGAGAGACTCAGAGAGATACAGATAGCAAAGTCTCCTTTTTTATGTGTTCTCATATTGATTTGTTTTCCTTACAAATGGAAATAAAAAAAAATGTGTTAAGACTTACGAGTTCTTCATCCAATGTATTTTTAACAGGTTCCATGACAACTTGGGTTGGTTTTACCATTGTACTCTCTACAGACTCTTCCACGATTCGGTTGAAATACTTTTCCACACAAAGAAAAAAAAAGTGAAATATAAAAAAAAATCGACAGAAATATCAAAAATCAATTATTAAAAAGAAAAAATGCTGTTTTATCAACAATTTCATAAAACCTGTTGTTTTTTATTTTAATGTTTTATGAATGGGTTGGGGTTTATTTGAATGCCATAAGAATTGATTTGTTGGTTCGGTTTTTCATCATTTAATGACGAAATACAAGATTTTTTTATACAATTAGTTGAATGCAAGTCAGCATTTTATCACTACTGGGAAGAAACTGTGGGTTCCATTCACAATCGAATGATGGCATACAATAGATGTGATTTAAACTAAGTCTATTTCATAATTAGTCTCTCACACTATTTCATAATTAGTCTCTCACACAAGTCAGAACAAAATATCTAATGTAAACAATTCATTGTATACATTTAACCAAACAAAAGTTGCTATTTTTACCCACAGTTTAAAGGGAAGAGCAATGGCGGATTCATAGCAGTATTAGTGCTTAAGTAATCAAAATAGGATGGAAACTCAGCAGAATCGATTCCATCATTCACGGCATCATTATCCATTGGTTCGATGACCTCATGTTAGAAAGAGATACTCACTTGGACAACTTTACGAAGGATTCTGTTATAGAGACCTAGCAGTTGACTAACAGGAAGACCCAGGTCTTTTTCTAAATCTTCAATTGTTTTGTGTTGAAGTCCGATTCCTGCAAGGAGGGCCTGGAAGAAAAAATAAAGATATGGGTGATTGTTGGTTGATGGAAGTTGAAATATGAAAAACTATTTGTTGCTGGCTAAAGCAGAAGAGTCGCAGTGTTGCAGTATAGTACAAGTAAACAGTGGAGAATGGCATCCACATTACAGGATTCCGTCATACGTGCACTTTTTTAAACTTCAAAGTTGCCTGACCTTTACCAAGTAATGCTGCATATTAGTTGTATTCTTCGGACTGCTCTTGTCATCTTGAGTGTCATTTTCACAACATTTCGGTTGATGTAACTTCTAACCTTTTTCATTCTTATTTGTTGAAATCAGGAGTGTTTCTGTCAAATTCAAGAATCTGTCGAGAATTTTGAACGGAACCCTTTGTTTACTTCATGTGGGTAGCATGCTCTCGTTCCATCAGCCATGAGTGGATAGAAATCCAATAAAATAGGTTTAAGGCTCCTAAAATTCATACTAGAACTGTTTGCAAGGACCCATGGCATAGCGGTTAGAGGATTCGGAAAAAAATCAATTTTAAAAGTGATATTGTCTTGAATGTTGAAGGTTCAATCCTCAGTGTGGGCAACCAAAAATACAATTGTGAATTACTTAAGACTTCTATCCAGTGAAGTAGATACAGGTTCCGTTCGTAATTCTATCCAGATTTCTGAGTTCGACAGAAACATTCCTGAGTTCAACAAGATGCACCTAAGAAGGTTGGAGGTTACATCGACTGAAATGTGAAAATGACACAAAGTGAGAACAGTAGTCCAAAGAACCCAAATATAACAAAAAAAAACAATCCTCATCTCAAAAATTCAGAAAGGTATTACTACTTTTTATAATCATTTATAATTTTTAATTTGCTGTTATTATTCGATTTTTATACTCCCACCACTTCACCTTATTTGCTCTATCTTCCACCATTTAACATTTTTAATGTGCAAACAAGCAAAATTACCAGAGATTTAGTATCATAGAGATGATAAAGTTGACTAAATTTGTCACTTTGTCATAAATTTAGTAAATGGTTAAATTCTACCCAGAAATATCATAAGTAGAGCAGGTCTCGTTTTCTAATAATACTAATTAATACAAAGCTCCAATTGTAAAAATTGGCATCTGTTTCAAAGCTATTTACACACAAATTACATAAATCCACTTTAATCCATTTGGCATAATGGTAATCCACCTTAATCCATTTGGTATAATGGTAATCCACCTTAATCCATTTGGCATAATGGTAATCCACCTTAATCCATTTGGTATAATGGTAAGGTTGTCTGCTAATTGGCTGAGAAACAAGATCGGTTAATAGCAAACAATTAAAAGAAACTTACTTAATAATCCCTGACTAAACAATCAGATAAGGATCAAGGGAAAGTGGAGCAAGGGTGGGAAAGGAGTGGTGCTCTCCCTTATATCTTAGTGTGATAATTAAAAGGAAGTCTCTGAGTCACCCTTGATTATGATGGATCACTATACTTTTTGGGAGGTAATTGTGGTCTAGTGGTTAACAACATGGACTGAAGACTTGAGTGTCCCAAGTTCGAATCCAGTTTGTTCCACAAAAATCACATTTACTTATGACGTTGGTCCACCCCATAATCCCCAATGTCTTTCAAGAACGAATTATGACTGGAATAATATTGGTAAAATTAATGCCAACAATAGAATCTTTAGATTCATATATGAGAGAGATATACTTTTTATTCTTACTGCTTAATATAACGCTCACTCAAATATGAATTATATTTTGTCTAATGGGTGTAAAAAAATCATATTCAGTTTAACAGCTGTTTTAGATGCTGGCATGTGTTGGACAGCTTTAAGAAATGGACTTGCAAACTAACGTATCCCTCATCAGGTTTTTATTTATTCCTCTTAAGCCTATTTTTATCATTTCTTCTATCTCAACTGTTCTACATCTATTAAACCAAGAACATTCATTGATTCTTTCAATGTGGCCATACCAATAAAATCTCCTGCTTTGCGTATATTTTTCTATACTGTTCAGATATAATCTTTCTCTGAAGTTATCAGAACTAAATATGTCTTTAAAACTCACATTACACATCCATCGTATCATTCTCATATCATTACTCTTCAACATGCAACACATGCCCTCAACTCTCACTGGTCAGGTTACACCTTCATACAGCATCACACTGCATATATAGGCTTGATAGAATTTTCTCTTGGTTAACAGTGGTAACGCTGATAAAACTGAATATAAGGATATGAAAAATGTGGACTAAATGTAGAAATAAGACTGAATATTACTTCGGGTATTGACTGAATATTTTGTGAATTATTAATATTAATGACGGTTGAAACAAAACAAGTGATGAATTCTTAATTTCATTCCTTTATCCTCAGGAACTGAGAAAAGTTGTTGGAAAAGTAGATGACAAAACTGTAGTCATCTCTTTCTTGTAAAAGCAACGGTTTAAATAAATTTTGTTGAGTATATATATATATATATATATATATATATATTTTATTTTTTATTACCGTATCTTTCTGTTAAGTTACATTATTGTTTCAGCTACCTGGCCGTATTTTTGTATTTCTGTAAAAGTCTGAGGAAGCTACAGACGGCCAAAAAAAACGGCTGGGTAGCTGAAACAATAATATAACTTAACAGAAAGATACGGTAATAAAAAATAAAATGCATATTTGCTCAACAACAGTATTGAGCACTTTATTCAGTTTTTATTAATTACCATATCTACTATATAATTATAAAACTCAAATGACCTTGTAACAATGTATGTAACCCACTTTCCAGTTTACGACATCCAGTTGTGCATGCGCGCATAACCTGCACACTGAAATATTAACGTAATTATTTCAAAATTATTATTTAACATGGGAAGAGTGGGGTTTAAAATAACTTAAACATAATGCAGAAATGAACAATGACAAAAAAAAAAAAAAAAAAAAAAAAAAAAAAGCAGATATATCAAAATTTGAATTTAACTATAATAAGTATTATGGTATCTGTTCAGTGCACATTTACCTATAAGTATGGCCAACCACTTATAATTCAGTAACTGCAAATTTTTTTTTTTCAAAAATAATCAATTATAATAAACAGAACGACTCATAGAAATCTATCTATATTATTTTTTCATTTTAATATACTTTCATAAAAATGTTTCTGTTATGTCAAAGAAAACTATTTTCTTTATGTCACAAGTGTCACGCTCATACATGAATTCCATAGCTAATACAACATACTGACCCAACGGGTCACGGGTAGTCTAGTATATATATATATATATATATATATATATATATTTGTTTACTGTTTTATGGGAAAAAATTCCAACAAAGTGCTCGATTACAAAGAAAACTTTTTCAATATAAGAGCTTAATATTTATTTAAAACTGTACAGAAGGTCAAAAAACCATTGGTACCGTCGGTTTCAAGACTAACATAAGAGGGACCAGTTAATGGTAAATAATGTTAGGCTCTCGTCATTGTTTTCTGTTTGAGGAAAATGGAAAACAATATGGCTGACGAGAGCCTAACATTATTTATAAATAAATAACCCCAAAATTTCACCTGCTACAATTTAAACCCATAATCTTGAATATTTTTAATTTTAGAAGAGTTTCTGATAATTTGTATTAGTCTTGAGATGAAGAATAAAGTTTCTGGTGAGTAACCAACCTGTATAAGTCATGAGTAGGGCTATGACAAAAACATATTTTTCCATTGTTTTTACTCTGAAGTGTGTATCCGTTGATATCTTATATGCTTTTATATAGAGTGATGTGGTTGTCAGTTGATTGCCTGTGTTGGATATATACTCGAGAGTCAAAACAATGAAAAGAATATGCTGTTGTAACAATCCTAGTCATGAGACAAAAAATAGTTTTCAGTTGGTAACTAATCTGTACAAGTCTTGAGATGAAGAATAGAAATCTTTCTCATGTAAAGACGAAAAAGTATGTACTGGAACTCTAAAAGACCCAGTATTTTTACAGA
Source organism: Euprymna scolopes (assembly GCF_053919585.1). Classification (NCBI taxonomy): domain Eukaryota; kingdom Metazoa; phylum Mollusca; class Cephalopoda; order Sepiida; family Sepiolidae; genus Euprymna; species Euprymna scolopes. The sequence continues at coordinate 63,810,447 of NC_136500.1, forward strand.
GCAATTCCAGTTTCTGATTGGTTTCTAGCAGATAATGGCTCCATTTGATTGGTCAGTTTCTATCACCAGTATCCAGAAACAGAACCTTTCAATTTTCTTTAATCATATCCTCAGATTTTATCAAAAAGATTGCAACAGACAGAATCTTATAAGAGAGGAAATTACTTGGCAAGCTAATTACAAATTACAGTTTATTAGAAAAATTAAAATGGATTTTTTCAAGCATAACTACATTTTAAAACTGAGGAATATTTTAGCATGTATTTTAGGTGATTAAAATATGTAAAAAAAAAAAAAAAAAAAGCCTTTGATAAACAAACTTTGATTAACTCAGCTTTACTATAATAGAAGATATAGATGACCATTCATTTCTGAAACACATCCGCACAGGTGTTGTCATTTTCATTTCTGTTATTCAAGATTAAAGAGAAAAAGGGATGTACCGCCGGAGAGATTCAGCAACTTACCAATTGAACTGCACTGAGACTGAAACCAGAGATCTTCTTCAAAAAGAACAGTTTGCTGAGTGACGGCATCAGGTCCATAATCAGATGATAGTCAACCATGTTCTGAGAGTATAGTTCTAACCGTTTCAAGTCATAGGATGTGAATTCATAATCCAGTTCGTTTCTGGTCAGAGCTTTCAAAATTAAAAACAAGAATAAATGAAAAATGTATATAAAATCTTTTCTTTAAAAAAAAAAATGTATTTTTATTAACTTTCTATTTCTATTATACTAAAAACGATTGTTTTTTTTTTTTTATAATTTATATTTATAGAAATGTTTTATGAACATGAAACAGGTGAACCTAGAAATATAAGTGCATAATTTATCTTATAAAATAAAGAAAAAAAATTTTTAACGATGTATGTAACCATGATGGAAAGAAAATAATTTACACTAAAAATCACATAAATTAATTAAATTGTTGAAATTTTATAAATAAAATCATTTTTAAACAATTATTACGAATCTGTAGGCATTGTGCTGATTCTAAACTGTTTCTTAAGAGCTATTTTAAGGGGGAGTTAACTACTGATTAATTTAATAAATGGTGCCACAAGATCGTCAATTAGCCATAAAATTTGATTTTTCTAAAAAAATAAAACTACTTGATTAATTTGCTTGATTTTTGGCAGACAATATTTTTTTTTCTGTCATAGGTATCTACATCATACAGATTTTTCTCTACCTTTTTTAGAGAGAAGGGGGATTATAGACAAGCACTGAAACAGCTCTTAAATATCTGATACTAGGCAAGAATATTTAAAAAACATACATTATTAAACTAACTAATAAAAAAAACATGAATTAACAAAGAGAATTTACTGGAAATCATATTTTACTTAAACTTGAACATAGAAACATAATGGAAATGAATAGGTAGAGAAAAGCCTGAACAAAAGCTTTAATAGATTGAACTAGGTGTTAATATACTTTCTCTTTTTCTTGTATTCCCACCCAAACAAAATGGCTGCAGAGGCATAAGAAGCTAATGTCAGATTTATCAGGGCATCTTGAGTGAGGTGTAACATGATATTCATTCATATTACATTTAAATTTATTCTTTTATAATATCAAGGGCAGTTGTCTGTGTATATGTCTGGCTAAAACTAAAAAAGAAAACAAAAAAAACAAGTACCCACAAAGTTGGTATTTTCTTGATTGCCCCGGCTGAATAATATCTTAGAAAAAAAAAAAGAAAAAAAAAAATTTCATTCTTTGACTCTAAAATTAGTGCAGATTTCGTCAAGGAGTATGTACTCATTTTTAGTGAAATCCTTTAAGTTTACTCATACGTTAAGGAATCTGTAAAAACATCTTGTCTATATGTGCGTCTAGGAAGAGAAGATAGGAAGAGGGAAACTGGGAGAGGGGATAAGAAAGAAAGAGAAGAGATAAAATTTTAATAGAAATATGTTACACTTTTACCATGGACAATGCCACATAACGCTGCTAGTGTGTGTGTGTATATATACACATACATATATAACATTAATATTATTTAAAAAATCAACAACAAAAAACTAAACAGTAAATTGTCTATGGCATCATAGCGTAATGGGTTAGGATGCTGGACTGAAATACATATAAGGTCCGAGGTTCAAATCCCAACAAGCTATGCTGAAGAGGAGTAGGGCTCTGAAACACGTGTGTCCGTAGATTACTGTTTTTAAAAATAATAAATAAATAATACGCCCAAATAAAAGATGGGTGACTTTCTAAGAAAAACACTGTATCTCCGAGGCGGAGATGTTAACCTTAATATCGTTTAAAAAAATCAACACAAAAACTATATATATATATATATATATATATATATATATATATATACATATATATATATATAGAGCTAGTAAATTATTATTTATGCTGGTTTTTTTAAATACCAGAGAGTTTTTGGTACGAATGTGTATTTGAGATTATCATCATGAAATGCTAGGATTATTAGTTTACAAATTACAGATATTCAAGTGAAAATAGTGTTGCATATTTTCAGAACAATGGAAAAATCTGAATTTTGTTTATTGATTAAGCATTTTGTTTTTTGTTTTCTGATGGACAAAAATGCTATTCGGATAAAGCAACGGATTGATAAGTGTTTATTCGAAATCTGCTCCATTGGAAACAATGATTGTGCTGACGTTAAACTCGGCTGTATAGACACACACAAGTGATGCTGAATGTTTATTTACCTAAATGTGGTAGTTGTACTGGAAATTATTAAAAAAAATTTCAACTCATTTGGGTCAATTGTAAATTATGGTTGCATGAGATAGCAGAGGAGTTGAAGATATAAAAAGACAGTGTATTTACAATTTTGCATGGACATTTGACAATGAGAAAATTGTGTTTTCGCTCATCGTCGATAAAAAACTGATGATTCAGAGCATTGTTTGTGCTATGAGCATGAAAGCCCAATAAGACAACAGGATGGTTTATTTACAGAATAGTATTTTATAGAAAGTTTACAACAGATAGTGCGGCCATAATTGCCGTCAAGATTGCTATGGCACTTTGTAACAATTCATAGTCTCTAAAAGAGTCCATGCACTCCTGAAATTTTCTTTTTTGTTTTTAAATCAATTTTGACATTTTTTTTTTTTTTGTGCAATAAAAGTTCCACAAAAAAAAGCCTCCCTCCATCCTTTACCTTGTGTTTCCTCTTTGCAATGTTTCTGCTGCAGAATGCTGAGTACGGTGCGAGTATTGAATTTGCGGAACTCAAAAGACAGGAGGGAGATAAACCGGTGCCGGAAGTCTGTGAAAAGAAAACAGAAAATGGAAGAGGTATTTAGAAAAAAAAATTAAAGTTTCATCAAACGAAAAAAAAAAACAAAGTTTTTTTTCCGCTGTTTTTATCTTGCTTCCTTTTGCAACAGAAAATATGTTCAAGTTCATCAATCAGAACTCATTTGAAAGCAAAAAAATTCAGTCAAATAAATTTTGAAAATGATATGGCTGATAGATATGAGGATATATTTTACCTCCATTAGTGTGTATGATTATTTCAGGTTAATATTTTCCAGAGTTGAAGCAACCAATTACTTATAAAAAGGGTCACACAATAGTGCTCAATACCAAAGTAGGGCAAGATATATTTTTTATTTGTTTTACATGAGTATTTTAATGTTACTACACATTCATGAGCATAAATAACTAGAGACCTCTTCAGGCGATAAACTGGCTGACTGAAACATTCCTATGAATGTGTAGTGACATATAAATGCTTATGTAAAACAAATAAAAGGTATATATATATATATATATATATATATATATATACCTGTTTCATGCTTAAGCAATCATCAGTATAGGAAATGATAATTATTACTGGCTAGGAGATTTGAACCCAGTTACATAGTAAGCTTTGACTTTGTTGGCTGACATTCTACCTCAATGGCCACCAGCAATTAACACAAGAATTTAGCAAAATTAAATGCCAAGTCAGTGGGCTTAAATAGTAAACAGAGCATTCAACGATTATATATATATATATATATATATATATATATATATATATATATATATATGGCACAATCATGTTGACACACTGATTCTCGTCAAATCACAGAAGTTAAGCAATGCTGAGCTTGGCTAGTACTAGATGGGTGACCATTTGGAACTACCAAGGCACTGCATGGTGGTGGAAGGTCAAGTCAATCCTTCTGCTTTCTTACGTGTGTAATGGTGACATTTTCCGAAATGGTTGAGCCCATATTTTTGTAAATTTTCCTAACTGTAATTTATATGTCTGGCAGTGTTCTTCGATATGTATAAAACAGAACCTCCTCTGGTGAGTACAGAAGAGGATTAAATCTGATCTTAAATATAATATTTCCTACGCAGAAAAAAAACAGTTTTAGTGGAGAATATTTTATGTTTCATCTAAAGAGAAGAAGGCAACAAACTTCTATAAACACTAAAATATACGAATAAAAACTAGCGAAACAACATTTAGATTTAAGGTAAATAAACATATTTAATACAATTAGGTAAAATTTCATCTCTATCCATACTTATAAATCATTTTAAAGGAAATCTTTCAGAATAATTTGATTACTTTGATAAATGATATTAGTTAATCCGCAAGATTGCTTCAGTTTAATCTCTGCAAATTTTCTTGTTAAAGTATTTGAAGTCAAAGATAATCCACAAGCTGCCCTCGATCTTTAAGAGAATTAGAACCAGCTATTAATTCGGAATTTGATTATATTTCACTCGAAATGTTTCCTCGTAAAATTAATTAGTAATAGCAGTAGTGGGGTTTAGTTCCTCGATTTAATAAAAAAGAGTGTGTGAAATATAATGACATTTAAAAGAGTGATGTTTTTAAAATCTCATTATTATTTAATCTTTCAGACGGATATATGTCAGATAATTTTGGAAAACATCATATATATATATTTTAATATATATATATATATATATATATATATATATATATATATAGTTATCTGATGATAGTTTATGATTCACATTATTTAATCACTACACGTTTAAAGACGGGAATACTAACAATGTGTTGCTTAATACATATAAATATATATATATATATATATATATATGCATATATATATATATATATATATATATAATATAAAGCTTAATGTCTGTGCGTGTGTGGGTGTGTGTGTGTCTTGTAACAAATAGGCTCCTATATGTTTGACTATTTAAAAAAAAACTGATTTCAGATAATGATTAAAAAATATCGAAATAATTAAAAAACATTGCACCTAATCAGGAATGAAATAAAGGAGTTAAATCGCAATCCAGAGATTCTGCAATCTTGTCATGAATAATGTTTTGGAAAGAGCACAAATATGCGAAGCTGAAAATGGGCAACATTTAAAAGACATTGTTTTTCATAAATAAAGATTGCTTGAATTTTGCATTTCTTTTTGAATTTCCCAATGTGTTAGTCAGATTGTGTTAAAATTACAGGAAGATATCATCAAAAATAAAGAATCTATTGAAGTTCAGAACCCTTCAGTGACTTTTTAAACACCCTGTATTTAACGTTTGTAAAAAAATACTGGAATCATCCACTTGACACTTAGCAGCAGTAGTTGCAATCATATCAGTGGCCACAGTAGAGTTGATCTGTCTCTTTTTTTTTTTCATAGCTGACACTAGTTATGAAGTGTGTAAAATTGTTTTTTCTCCTTCTTCATAACAGTTGTTATACATCTGCCTCTCTCTTAACAGTATGTGGCAGTCTCAATAATACCATAGGGTCTCTTCATATATGGAATGACAGCAGATATAAAATAACAGATAAAATTCTCGGTTTAACAATTATTTGGGGGTTTTATTGTTTACACTGTACACTTACGTATTACATAATACCCCATTCATCCTCACCACATTTCAATCCTCTATAAATAGGATTGCATGAAACATGCTGTACTGATTTGGTACAGGTAGGTAAGTATAAAATGCCGAATTGAGAAAAGATTCAATAAAGTTTCTATGTAATATATATACACACACACACACATGTGTATATATATATATATATATATATATATATATATATATATATACACACACACATTATGTACATACATATATACAAGGTGAAATGATAAAAGTGTCGCCCTAAAGAAAAGAAAACTACAGCTTTATTTTAAAACTGATTAAAAGAATCAATTCAGGTAACTTGATTATGTAGTAGAGCTGGCATCTATTCAATGTATCCATCTACAGCCTCAATTACCGCTTCAACAGGTTTGGAACTGGGAGCATGTCTTTTAAACAAGTGCCAGTGGGAGCTTGACAAATACTCGGCGGATGGCGGCGATCAGGCTGGCTTTCGTGTTGTGGGAGGTCATGTTGGTGGTGTTCCTGACATATGACCAAATTAAGTAGTCTAGTGGGTTCAGGTGAGAGGGGGGAGGGGATTACCAATGAGAGAAGGGTACAAAGTCGTAGCACTTCTTCTGAAGCCAAGCCTGCGTCTCTTGGGACTTGTGAGCTGGCATGGAGTCCTGCTGCCAGATCCAGAGTGTGCCAGCAGCCACCTAATGGCACCAGAGGATCATGCTGACTTTAATACCGACTTTGAAGATGTGAGGTGGCATGATGTGGCCCTCACTTGAAACCACATCATCGTTTTTTCTATGGCGACAATTTTAGCGTTCCATCCTGTATATAAATAAACACACACACACACACATATATATATATATATATATAATTATTATATACTGATAGATACAAAAGACATTTTGCGTGTTTTTCATTCGTTTGTGAATTACCACCCTGGGATATTTGGCTGGCTGTTACACTCCAACCCAATCTCCAGTCGTAAAAGGCAAAAGAAAATTGAATAGAAATTAATTTGACTAAAAGAAGCTCCATGATGGAATGAACGTCGACAAAAATAGGTGCAGTTTTAAGGATTCTTTCGCCAAAAGGAAGGCATCTTTTTTTTCTTTTTATTTTTTTGAGAAACGGCCAGCAGCTGATTCATGTTTTTGAGCTTTTAAAGTGGTTGAGAAAGAAAAAGTTCCAAGTGTAATGAAATGTGAGAGCTACAACACATTGGAAAGAGTTTGGGAACATGTATGCATATATACACACATATACATATATAAATCAATCAATGCCTTTGTTCAGTCTCAAGAGACAATGGATACTCCCTGTAGCGGTAGCTGCGCGTGTAATTGTGAAACAAAGGTTACACAATCTCAACCACACCTCTCCTAACTCAGCACTGCTTGAATCCAGCAGTAAGGTTAAGCCCAGGATGATTGCAAATAATGCAGAGATAAACGAAGACCACATACCGCACGTGGAATTTCCAAATGGTCATCCATTTTAGTAGTGACCAAGTTCAATGTTGCTTAATTTAGTAATCTAATGGGAACCGGCGTGTTAATGTGATTATATCATATATATATATAAATCAAGTATATATACATGTGGTTATATACACACATGTATGTGTATATTTATGTAAATATCGATACATAGGTATACAAGTATATGCATATACATATGATTATTTATTGTGAGCTTATGTTTCTCTATTATCCATTCTTCATCTTTGACAATGTATGTGGCTTTTTAAACCAACTGAAGATCGGCATGGCCTGTATCACAGATGGCAGACAAACATAATGATCTCCACGGACTTTTAAAGGGTCATCATTTGCGATCAATAAATAACAAATACAACTGTATACATGAAAAGGTTATATCTACACACTTCGCTACTCCATCATTACCATAGGACTTTTATTATGTTTGGGTAACAAAATGGGGCTGAATTCTAGCTGGGGTCAAAGAGATAAAAACTTGTACAACTCAAGCACAATTCAGCCTCTGTGTTTATAACCAAATGACATAGCAAGCAAGATAACCTGTAATCATTTTAGTGGGTCATGTCCTCTTCTCGTTTCTACAGACTCTTTCTCACTGAACACATGTTGTTAGTCTTTCTTTACTTAATTGTTTTTTTTTTTCATAGTAGGTGCTCGACTGTGCTTTGCAAAACATTCACAACAAAAACTCGTCTGGCTACAACCATTATAAGTAATTTTCCTTTTTTCCTCTGTATCTAAAACTAAACTTAACTTCCACGGGTAAAGTTTCTTTCCAAGAACTACCTATTTGTGGAACACAATACCATGGGGCTGTTTCCCAGTTGACTGATATAGATACATATAAAAATATTTCTGTGTGCTAGAACGTTTTCACCTTAAATTCTACACAATTATGCAGAATGTAGAAACTATGCATAAATAGAATTAAGGGTAATAGTGAAATAAAACCAATCATCTTATAAGAAGCCATAGGAAAAGATTACATCCTGCAGCCTGTGACCGAAGATGGCTTAAGATAGTGAGTCTGTGCATGCATAGAGGTGCCAAGTTGGGAGTTTGTGTTTCCTGCCTGAGCGTGACGCGCATACTACTAGATTCCAGACCCCTAAAACAAACGCTTAAATTAGAGTCTTAGCTAGTCGAGTGAATGACTCCCTCCATCTCCAGTAGGAAACCTCCAAGATGCCCACGCCCCAATTTTTCTTTTTTGTCCCTGGCTACCCCAATAAGTGATCTCATCTTGGAGCAACTTCAGATACTCCCCCATTTCTCTTTGACCCCAGCTAGAATTCAGCCCCATTTACAGACCGGCCTGCTTGTTTTCGATCTCTATCAAGCTGGAAAACAGTGTGCTGTCTACTACCTAGAGAGGGTTAGAAGGGTCCTAGTAAGAGTTTTTGTATATTCTTTAGACTTTTTTCTCCACCCCACACAAATGAATTTAATAAACTACCAGTGTTATTTTACATAATTTTATCTTTAATTATATACATTAATCTATTTATATATATAACTAGCAAAAGTACCTGTCGTTGACTGCGTTCAAAAACAGCCTACAGAAAATGGACTCTGATTTATGAAAGTATGATAGGTTATGAAAAGGAAGGGTTGTAAAGAGATAGCTTCGAATTTGGGGGTATCAAAACCAAAGCAAAATATGATGAAAGTAAAAATAAAATAGATAAACCTCATAATTTATTATACCATACCTGTTCACACTGAAACACTTATCACAATATTCTGTGGATCTATATTAAAAAACCTTGTTAAACTTTGTGACATATTTCCATTCTATGGAGGTCAGGCGCGAACGAACACCCCATAATTTTATTATACCATATTTCTTCAAACTGAAACATAATTATCAAACATATTACGCAGATAAATATGAAAAGTCTTTATTAAAGTTTGTGCCTATTTCCATTCTATGGACGCCAGACGCAAACACAGACCCCACAATTTTATTATACCATCCCTATTTAAGTTAAAACATACTTATCAAAATATTCTTATGTACACCTATATCAAAAAGACTTGTAAACGGTTTTTTTAAATTTTTTATTTTCATACTTTGTGGACCAGGCGCGAACGCAGACCCCACAATTTTAATGAACCACCGTTCTGCCAGATCAAACATACACATTCCTGTGTCTCGATACATCTATCATTATATGTAATCAGATTTTTAAAATAGTCAACCATATAGGAGCCTATTCGTGACCAGACACACACACACACATTCAGCTTTATATTATATATATCTATATATTTATGTAATATTAAAAAAAAAAAAATGATTTGGTTCAGGGAATCTTAGGTACGATGACCCCCCACCCCAGTGTGTTTGTGGTACTTTGGTAAATGATAATCTTATCTAGCACAGACCAGCAAAGATACAGTGACAAGGATGACCATAGATACCCCTCCCCAACTTTTGAGTATCCTTGTGCCTAACTTTTTGTTTTTCTGTTTTGCAAGTAAACAACTCATGAGAATAAAAAATATATAACTTAAAATTTAAAACCAATGCTTATATTCATTTTTTGATGGGTATTCTATGAGAATATGGATAGGTAAAATTATAAAAATATTTTAAAAATATAAAAAAATGCTTATATTTAGAACCTATTGAGATAAAAGAAAACTCAATATACCAGATAGATCAATTGAAAAAGTGATCATCGTTATATCGTATGAATCTGAAGAGTCTATTGTTGGGATTGATCTTTCCCAATATTTTTAATTATTTTTTTTATTTTTTATTAAATTTCCTTGTTTGAATATTTGATGGATTAATATTGTAATTTCTTTCTACCATCAATTTTCTTGTTTTATATATAAATATATATATCTTTTGTATATTAAATTCACTCCTAAACTAATAAACTGATCATTATGAATTATGGGGTACATATTCTAGGCAATATGGTGAGTAATGTAAGCACGTTTGTTTTATTGGAATAAACATTACAATTTAAAGAATATGCCTCACAACTGAAATCTCCCCCCCCTCTCTCTAAAAAAAAGAGCTAAAAAAGAAAAAAAAAAAAAGGAAGAGCTAAAATTTAAATTCTAGGCATTAGGTTTCTGAGATGAGGGTCGATTATTCGTATTATTTGGAATTTTAGTACTACTGTTCTCATCTGGAATGTTATTTTCATGTTTCGGTTGATGTAACCTCCAACCTTCTTCAAGTGTATCTTGTCGAACTTGAGAATGTTTCTGTCAAACTCGAGAATTTGGACGAAATTTTGAATGGAACCCTTTATTTATTTCACGGGGGTTAGAGTACTTGGAAAAATCAATTGTAAAAGTGATGTTTTTTCTGAAGATTGAAGGTTCAATTCTCAGCGTGGGCGACCTTAAAATAAAATTGCGAATTACTTATGACCTCTATCCAGTCATGGCTGACGGAATGAGAGCATGCTAGCACTGTGATGTAAATAAAGGCTTTTGTGCGAAATTCCGCCCAAATTCCTGAGTTCGGCAGAAACATTCCTGAATTCAGCAAAATACACCTGAAAAAGGTTGAAGGCTACATCGACCGAAACGTTGTGAAAATAACACGTGGGATGATAACAGTAGTCTGAAGAATGAAATGGATACTAATATTAGACCTACTGCTTATTACCCATCCTGGGACAGGTATTGTGATATTTTTTTACATAAAAGCTTTTATTGAAATGTAAAACTAATAAATTCTGAGTATGAAAATAAAGAATTCTGTTTTCGACCAAATACATAGTTGAATGCAAAGACGTTTCGTATGTGTGTCAGTCATGTTTGTTCTTTATGGTAAGAAAGAGGAAATAAATTGAAAGTCATAAAAAGGCAACCGCGTATGGCGGACTGATATACACTTTCATCTTCTAAGAAACTTACAACATAGACACATCATCTTGTCAGTTTTTTTTGTTGTTTTTTTTTTTTTGTGTTTGTCTTTTGAAAGTTTTTTTTTTTCCTTCCTTCCTTCTTTCTTTGCAATTTAAGGTTTTCATATCTACAAAGTGATTCATGAATGCGTTTCAATATTTTTTTTCCATTTGCTGATGCAGGGATATATTTCTTTAAAGACACTTCTAAAGATTATTAAATAAAACAGTTTTAGGAAAAAGAAAAAAAAAAATTTTTTTTTCTTTTTAAAGTGGCGTTTTCTTAATTTACAACATCAGCTGCTTTATGACTAAACGAACCATGAAGAACTTTTTTGTATTCAGTACTCCCCCCCTCCCACCACTTCTGGTCTTATTCGCTCCCTTTATTATACACTAACAGGCGTTGCTTAGTTGAAAATTATGCTTAAATATTCATTTTTTATTCATGCCGATTTCGTATTTATTATTATAGAGTCAATTCTTTATCGATTATTATATTGGAGCTAATATATAATAATGATTTTAAACGTTAAAAAGAATGACTTGTGTGCTATCAATAAAAATTAAAATCAAAACATATAGCTTTTCATCCTTATCCGTTAGTCTAAATCTATACGTTTACAAAAACTGCAAAACATAATGCTTAAGCTATAACTTTTAATTAACGCATGCACATAAAAAAACATGTATAGCCAAATTAAGCCAATGTTTTTTTCTTCTCCAATTTTGACTCCTTAGCAGATATTTTATTGTCTAAAAACCAAATCAAAAGTGTGCTACAGGTCCAAATATCTTATCTATAAAATTTCAACTCTGTAGATCAAATATTCAGTTAAAAGATTGGGAGAGACTTTTCCCACATACACCAACAAAGTCACTTTTATATATAGATATATATAAAAATATTTCTGTGTGCTAGAATAGTTTCAGCTTAAATTCCACGCAATTATGCAGAATGTAGAAACTATGTATAAATAGAATTCAGTGTAATATGAAATAGAAACCAATCATCTAATAAGAAAACATAAAAAAATGAATAATTAATTAACAATCATTTTTCAAAGGAACATGCAAATTAGTTAACCTTCATGTAGTTGCTTACATATCTATGACTGAGTATATTAAGAAGTTTGTTTTAATAATTTTTAAATAGAAAAGGTAGACTTTTAATATTAACTAGCCTGGGTGCTCAGCGTTGCCCGGGCGTTTGGACGTGTATATTGAGCAAAAAGTGTTAATAGGTAGGCAGGCAGGCTCAAACCTGTACCACGAAGGAAAAAAAGAATGTGAAAAAAAAAAAAAAAAAAAAAAAACGTGACGTCTTTGCCGTTGCGTCCATTGCCAAACCGGAAGTGGCGAAGATTTAAATTAAGGCTAGTCAATCGGAAAGAGGGGATGACTTTTTAAAATATTGGTAACAAAAGCGACTCTTCCCCTTGTAGAAAAGTGCCTAGTTCAGGGTAAAGGAATTAATGTTTTTAGCCAATTTTTCGATATCTGCCATCCGAAGGGTCGAGCTTCAAAATGATACACATCTCGTGAAAATCTGTTGCCTGCAGAAAGTTTTAGGCAGACATACATACATTTAAACAGACAGGTGAGATTTATATTTTAGATGTCAGAGCGAGAAAAAAATAACTTTATAGGTATACAGTAGAACCCTAGGATATGGTGGCTCTAAGATACGGTTGTTTCAGGTTACGATGTGGAATACAATGTTTTTCTGGCCCCTGGTTACAGTTATTTATAATGTTATTTGCATATATACATGTGCATTATATACTGTACTGTATTTTGTTACTAATTTTTAATGCTATATCCCGGGGTGCTACTGTAATAGATAAATAAAATTATATAAACTTTACAAACAGTCTCTATTGACAAGGCTGCAAAGTTTATTTATAAAAACTCTACATTGTAGTCGGCACTTTAAAAAAATATTGGTCTTAATTTCGCATTATCTATTTCAACTAATTTACATTATATGTATATTAAAATTACATACTACAGAGCGGAACGATAAATTTGTCACCCTAATGAAAACAACACTACAGATTTATTTAAAAACTTTTACTGAATGAATCAATTCAGGTAACTTGATTATGTAGTAGAGCTGACATCTAGTAAATGTAGCCACCTTCAGCCTCAGTCACCGCCTCAACACGGGTCTGGAACTGGGAGCATGCCTTTTCTATAACTGCCAGTGGGAGCTTGGCAAATACTCAGTACATGGTGGCAATCAGGCTGGCATTGGTGTTGTGGGAGTTCATATAGATGATTTTCTTAACGTATGATCAAACGAAGTAGTCCAGTGGGTTCAGGTCGGAGGGGAGGGAGGGGGTACCAGTGAGAGAAGAGTACAAAGTCGTAGCACTCCTTTCAAAGTCAAGCCTGGGTCTCTTTGGATTTGTGGGCCAGTACAGAGTCCTGCAGCCAACTGATCGCACCAAGGGATCACCTTACACATCCAGGTACACTTTGGTGTTGACGTTAAAGCTGACTTCGAAGATCAGAGGTGCATGATGTGGCCCTCACTTGAAACGACACCAAGGACCATAACTGTGGCCAGAAACTTTGTTGAGCTGTGCCCTCAAACATTTAACTGTCCGAATTTGCATTTGGAGAGTGCTGGCAATGGTCCTGTTGTCATAACTTGGATCGATAGAGAGCATGAGTTGTACAGCGGCGCATCTCCAATTTTACTCATTGAATATTGTGTCACTTTCAAACGTAAACACCACCCTGCAAGAATTGCAAAAACCTAACGTTGTCATCTCCCCTAATGGGTATACACATGCGACTGGGGACACCGCATGTGAATTTCATACTCCCATGGAACTTCCTCATTTGGAGGAAACCAGTTAAGCCTGTGTAGGGTTAGTGCTGTTTCCATTTTCATACGTATGCTTTCAATTTCTTTAAAATCAGATATACATATTTGAAGTTTTAAAGGTGTTCTACAATATAGAACTAATGGTAATCTAGTCAGCTATAAAAACAAATTACATTATATTGATTATTTGACTTTCTATTTGCTGATCAATTAGTTTCCCAATCGTCTTCCATCAATTTTGATTCTCTATATCAAAATTTACCCTTTACCCTTTTAACAATTCAGAAATTTACCACGTTCCTAGTCTTTTAGGATAAATTTTATGATCCAACAAGCAGGTTGCAACGTGTTGCCTGATTGTAAAATATGCTTAAATATGAGATTTTAATTTATGCAGACTTTGTATATATCATTAGAAAGCCAATTCTCTATTGATTATTATATTGTACCCAATATATAACATTGATTTTAAAAGTAAAAAAAAAAAATTACTTAGATGCCATCAGCTAGAATCTAAACCAATATATTTAGTGTATCAACCTTAGGGAATATTGTTTGAGCTATTGTCAAATGAATAAGAAATAAACTGACTTTAACACATAAATGTATATTTGCGCATGCATATAAGAGCATTTTAAGTCAACTTATGCTTGCCAAGCTCTAATTTTTTTAATTCCAAGCTTACATATGTATATTATAAAATGGTCTGCAAAAAATTGCAATTATTTGACCCACCTCACGCTACTCTGCGACCTTGCATCTTGGAGATGTACTTTGAATAAATGGAGACAAACATACACACAGAGGCAGTGAGTTTTATAAATAAGATTTGTCAAGTCCTCAAACGAAGTTTCCAAAAACCTATTTCTGAAACCTGTTGCAATAAACATGCTTCCCGAGATCCACAACCTAGTCATCTTCAAATCTAATTTCAAACTGCATTCATGAATCATCAAGTATTATTCATTTCATTCATCATTTACAAGGCTCTCATAATATTTTCATCATTCAACCATCATTCTACCTCATTAACCCTTATCCTTGAGTGGCTTTCAAGTCTTGATAAGTGGGGACTCATTAGTAAATAATAAATTTTTTTTTTTAAATATGAACAGCTCTAATATTTTTGAGTTTTAGTAAATTACAATAATTGCAAAATCCCCTAAAAGGAAGTTAACTACAAAATTGAAATTGTTCTGATCCCATAACTTCAGTTGAGTAATATTGATTTCCAAATGCAACACACTTTAACTAAACAATTCTGATTTTGATTGTTTTGAAGCTTTTTAGGTTTGATATCTTGAAATTATTAAAGGACATTTAAGTTTCCAAATTGTTAACAAGTGTGCTTATCCGTGCTTCTATCCAACACAAGTTAGTCAGTACTGTAGGGGTGGGGATATCCACACAAGGTCAGCCGACAGAGAGAAAACAAGGAAAAGAAAAAAAAACAATCCTTCAATCTGGGAGTGTCAGAAGGCAAAGTGCTTTCTGACAGCAATGACACTTGCTGTCAAGGGTCAACAGCAATCAGACCTCCAAAAAAACTACAAGCTGGAAGAGTGGAGGAGATGGAGTCTAGACACACACACACACAAAAAATGTTCTGTATCAAATATTTATGGCAGATGAGATGTATCTATGATACACTGACGTTTATACAACCCATCACTCAATACTTCCTGGGTCAATCAAATAAAACAATAACTTTTAGGTAAAGTTCAACTTGATTCAGAAACATCATTTTAAAGAAGATACACTGATTTCAACACTTTTGTAACAATTCAACGCCTTTTCTTTGTAGAGTTATTTGTATTTTCTGTTTTGAATTCCACTAAGTACTTTATCCACTGCGCCACAAAGACCCTTTGGCACAATGAATAGAATACTTGGTGAAATCCAGTTGCGAAAGTTCAATCTTCAGTGCAGCTGACACACAAATACAATAGCAAATTATTTAAAACATCTACTGAGTCATGACTAGGGCTAGAACAACAGCATACTCTTTTCGTTGCTTTGACTCTCGAATGTGCATCCGTTGATATCTTATACACTTTTATATAGAGTGATGTGGTTCTTGGTTGATTAACCATGTCTAACTATGTTGGATATATACTCGAGAGTCAAAACAATAAGCATATTCTCTTGTCATAGCCCTTGTCATGACTGACAAAATGAGAGCATGCTATCTCTGTGGATTAAATAGAGGGTTCCATACTTGACAAGTTACACTTGAAAAAGGTCTGAGGTTACATCGACCGAAACATTGTGAAAATAACTCCCAATGAGAACCAGTAGTCTGAAGAATCCAAATAACATGGATTTGGTTTTGGCCTCAAAATGCGTCTCAGTTTCTGAGATATCACTTCTTTATTGAAACCAAATCTGTTTCCGTAGAGCAATTTTTGAAGTCTGCAAAACATGTCTTTCCCTCATACTTGCACAACCTGCACTGATGGTTCCAGAAAGGATGAAACACTAGTGTCTGTAGGTATTTAATAATTATTATAGTATATATATACGTGTGTGTGTGTGTACCTATTAGTCCAGATATTTATACATATATATATATAGGTATATAAATAAACACACACACGTGCGCGCGTGTCCTTATGCCTACTTTAATTCCAATACTTATTATCCATCATACTTTTGGCCTTTGTAGGTATTATTTCCAAAGTGAAGATATTGCATTATAATCTAATAATGTCGATATAGGGATGACATTTTCTTTATATATGGACATATGGACTAACCAACATAATTAACTTTCACCATCCCAGCTTGGTTCTGAAATGATCATAGCAATCCAAATAAACAAAAACAAAAAAATGATTTGGAAAAGTGTTTTTTCTATGCGGCTCCAGAACTTTATATCCAAACAAGCCGATCTATTAAAATGGTTAATCGATTATTTTATAAAACAACCAATAGTTCTGTCTGACGGAAATTCTATACTAAATTCCATATTTCGAATTGGTATCTATGATCCAGTTAGTGCACTGCCGTAGAGAATCAAAGAGATCATCCCCTGCTAGATTTTGAAGTCGAATTTGTTTTGTCTTTTTTGTTTTGTTAGGGAAAAAGACTGATATGCCTTTCTGGAATGCACAAGTAAGGTGTTCTCGTGTCGTTTTAGATTTTCATGCGGCAGGAATACAGAATGTGTACCGAGTAGAATAGATGTGATTCTCGCAAAGATTTTATGATATGTTATGATACAATAATCACAAGAAGGTGAGGAAAAAAACGATTTTTTTTTCTTTTTTATTATTCTTATTTGAATATCCGACTTTATGATTTACAAAGTGACAAAGACGTCAGCAAGATAATTAATATCATTCAAAACTTGTAAGAATCTGCTTGAGCAAGATGAAGTTGTCAGCTTTCAACCAATTTAACAATAATGTCTCATTTAAAATATAATATGAAGTCAGTTGACAGTTTTTATTATTTAACTAGCAAGGCTATCCGGCATTGCCTGAGGCAAAAGTGTAACATAACTTCTATCCCTCTCTCTTCACCTTTTTTCTTATTTACCCAGCCAATTCCTCTCTCTCTCTAGACATGCATAACACTCACACAACTTGAGAAAGTATAAGGGAAATAACTCTGTGAAAAACAATCAGAGTTACTTCCCTTTACAGAATAACAAATAAAATAAATGACCATTTGAGCCTTAAGGGTGAATCTTTTCTTTTTTTTTCCTGAATTTTAAATATTATTTTTCTGAGATTTATGCCAATTTAAAAACTACCATTTTTATAGGGGTTTGAGCATTCTTCAAGTTTTAGTGAGACGTACATATTTGTACATGCATACAGACAGACAATAATAATGATGTCTGATTTTATTATTTTGACAATTTAGAAATAATGGAAAAAAAGTAGGAATTAAATAGGAAATATGTAACATCGTACAAGTTAATAAATCTATCAATGAATATGTTCACTTTGAAAATAATCCCTACAAAGTCCAAAAGTATGATGAATAATAAATACTAGAAATGAGAGTTTTATTAGTAATACACACAGACAGAAAAAATGCTTTGGATAATCAGATTTCAAGGTAGTTCTACTAAAATAGCCATATTTTTAAAACCAAAGTACTTAAAGTCTTCAAATTACTACTGTTTTGTTCAGAAATGAATATACTTTCAAATGAATTAATAAATATGAATGTACATTATATATTTTAAGAGTTTTAAGCAAATAAAGTGATAAAAATGTGAACGTCATAAAATGGCGTTTTCGGTAAGGTTTTGTAATGACCCTCCCTGATTTCTAAAGGCCCATACCATGATTGTATGAAGAATTTCGTCATGAAATTTGGGAAACAATCAGAAGAGGTGTTAAGAGGTGTCAAGTGTCCAAAATATTTTTGACCATTTCTTTTTTTGTCATGTTAAAAATAAGACTTTAATATAACGAGTATCGAACATTTGGAAAAAAAATTTCTTCGGACACCCACGAGTAAGTAAATCAATATTTTTACTATCTTTATCAAAAAGTATTATTGTATGTTGAGTAGGACCGTGGTAATTGATAATAATTTAAAAGGACCTACCCCCCCCAAAAAAAACGTTTCTAATTCTCGAATTTGGACAAATGAAGTTAATATTAGTAGCAGCAGCAGCTGTAGCATTAGCACAGTGTAAACAACACATGTTCTTTAATTTTTATTCAAGAACGAATTAAGAAAAACATGAAAATATGAACATAAATGTAGTAACTTATCTTGCTTTTGATAACATTTATTTGTTATATATTTGTTTTTTTGACAACTTTTTCAAATCTATGTGTATAGTAATACAAACCCTCAAAATCTATATCAATATTCTTGAAATTTTAAAAGCAGTTAGAAAACACATCAAACTACAATTAAGAAGCTTTTTATTTCATTATTTTCTACTTATTAAGCAAAAGGTATTTTTACGACCTGCTCCAGCATAGTATAAACGGCTTATGGAATAAACACCTTCAATCTCAAAAATAGAAATCAACAAATTTATGGAGTTTTCTTTGAAATTTCGTAATTAAATTAAAACTAAATATAACTTTTGCTGACTTATTTACCTGTCGAATACACACACACACACACACACACAATATATATATATATATATATATATATATATATATATATATATATATATATATACACACACACACACACTTTCTGTAAGATATTTATTTGAAACTGAAACAGCATTTTCAAGTTAAGGCAACAAAACAAAAATGAAGTAACGGTTTGTATTACAATTCATAGAGGTATGAAAAAGTTGTCAAAAACAAATTTTATCAAAGGCAAGATATGTTACTTTTCTACCTAACCGGATACTTTTTATTTATTTATTTTTTAATGTAAAATGTTTATTCGGTTCAAAAAACAAATAGTGTTGAGCGAGCGCTACCGAAGAACAAGAAAAATGGCCGCAATGTCTCTTTACATTTTTGAAGTCTCAACAAAGATTTCAAAATAAGAAATGAAACAAAATGGTGAATGAAACCCACCCAATAAATGTGACTGTGACATTTATTGGGTGGATTTCATTCACCATTTTGCTTTATTTCTTATTTTGAAGTGATTATCAAGACTTGAAAAATGTAAATAGAAATTGCGGCCATATTTTCTTTTCGGGTAGCACTGAATATTACCTACTTTTCGAATCGAATAAATATGTTACATTAAATAAAAACAGTAAAAACTTATTCAGTTAGGTAGAAAAGTAACTTATCTTGCTTAATGCTTTGCATAACATTTATTTGTTATATATATATATATTTATATACACACACATTTTTTTTTTGGACATAAGTTTACATATTTAATAGTAATGTGATATTCCAAATTTAATCCATAACATTTTCGAAAGTCAATAATTATGAACCACTAACAGTAAATATGAGTGATGAACGCTCTCTTTGAAAAAAAGCTCTCTTAACCTCACCTCTAACCCCAGTTATGAGTGGCAGGTCTTCTCCTAAAACACTCTTTAACCCTAACAATAACACCAAGTTCGAGTGGCAAGCCCCCCCCTCAAACAAAATACCTCTGTAAGCCACATACAAGTGTCTAAAACAAACAAACAATAAATAGATCCTTCCTTAAAGAAAAATGATTTATTTCCCATAAAAATTTACTGTCCAAAAATGCTAGAATGGCCTTGAAATGAATTATTTTACATTAAATTTTTGTGAACCTAACCCCCCCCCCCACTCTAATATTGTTTTTGTTGTTTTTATTTCTGTCAAGTCTTCAGTATGTTCACACATAATTTTCCTTAGCCTTACAATTAATTCAAAGTTCGAATGGCAACCCTCCCCATATTCTCATTGCATAGAAACCCTCTTAAAACCATACATAATTATCTTAACAAAACAAAAAGCATACAGGATTTATCTCCCATAGAAATAAAAAAAAAAAAGTTACCTGCCCTAAAACACTAGAGTGACCTGTAATGGGGAATTATTCTACATTAAATTCTAAAATAATTTGTTTATTTTTCATTAAAGTTTTTCATGGCATTTCATACATAATTGCCTAAAAAGGTAGAATCACATTTTGGAGGGGTGGTCAGAAGGGGTCGGGTGAGGTTAAACAGAAAGTGCTAATCTACAATAATACCACAGAAATATTGCAATATATTCATTTTTAAAATGGTCCTATGTTTAGATTTAAGTTTTTTGTACATAAAGCACATTACAATTCAACTGAGTTTTCCAACTTCTTTTCTGTTTATGGATACATGGCATTTTTAAGGAATTGCAGCATATTT
This sequence comes from Euprymna scolopes, assembly GCF_053919585.1. Taxonomy (NCBI): domain Eukaryota; kingdom Metazoa; phylum Mollusca; class Cephalopoda; order Sepiida; family Sepiolidae; genus Euprymna; species Euprymna scolopes. The sequence goes on from NC_136500.1 coordinate 63,831,266, forward strand.
ATGCACATTTATTGCAGATTATTTGGAAACCATGAACTTTTGGAGATTTTCAGTTCCATATTCTGATTCCTTGTACAAAAATACACTTATACAGTAAATTTCATTTCTTAGTCTTGTGTTTTAACAAAGATATGACATTTTTACTGAAAAAGTAGTGTAAAAAATGTGACAAAACACATATTTTCTTAAAGAGGGGAGAATATCCAAATGTGTGAGGGACAAAAATAGTCATAACTTCCTTAATTTTAATCAGATTTTTAAAATTTAAAAAGATTCTTTCTTAGCTCATCAAGCTCTTTCTATGTATACCAATATTAAAATATTTAAGCTATTTCAATTTTTTTTATGTGTATTGCTAGTTTTATTTCTAAAACAATAGTTCTTGATATACTGAAAGCATTTGATAAGGTGTGGCACAAAGGACATACGAGCTATGAAATATCTCAAAATGTTTTCTCAACTTTCAAATTCTTTCTCTTCGATGAATCTATAAAAGTCCAATTTATTTACCTGCCTATAAGAGAGCTAGACTCAAAGTCAGTTTTTAATGTAGGGAAAAAATCCAGCTACCCTAAAAGGAGGATTCTGGGTTGGAATAAAAATGACCTCAGTCTAGAAGAATTTCTTCTTCACTGACCAAGGAGAGAAAAGATGGCATGCAATATCAGAACAGATACTATACTTTGCTCCTAAGGAATCATAAAAGTAGATGTTGAAGAACAAAAATCTCAAGCATCTAATATCAATGCTGGCATGTCTGAAAAAACCTCTGTTCTTGATCTTCATAAATCATCTTGCAAATGATATTCTAGAAATCAAAACTTAAAAATATGTATATACTAATGGGTCTCCGGATATTAATGCTCGGGGTCACTTGAAAATTAAAAGGGTCGTAAATTGGATGATGGTTGCCATCGCAAAAAAGGACGAAAACAATAGATGGAATGGTGAGCAGATTTCTTAACATGAATCAATTACCCATGAGAATGGCCTAGCAAACATTTGTTTAGATTAGACTTGAAGACAGCCATGTTGTAGTCAGTTGGGAAGCAGACTCAAGACATCTTGTTCCATAGATGGAATGTTCTCATGTTCTCAGAAAGAAACTTGGTTTTGGTACAGAGAAAGAGAAAGGAATGTTCTTTGCTTTGGATGTAGCTTGAATAGTTCTTGCTGTGAACGTTTTACAGAGATTGAGGCTCAGTTAAGAACTCACAATGAACATAAAGATATGAAGAGAGCCTAATAATATCGCAACACTTTGAAGAGCATCGATGATACAACCTGACTCTCTTCAGATGCATATAATAAAAGAGGGGGGGGGGCGAGCAAAAAATGGCTTCTTACTTCTAACACCTCTAAAACCAAACTTCTCTCCTTTCTATGCTAATGCTCAGATCCTTAGTTTGATACAGTTTAAGTGGATGGTTTTCTCATTGATAAGCTCTTAAGATGGACTTTCTTTCCTAAAATGGATGACTTGCATCAAATTTGTTGCTAGAGTTGCTGGAAAAATAATTGGATCATTAGAAAGCATCTCACTATGGATGCAATCTTATACTTTTATAAGAGTTGGATATGTGCTAAAGTGGAAGAATGCTGCCAGATTGGGTGAGATGCTGTTCAGAGCTCTGTTTCTTGCCTTGACAGAGTAGAAAGTTGACTTCGTAATATAATGGGATATGATCGTTTTTATTCCTTTTCTCACAAAAAGGACATTGCTAATCTTTTTATATTGCTATCTCCATAGTAGGTGTCCACCTGAGGTCCAATATCTAGTTCCTCTCTGTAAAACATTTAGGAAAATAACCCACCAAGCTACAACCTCTGCAAAGAACTCTTTTCACCTTCTGTGTACCTAAAACTAAAATGACCTTCCATGAACAAAGCTTTTTTTTTTCCTAACACTTCCCATCTGTAAAAAAAAAAAAATACCACAGAGGTGCTTTCCCAACTGACCACAATATGGTCGTCTTCAAGTTCAATGTTAACAAATACTTCTTTAATCATCTCCTTTAACTATCAAATTCTGTTCATTTCACTCATCATTTCCCATCCTCCTGTGGTATTGTACATCTGACTCTTTTTAAACCTTATCTTTTTTTCCCACTAAAACTACAAAGTAAAATAATAAAACACCCTAAATAACAACAATATACAAAAAAAAAAAAATAAAATAAAAAATACAATTAGATGATCGAGAAAAAGTACTTGGATCCATATTTTATTAAGTACCACCAGAAACAGTTCATTAAATTGAGACAATTATTAAGAAAATAATGACAAGAGAAAATTCCGCCATTTTAATCAGACATGTATTGATAACAGTTTGTATATATTGGGAGACAAGATACAGCAGCATGCCGAAAGATATACTGATGGAACTTAAAAATCAATAAGGAATATTCACCTTACTTACTAAAAAAATGCTAGTTTTATTTTGGTGTCTTGAATTCCCCCCCCCCCTTATTTTTGCTTATGATGAGATTATATTCGAAGACAAAACCCTTGTCAATTATTGTCAAGAATTATTTTCAATTTAATAAAATGAATATTGTTTCCGAAATGATCATACACTCAAGTAGATTTTGTTTGTCTTTACTTTTGAAACTGATTCATAATTTACATTGATTAATCTTTTTACTCAATATTAATATATATACACACACACACACACACACACACACACAGAGTGACCCCCAAAAAAAGGGCCTCAACTCTAATTTGGCCCTGTTTCTTAGTGTTTTGTCCAAATGAAATGAAACTTTGGTCAGAACTAGTTTATTATATTCAAAACATCACATCAAAACACTAGGGTCTTTGGCCTTTTTTTCCGTTCTACAGCATATATTCTAGATGGCCTCCATTTAGCTTTTGTTTTTTTTGGGTCACCCTGTATATGTACAGAGAGAGAGACAGAGGTGAGTAAACGTGGAGATGTTTACCAGAACCAAAGGTCAGCTGACCAGATTACGTATATATGACGTGGTCAGGTTGGCTGGATCGGTGAGATTTGATTTGGGCTTTGAAGAAGACGGACGTTTTTCCGTGGTCTCCCCCTCTTAACTGGGGAGGGGGGAGACGAACGCTGACGTGTGTGAAGAAGAACCCACACAAGCAGATTTCACTTCCACCTTCTGCAGGACCTCTGGGGAAAGTGAAATAAAAACTATAAAACCCATTCATCGTCTTGGAGTGATAAATCTTCATCAAACAGGTATCAAGTCTCCCTCCAGGATGAGAAATTCCCAGATGGTCCAACATCGAAGAAGCAGAGGTAGGTTCAGAAATTACATGTCACACACACGATTCCCTTTATGATAATCAAACACACAACCATTTATATTAGAGACAATCATACGCACACGGAATCTTTTTGATGTTATACAGAGTATACACCCAAACGTAAAAAGTGCCCCTCAATGATTTAAATGGTGCTCCTCAATGATAACCCCAGTGAGAACTCAATGATACCAATATATAACACACACATATATATATATATATATATATATATATATATATATATATATATACACTAGCATGGATACCCGGCATTACCCAGGTAGACATGAAATTCAATTTGGACAGAGCTGCTATACTAAGGATATTGAGCACCCTTCCCCAGAAAAGAATGGAAGAAGTAGATGACAACCTGCCCCCCCCCCCCCAATTAATCAAAACAGGTTTAGTTTCAATGACAATGGCAGCGAGTGCCTGTGCGACGGCAAAAAAAAAATAAAAATTAGCTGAAACGCGAAAGAGGAAAAAAGGTAAGTGACAAACGCTTTTGCCAACCATATCACGATGACTTATGATGTCATGACCTGAAAAAAAATAACGTTTAAAAACATAAGTGCGTACGTGTCTTGCAAAAAATGGTGTTGCAAAAAGTAACCCCCACCTCTTCCAAGAAATGGTCCGGCTGATCATCACAGAATTAATCTTTTTGTCTTATTCTCAGATACTATGCACTCAAGGGATCACTTTTTCAGATGGTACCGTTTTCGACCCTGTCCAATGCTACTGACAAAAGTTTTTAACAGATATAGGAACAAACACATAAACCAACGTTTGAGACTTCTGGTTTCTAAAAAAAAAAAAATTAAAAAAAAAAAAATCGATGTCGGTAATAATAAATACACTGCCGTTTGAGACTTCCGGTTTCTAAAAAAAATCGATGTCAATAATAATAATTCAAAATAAATATATTATCAATATAAATCAACTTTAAACAATAATCTTAAATAGAACACTTAAAACATTTCTCATGCTATAAACAGTAACATACAGCTATTTAGTAAACTCGATTTTCCTTAATGTAATACACAAATAAGGTTACCTCTTAATTGTATATTTTGCAAGAATCATATGCATAGAAATAAATGAAATAGGAAAGTAATGGATCTTTTGTATATATTAATCAAATTTTGAACAAACAGACAGACAGGAATACAAATTTATATATAAAGATATAATAGATCAATATTTCTACATTTTAAAGGCAGTGAAGTTTAAAACATTAGAAAACAGTTATAAAGCCAATTTTGGTGACCAAAGATTTTTTTTCTTTCAATAAATGAAACATAACTCAAATATTTCCGTCAATTCATGACCATCTTCAGTAAATTATAGAGATGTATATTTTTAATTTTTCTCATTGTTGATTGGTTATTCCAAATACCAACAAACGACAATGAGAAGTGTTTGGTTCTTCTTAGTTATTGTAGTGATATTCGAAAAATGAAATATTGAATTTCAAGTAAACTCAATCGTAAAGTGTCACATCACAGTAATGAAAATATCCCAAAATAATGAAAAACAATGAGGTAAAAAAATTAATTATTAATGTAAACAGTTTTTGAAGACATTCGTTGAAGATTTTCAGTTTTCAGAAAATAATTATCTCCCCTAGAACTCTCCAGTTTCATTTTTTGAAAAACTCAATGGAAGCAACATATGGTCTCCTTCTTACGCAGACACACATATATATAAATTAAGTTCAAATATATCCATAAAACATTTCATATATATATATATATATATATATATATATATATATATATAATTTCCTAAAGGAGCTTTAAGTATTTTATAAAAAATACTAAAATAAATTTTTAAAATGGCGTTTCAAATCCTAAGAACACTAAGTTCAACATATTGCATACTTAGCACTTGCCTAAGCCAACTTTCCACTCGCAAACCCACCATTACAAAAAGGATTCGAATATACAATGGTAAAGAAAAAAAAATCAACTTAATATCGAGGCACAATTTTGTGGAACAGCATATCACATTAAATGACTACATCCATTCAATCAGACCATGCACAATACCAACCCCACCAGCATAGAACACCACCGCATCTTCTACATACAAACTCCCTACATCTCCCTCTGGACAACTCTAATCTATCAAACAAACTTGCAAGATTAAAACAGAATATGCTTTTCACAGTGGATTCAGCTAGATGGGTGTTTTTCGTGAAAGATTGGCGAGGGGGGACCAGAGATTGGAGTTCCGACGAGCACCTGCCATGGAAATAACGATAAAACAAGGATAGGCTCGCAATATCTCTTCTGTGGGAGAGAGGTTGCAGGGTAGAGAAAAGGGCATCCCCCACTAAGCCACAAAGTCTATTTTGTACTCTGTCAAGGCAGGATAGGCTGTTTTTAGCAGCTCCTGCCCAGATATGGCAGCAGTATTCCATCCTTGGACTTACTTGGCTTTTATATAGATAGAGAATTGCATCAGTAGTGAGATATCTTCTGGAGCGGTAGAAGGATCCCACCATCTTCCCAGCGACCTTGACAACAGACTTGATGTACGTGTTCCATTTCAGATCAGGAGTAAAGGACAAACCCAGAAGCTTGTCAAAACACGGGGCCTCACCCAGACGAGAGCCATCCATCACAGTTGATGCCAGATGGGGATCAGAGCGTTGATGATTTAAGGATAGGAGTTTGGTTTTGGATGCATTAAAGGTAACCAGCCACATCTTCCCCCACTGAACTACGCGCTCGAGATCAGAGGAGAGAGAATCAGAGAGAACTTTGTCATTTACAGCCTATGATGTGTTGCCGTAGATGGTCGTGTCATCAGCATAGATGTCAACGAATGATTTAAGTATATGTTTAGGGAGGTCGTTGATGTAGATCAGGAAGAGAGTTGGGCCTAGGATTGACCCCTGAGGGACTCCAGCATTTATATTGCAGGCCTCCGATTTTTGTCCATCTACCACTACTCTTATGAGCCTATAGGAGAGAGATGATTTAATGATTGAGAAAACATTTCCAGTTATACCGTAGCTGGAAATCTTGTGAAGTAGACACTTATGCCATACCTTGTCGAAGGCCTTTGATATGTCAAGAGCAATTGCCCTAGAAAGGAAGCCTTTGTCAAGAGATTCACTAATCCTCTGGGATATAACCGTCAGCACATCTGCGGTAGATCTTGCAGAGCGGAAACCATATTGTGTATCACTAAGAAGGTTATTCCTGCTGAGGTGGTTGACTATTTCTCTATTTAATATGGATTCCAGCAACTTACTCATAACACACAGGAGACTTATTGGTCTGTACTGAGAGGGAGATGACTTATCACCTGAATTCTTAAATACAGGGCAAACTGATGAGGTCTTCCAGGGAGTCGGAAAGCACTTCTCCTTAAGGCAGCGCTTAAATAGTTTCGTAAGTATGGGAGCAAGTTCTGGTTGAAGCTTTTTTAACACTATAGTTGATGCCATCAGGGCCAGTTGCTTTACTGGAATCTAGGTTCTTGATTAGCTTGGCGACCTCATGCACGGATATTTGTATGTTACCTAGCGTGTTCTGTGTTATAGGAGGAAATATGGGGAGTTGATGGCCTTCGTCGCATAGGGTAGAATTAGCTGCAAAGTTCTTTGCAAATAGTTTGGCCTTGTCTGACACTGACGAGATGACCTCTGGTCCATTGATAATGGTTGGGATAAAACGCACACTTCTGTTCAGGATCCTATTTGTTATTTGCCAAAACTGGTGGGAACCAAGCCACTGATCAGCTACCTTGGATTTAACAGACTGGGCATATAGCTCTCTTGCATTTTTTATTACTCTTTTACAGTGGTTGCTGGCAGTCCTGAAAGCAGCTTTAGTCTCAGTGCATCTATTACGTTGGTAGCTATGAAAAAAGTGATTTCTGTGCGCGATAGCAGCAGCACATTCTGGGGAGAACCATGGCTGGTTGTTAGGTTTTTGTTGGAATTTTTTAGATAGTATGAATTGGTCTATGCCTACAATTAACTATTCGGTCAGATCTGATACTATAGAGGACACTTCCTTTTTAAACATGGAGTGCAGAGGTAAATCAGATATGAATGTACGGAAGCTATCCCAGTCAGCCATAACGTGAACTTGCTGCCCAAATCCCTAAATAGTACCCCAGTAGTTGTTGCCCCTTATACCAAAGTGGCAATTTGCCTTGTTTGGGGTGAAAATGTAATTAAAAAAAAAAAAAGTTACAAGTGCAGTCCTAGCCAGTTCGGCTTGAACATCCACTAAGGTCCTATGACGCAGTTCCAGTCGCTCTCACAGGGTTGATATGACGGACGCAGCAGTGATGATCTTCTCTATCCTCCTGCTTACACTGAAAGGAAAGATCATTTAACTTGGTTGTTTCTTTTTTTTCTCTCATTCACTTGTAAATATTAGCAACAATAAACAACGTAGACTCTGGTTGTTGTTTTCGTATGAAATTAATTATTCACAAAAGAGAAAAACAAAATAAGTATGTACAGTTTTTCACAGGGGAATTAAAAATAAGAGAAATAAAATGTCGATTGCAAGTTTCTTTTTTCTGGTGGTTATGATAGTCAATGAACGGGGCCTCAGTCTGGGTTTCAACAACTGATTTCTTGCTTTTGATCGATCAAAGGACAGGTGTTTCTCGAACGGTGGGGTGTGGAAACAGTTCCCCTGGGTTTAAACGTTTAAACTCACTCCAGACCTACTGCAAAACTTGCTGATTTTTTTCTTGGCCTGCATTGGCTTATGTAAATTGGGTTGGTGAGTGTCGGAACATACCGGGGTGTTTCAGCTAACCAATCATCATCCAATCCATCACACTTTGGTTCATCCCGATTGGATAATTAGCTACATCCAAATCAGGTTACTGTCCATGGCAAGAGTTCTCATCGAGTCAATACTCTGCTAGATATCTCCAAATAATCACCTAATAACAATAATTATTGTTTCATAATTCGACTTTGTTTTTTCCGTGGTGATCACGCCATCTTTCTGTCAACTGGCAGGGTTACCTGCGGTTTTTCCCGGACCTGTCATTAAAATAAAAAGGCTCTAACTCCTCTTTGGCTTGCTCATTTTGGGGCAATTTTCAACCATAGTTCTAATTGAGCTCTCCATAACCTCTCCTTCCGGGATAATCTTGTTCCATTGTGACTGGTTGGGTCACGCAAACGAAACCTCACCACCAGGAACCGCCTCATAAAAACACACAAGAACAGTCAAACAACACAAAAAGTCAATAAGATTCTTCAAAAATACTGATCTTTTAATTTCTCGACTTCACCCTTAACATTACTGAAACATTACGTTGGTATATTAATGCAATATGATTATGGAAATTGCTTCTAATATCATTATTCTTTCATAGCTCGTATTCAGTTTCCCACAAAATCATGATTAAGGCGGGGGTTCAAAGGTTAGTTCTTGAGGCAAATGCACTAGAACTGCAGGTGCCAAATGATATTACTTAGAAATGAGGTCACGTGTTCAGGGGATAAAACAGAGTTTCTAGGTACTCAAAGTTGGGAAGGCAGAGAGACAACATGCATCTGAAAATGTAAAGAGCATCTAAATAGATTTCGCCTCAATGTTTGCCGTCTGCATCTCTCAATCCACTAAGCAGAAGAATATGTAAAATGGAATTTATTTTAACCTTGATAGTCTCTTCGCCGTGTGGAAAAACTTTCTCTCTTCAATAAAACTCTTGAAACCTCCACGAGTCTCCATTGTGTTTCCATGCAGGAGTAGATATCTAAAGTTAATCAGAAGCTCAACAACCACGAGATGATCACAACCCACACATGAAAAAGTGCCAATAATAAGAAAATCAGCAACCGTGCACGTACGTAAAAAGATTTTGTTTTGTCGAGTGTTTCTTGATCCTTTACTGCCGGTAACACACAAGCACATTTGTTGTTTGATATAAATGAAGAAAGATTGATATTTGCTGCCTTTGGAGAACGAAGTAATTCAGCGAGATGGTACAGGGAAAGAATTCAAGCTTCATTGTTTTCATCTTGAGTCTTATTTTCGCATGTCAGTTGATATAACCTCTGACCTTCTTGGGTTTTATTTACACAATATTTCGGTCAATGTAACCTCCGACCTTCAGGTGTATCTCATCGAACTTGGGAAACTTTCTGTGAAACTTAAGAATCTGTACTGAATTGTGAATGGAACCCTTTATGAGACTCTTATTAACAAGCTCTGGTTCAGTCAGCCATTAGTAGGAAGAAGTCCAAAGTTATTCACAATTGTATTTTTAATATCACCCGAACTCAAGATTGAATCTTCAATCTCTAGAAGAACGTAATTTTTACAACTGAATTTTACCAAATACTTTATCCACTACGCCATGGGTTGTGTGCAAATTAAGACTCAGGATCAGAACAGTCATTAAAAGAATCCAAATAATATGAATGATAAATGCTTATCTCCAAATTTCAAGTTCTTTGTCTAACCCATCGACAAAGAAAAAGTGGCATTAAATGAATATATATAAATATATATCATATTTATATGATATATATGTATCAGATAAAGGCAGTTAATTCAAATAACTTGAAATATAAATAGAGATCAGTTGCCGTCAGCATCATGGTAAGGATGACGAAAAAACAGAATTTACCTTTCCAATAAGAAACGAGCCAAGATTCTTCTTTATTTTCTATGTCTTCATCCTGATTATCTTTCAAATTATTCAGCATAATGCATGAATGTTCGCCTGTAAGGTCATTCTGAAAAAAGGGAATTAAATTGAGATGGAAAGCAAAACACAGAACAAACGCATATATATATATATATATATATATATATATATATATATATATACACACACAGAGTTATATAGACAGATAAAAATAGAAGTAAGGAATGAATGGAATTAATAGAGTGTTACAATTTCTTTCTATATTTTTGTTCAAATTTGTCCTTTTTTTTTTTACTAATTTCATTATTTGTATCCAAATTTGAGTAGAAGATTTTAAAAAAAAGATACACATGTAGACTGGAGGCTGCATTGGCTAAAAATTTTGTGAACATAACAAACAAGAAGAGGAGTTCAAATAATGCAAACGTTTTATATAGAAAAGATAATTTTTTTTTTAATTACTAATTATCTTAGGGACGATTGTATGCCTAATCATTGTTGATTTTGAATTATGAAAATGAAAATGAAAGAAATAATTTTACACTCTCACTCTCTATGCACATGTATGTTTTTTTATTTTTTAAAACCACAGGTATTAACCAAGTCCATTACAACTGTTTCGGCAAATAATCCTTTGACTTTCACCATCTGAATGTGCAAACAGGATTGTTTGACAAAACAATTGTAATGGACTAAGTTAATACTTGGTGTTTTAAAAAATAAACATATGCAGCTCTACCAACGAACTGAACACTTCTTATCCTGTTTTTTTTTTTTTTACCACTCCTACCTCTAAGTTACATAATATATATATATATATGTATATATATATGATTACTTAATTTAATCACAAATTAATATATGAAAGTATAAATTTATGCATAAACTTTAAGTATTTACTTCAACAATGCTCATTACGTAGGTAGAGCTAAGTAGTAAGTTATAAAATATATATGGCACTTAAGCTACAAAGAATATTCCGCGTTTCATCCACGCTGATGTATCCTAGTGTGGATGAAATGCGGAATATGCGGTGTAGCTTAAGTGCCATACATATTTGATAACTTATTATATATATATATATATATATATATATTTTGAGTAAAAAGATTAATAATTGTAAACATATATAATTATAAAACACACACTATATATATATATATATATATATATATATATATATATATAGTGTGCATATATGCACACTAGAGATTTTAGCCTATTATACTTAGACATACTGATGATGAAGTGTATCTTCGAAATATATTCATAAATTTCAATATAAATTTCAAACAAAATAAATATCTGTTTATTTTGTAATAATATGTTGTTTTGACTTCAAATGTATCTAATACGTATTTATTTTATATAACATACTTTGTGTTAATTTATTTGAAAAGATAAAAAAAATAGTGTTCAGAGATATTCTTAAGCACTAAAAAAAAGAAAAATCAGCTAATGGCAAGAATTTATTCTTTTGGCATTCTTTATTTGATTTTAAAAAATCGTACCATCTTGCAGTTTTTAACTTTTAAATTCAAAGGACCGTATCTCCACTCAAACAAAAATTTATTAATGAAAATAAGCACCATTAGAAGCAATACTATTTTGCCAATGCAAAACAAGTGTATTTATGTCAATAACAAAAATCTTGCATTCTGGTGGTGATGCAGTCGCTGTAGGCGTTTTTGATATTGCTTAGGATTTGAAGCATTTCTCATGCAGAAAGATATCGAGATGCTTGAAAAAGTAGTAGTCAGTAGGTGAGATGTCTGGAGAGTATGGCGGATGAGGCAGAGTTTCGTAGCCCAATTCGTTTAACAATGTGTGGTCGGGTATTGTCATCGAGGAGAATTGAGCCTTTTCTGTTGACTAATGCTGGGTGTTGTTGTTAAGTTTCTTATGCAGTTCATCGATTTGTTGACAGTACTTGTCTGCCGTAATGGTTTCGTCTGCATTCAAAAAACTGTAATGAATGAGACCAGTCACAGACCACCAAACAGTCAGCATGACCTTCTTTTGGTGCAACTCTGGCTTCAGGAAGTGTCATGGAGCTTCGTTGGTATTTAACCATCGAGCTGAGCATCACCTGTTGTCATAAAGAACCCACTTTTCATCGCAAGTTGAGAAACGGGCTGTTTTTGTTGCATAAAAGAAGGAAAAATGATACTTCATAAAGGCATCTCTTTTGGTTATTGTTAAATTCGTGAGGTACCCATTTATTAGATTTTTTTTTTTATCTTTCTTATCTCTTTGAAGTGATTGTTAATCATTGGTTACATTAAGTCTAATTCAGAACCAAGTTTTTGAACAGTTGTGCATGGATCAGCTTTGCCTAAGGTTCTTAATTGTTGTCAATATCCGATGGCCGACCTCTAAGCTTTCATCTTCAAGACTTGTCATCACAGAATTTCTTAAACCACCATGGTGCTGTGTGTTCAGTAGTGGTTCCTGGATCAAATATATCATTGATATTGTGAGCTGTTTCAGCAGCTTTTCGGCCTAGCTTGAATTGAAATAAGAACATTGAGCAAATTTGTTTTTCCATCTTGTATTCAATGTTCTGAAAAGGAGACGATTTCTTTTTTAAAACGATTAGATGGAGCGAAACATGTGATTTAAAATATAAAATAAAGGGATTATAACAAAAACTTATTTGAAAATACATCATTTGAAATCAAAATTACATTTTTATCAACCTAATTTATACTAAGTTTAACAAAAAAAATAAAATAATAATACTGTAGATATAGAATGCAAAAATATTTACTAAACAAATTTTAACATAATGATTGTTCCCACATCTGAGCTGGGGCGTCTCACACTCTTAGACAGAGTCCAGAAAAGAGTCTCCAACCCAATAGATCCCGCACTGTCAGCCAAGCTCCAACCTCTGTCATAATGTCTGTTTTACAAGTACTTTTATGGAATGTGCTTTGATGAACTCATAGCACTTGCACTCACAATGTATGTACCCCCAACAAGCTTTCTACTCTAATAGTTTCTGTTCTCAGACTGGTAAATTTTGGAATTTCCTCCCTATTTTTTACTTCCTTAACATGTAATGTGAACAGATATTTCTCCCCACAGTTCCCTGCTAGACACAATCCCTAATAATAGGCTTTTATGTTCCAAGTGCCAATATACCTTGTTTCAGATTAAATAAAGTAATAAAATTTTTTTTTTTTCTTTTAAATAAATGAATCCCGGGAAACGCCAAATCTATACACCTAGTAATTAATATTTTATATCAGCATCTAAGTTTATATGGGTGTCTATTTACTTCTGGCATGTCCGTGCATATACTAAACATTTGCATATAAATATATGCACGAGAAACTCTTTCCTGGCATCTTATTAAAGAATAATTATTCGTCTTGGAAACGATATTTGATGAGACCTGATACTTACGGCTGTTTGACGAAGATAGACTGGGACAAATCCATTCTTTTTCCAGAATCTGAAATGGTAAATGCAAGAATCACTTAATGAGGGTGGCACTCATGAATTTTACATGGCGCTATCTTGGAACAGCACTGGCAGCTGCAAATATCCGCTGTCTTGCAGGCAAAGCATACAAATGAAGATGAACGTTCAATGCAGCCAAGCAGAAAATGACATTGGACAAGATGCAAATTACTGATTGACCTGACAAGACAGAAGAGATACAACAATCATGGGGCTGGCGTGGGAGAGAGTAGATCTAGTTCATTAGGCATAACGATAGTTAGGTAGATAGAAGATATGTTGGCAAAGTATTCAGAACTAAAGATTTATCTAATGAGCAAAATGAACAATGGATGGAATGCTTTCTTCAAGATATGAGCTGTGTCCAAAAAAATGGTACTTCTGTAGTTTAAATCCCGTTTTTTCATGAGTCTTGCTCAGCAACACCCGGTGGACAACGAAAAAGATCCGATTATACAGAGCAAACAGAAGTCAAAACAAAAATAAAATAAATAAAACAAACAACCTATCATAATAAACTCATAAAATTTACTGTTTTATATTTTTATTGTCAACTGTTTTGTTTTGTTTTTTTGCAATAAATGTTTTGTTTCTTTGAATTAGTGAACAAATATTTTTTCTATGTTTTGTTTTAATGAAAAGTTATTTTTGTTTTAAACACAAAGAAAACAATTTTGGGGATATATTTATTTTTCGTAAAACTTTCATTTTTAATTTTTACTTTTTTTGTAGTTTTTTTTTTTTTAAAAACTTTTGTTGTTTTTTTTTTTCAAGAAAAGTTGTGATTTTTTTTTTTTGTAAGCAGCTAACGCTGCATTTTTTTTTTCAATATACAGCGTGGTCACTAGAAAAACGGGAAATTTGTCAAGCAACGATTTATTTTTACAAAGTTTTTCAAAGACAAATATTATATTATACTCATAGATACTCAAAATGTCGTCTGTGCACTTCACTGCAGCGTCTTAACCTAGAAAACCAACAAAAGAACCAATCAAAAAATAGCAATCACACATTTTATTCCTGAGCTCAGCTGACCTTACAATTTCCCGCTTTTCTAGCAACCACACTGTATTTTCTGCAAAAATATGTTTTCTGGGCTTTTTTTAAATATATATATTTTACATTTACTGTGAGTGGGGTTAGGGTTACACTTTGGGGGAGGGGGGAATTGTAGGAAAGCTTTTAATTTTCCTTCCTTGTTGTTTGAAGTGCAATGAAACTCTTCCCTTTCCTTTCTTTTTTCTTCCAATTTGGTGTTATCTGCTCGTGTGCATTTTTGCTACTTGGTTTCCCAGTGAATAAGCTCACTCAGTATTTTCCAGCCTTGTTTTTGTCGTACTCCGGGTGTTGCCGAATGAGACACACGGAAAAAATGTGGAAGTACCCCAAAAATATATCCCAATGTAAGCTCTATTCAGCTATAAGTTGATATCCATGTTACATCTAGTAATAGTGATGAGCGGTGAAACGACAAAATGGCTATGTGTATGACTAGCTGTATCTATACAAATGCTGGCTGAGATGCAGTGAAGTTGTTTTAGTTTTTAAAATTTTTACTCATTAGCATATTTTAAAAACTTAACGGAAACAATTTGACAATTCCTAATATTTTCTTAAATTTATGATTTTTACTTTTAGGTGATTAAAAAATGCTTTATAATATTAGAAGTTGTTTAGGCAGAAAGAAATAATTAAAAATAAATTATAACTTACTAATAACTAGGTACAACAATAACAATTGAAAATTAGTTTTCAGCTTAAATGCTATTTGGGTCTGATTTTTAATCTGACAAAATAACTTTATATGTTAAATTATAAAACACTACTCTTTTTATTTTTAGTTGGCTGTACCTACACGGCATTGACCAGGATACAATGATCCTATGTTAGTATTTTATTTTTAATTTCTTAAAACTTATGCAGAAAAACAAAAAATAAATTAGTTGTAAAAGAAAATAATTCTTTTAATAGTCTTTAAACAAAACCAAGTTATTTCCCTTATTGACTTATTTTTCAATTAAAATTTTAAAAATGTTTCCATATTAGCAGTTGTCAAGACAGGGCTACATTTTTAAATAAGCTGTAATGAAATTCATTATCATAGTGGCAATAACATGGTATGACAATAACTAATAAAAATTGGCTAGTCAGAATCAAAGTTTGAAATGTCAGCTTAAATACTATTTAAGTAATTTTTTTTTTAATCTCACAAAATAGTTTCTTTTACTAATAGTAGAAGGTTTCTTAGCTTAGAGGGTAGAACGTCGGATAGTCACGATTGGTTGTGACAAACGTCTGGGGTTTGAATCTTGAAGTTGATATCTATGATACATCTAGCAACAGTGATGCATTGTGAAACAACTGTGTGTATGACATATATTAGCAAACCGCCTGGCATTGCTCGGTTGTAAAATACGCTTAAAGATGATATTTTCATTACTATATTATATTGGGCCCAATATATAATAATCATTTAAAAAGTTAAAAAGAAAAAATGACTTGTGCACCACCACTGAAAATCGAAGCCAAAACGTTTAGCTTATGATTTCCTTTTTCCTTTAATATTAATGCCTGAGCTATGAAGACAGATTTGCTGCAAAACTAAAAATTAAAACATGAATCAATAGCTATTACGTTACGCATGCATTTCATAATGCTGTCACTCGACCTTCGTCTGGCAAATTCCATTTTTAAATTTTCAGTTTTGCACCAATTTCCCCTGGCTAAAACCCAAATATAGAGTTTCGTCTTGGTTCAAATACGTTATATATTAAGTTTCATGTCTGCAGACCAATAACTGACAAAGAGTTTGGTAGGCAAAATTTTTAAAACAAATATATATACGTATACATAAATATATATAGAAAGAGTTTTGTGCTTACTATAACTTTTTACACAAATATTACGCAAGTATAAATCATGTAGAATATCTGCATGAATATAATTAATATATCTAATAGTAAAGTGAAGATAATCATCCCATAAGAAAACTGAAAAACTAATAGGGAATTAATTAAAATGAATGTTTAAAAGAATATGCAAATTAGCTAGATCTTTTGCAAATGAATGCAATTGCACGACCCATATATAACAAAGTTGTATTTTCTTTTTAAATAAATATAAAAAAGGGTTTTTAATATGAATATCAATACACACAAAAAAAATCACATATATATATATATATATATATATAGAGAAAATAAAAAAGGAACAAACCGTATTATGTGTTCACCAACGTTTCACCCAGAGGAAGTCTCGAAATAAAGACGAAACGTTGGTGAACACATAATACGGTTTGTTCCCTTTTTTATTTTCTCTATTTTGTCGGAATACTATTTCCATTATTTTCATCATATATATATATATACACACACTGTACCTATCTGGCATTGCAAGGGATGCAGTGAAGTTATTTTAGTTCGTAAGTTTTGTTTGCACATTTCTTAATGCTTATACAGAACAAAAATGAAAATCTGAGTTGAAAAGGGAGACAACACTTTATTATTCTGGCTTTGTGTCGCATGTTGAGGTCAAAGTTTCCATATTATTTTTTCTTTTTAAAAGGGATCACCACATATCAAGGCTCAATGGTCACTCAAGGATAAGGGTTAATGAGTGTTAGGTGGTTGGTGAGACAGCACTGATGATCATTAATAATAAAAATTGATAGGATTTGATTATTAAAGAGAACTTGTTTACATTAGACTTGAAATTGATCATGTTATTTTCAGCTGGAAAGCAGTCTCATATTATTATGTTTCACAAATGGACAGTTCTGGGAAAGAAACTTTGCTTGCGGGGTTTTTATTTAGTTTTAGGTATAGAGGTAAGTAAATTATTGACAATTATTGTAAGTAAATGAGTTTTTGTTGAGTATATTTTACTGGTGAGAGAGAGGGGCAAAGATTGAAGTTCAGTCGAGCACCGGACATGAAAAAAAAGAGAAAAGGGGAAAGAAAAATGGATAAAAAAGGGAAAAAAAGAGCAAAAAGAAAAAAGAGAAAAGAGGAAGGAAAAGTGAAAAAAGGAAAGAAGGGGGAATGAAAAAGGAGGGAATGAAAGAAAGGGAAATAAAAAAGAAAAGGAAAAAAACAAAAAGAAAAAGATCTAAAAGGGGAAAGAAAAAAAGAGAAGGAAAATTAGAAAAAATGAAAAAAAAGAAAACGGCATAAAAAAAGCCACAAAAAAAACCTTTATACATGTTTAATATTGTTTGTTTTTGTCCACCATTTTTGTGATGTCCCAAGTTTTAACAGTGGTATACATGTTGACTTACTAAGTTTAGTTGGAAACATTGATGACCATAATCGAAAAGTTGATGTCAATTTCCTGCTATTATTCCTTATACATTTGATAATTTTTCAGTTGTTTTTTCTTTTTAATTTCTCCAGTTGTAAAAGCAGAAGAGGTCTACATAGAATCACTTGCTTTTCATATGGTGGAGGTTGTTATTAATAATTTGTGTAAATCCTCAATCCTCAAAAAAAGAAATGAGGAGCATTCTAAAAGTAATGCCTTCTATCTTTTATTTTGTGCCCAAATAAAATTGTGCGGATTGAAAATCGCATTATGATGACTAAACTTGTGCATTCATAACCTAAAAATTTCATCTCGTTGTTGTAGATATTGACAGTATGAGACTAAGAAAACAATCCCTGTCATAATGTACATCAGAAGCAGAGATGCGTCATTGAATTCCTGGCAAAACTACACTCACAGTGCAACAGCGAGATGAAACTTTCACTTCATGAATGTTCAGTTATAATATCAATGCAATTTGCAATCTCCTGTGATCCATTCGAAATAAAGAAGCCTTCTGGTCGCTCTCAACTATATTCAGTGACTTTGTTATGCACTCTAAACTACTCTGGTTTGTACTAAATAATAAGAGAGAGAAAATTCTTATCAAAATATATTCTAAAAAAAAAAAAAAAAAAAAAAAAAAATGTTTTCTACAAGACATTGACCTAAAAATTTGAAAATAAGCAAAACTTTTAGCAAAATAAACCATCCAAGTCTGAAAGGATAATGACACTGCATAATAAAAAATTAATAAGTAAAATGGCTACAAGCCTGGACGGCTAGTCACTAAAAATGCCAAACTAATTCATTTCTATTTCAGGTTTGTGCGAATTGAATTTCTGTAGCTCAATGGCATTTTAGTGTGTCTGCCGATGGGCATCGTCGAGGAATATGACTACTTATGACCAAAGTCTTTGAGGATTTGGCACGACTTTTGGGAATTGGCAGGCGGAATGTTTTGTAAAACATTCCCCTGAGGAGTGGCACAAATGACTCAATTTTAAGAAGACAAGCAAAACACACAAATCCAACAAACTTTAATTTTTAAACTACTTTTTAATATGTATTTATTTTATAATGTTCATATTCTTTATAATATGTATTTATTTTATAATGTTCATATTCTTTATAATATATATTTATTTTATAATGTTACTATTCTTTATAATATGTATTTATTTTATAATGTTCATATTCTTTATAATATATATTTATTTTATAATGTTCATATTCTTTATATGTATTTATTTTATAATGTTAATATTCTTTATAATATATATTTATTTTATAATGTTACTATTCTTTATAATATATATTTATTTTATAATGTTCATATTCTTTATAATATGTATTTATTTTATAATGTTCACATACTTTATAATATATATTTATTTTATAATGTTACTATTCTTTATAATATGTATTTATTTTATAATGTTCATATTCTTTATAATATATATTTATTTTATAATGTTCATATTCTTTATATGTATTTATTTTATAATGTTCATATTCTTTATAATATGTATTTATTTTATAATGTTCATATTCTTTATAATATGTATTTATTTTATAATGTTCATATTCTTTATAATATGTATTTATTTTATAATGTTCATATTCTTTATAATATGTATATATTTTATAATGTTCATATTCTTTATAATATATATTTATTTTATAATGTTCATATTCTTTATAATATGTATTTATTTTAAAATGTTCATATTCTTTATAATATATATCTATTTTATGATGTTCATATACTTTATAATATATATTTATTTTATAATGCTCATATTCTTTATAATATATATTTATTTTATAATGTTCATATTCTTTATAATATATATTTATTTTATAATGTTCATATTCTTTATAATATGTATTTATTTTATAATGTTCATATTCTTTATAATATATATTTATTTTATAATGTTCATATTCTTTATAATATATATTTATTTTATAATGTTCATATTCTTTATAATATGTATTTATTTTATAATGTTACTATTCTTTATAATATATATTTATTTTATAATGTTCATATTCTTTATAATATATATTTATTTTATAATGTTCACATACTTTATAATATATATTTATTTTATAATGTTACTATTCTTTATAATATGTATTTATTTTATAATGTTCATATTCTTTATAAGATATATTTATTTTATAATGTTCACATACTTTATAATATATATTTATTTTATAATTTTCATATTCTTTATAATATATATTTATTTTATAATGTTCATATTCTTTATAATATGTATTTATTTTATAATGTTCATATTCTTTATAATATATATTTATTTTATAATGTTCATATTCTTTATAATATATATTTATTTTATAATGATTATATTCTTTATAATATATATTTATTTTATAATTTTCATATTCTTTATAATATATATTTATTTTATAATTTTCATATTCTTTATAATATATATTTATTTTATAATGTTCATATTCTTTATAATATATATTTATTTTATAATGTTCATATTCTTTATAATATGTATTTATTTTATAATGTTCATATTCTTTATAATATATATTTATTTTATAATTCCAGTCCATTCTAATAGTTTACTAAGTCTTTTACCACTGACCCCAAAGCTCAATTCGCAAAATCATAAAACCACAAGTAATCACTTTATTTTTCAAATTATCACCCAAACTTAGGGTTAAAAGTAGGAAGGGGTCTGGCCTTTTATGACTTTTGACAACGGAATATTTTATACTACAGTTTGAACAGGAACATGAACATGGCCAAAATTCAAAACAAACAAAATCCGTTACCTGTTCTTAAAACACTGTCTGGCTCGAAAGATCATTTTACGTTAAATTTATATGCAAAACTGTTTTTCAGATTGTTTACATGCAATAGCCTAAGCAACGGAGAATCGAATTTTTCTTTTCGCAAAAAAAAGTTATAATTGCAAATGACGAACAATGAAAACAAAAGAAAAAAACAATTTCATGAAAATATAGTATTTACATCTATTGTTTTATATATAACGGTTAAAAATTATTAAACAAAAACATTATCTATAAACACTCAATTATAAAAAATAAATATAAAACGATTTGTTTAGGAATTTAAAGTGCAGGATCAGTTTCACACAAATTTAACAAAATAAGCGTCTTTTTCCGAAACATTCTAGTGTGTTATGGCAGTTAATCAAAAACAAAATATTTTTTCTATTAGAAATAAATCATGTGCGTTTATTTCAGGGATGTCTACTTTTTTAAGCAGTTACGCATGGTTTTACGACATTGTCAATCGAACTTAAGTTAGTGGTAAACAATTTAGTTAACATCCATAAAGAATTAGAATTGCCCAGAAATTATGATTATTTTACGTTAAATTCATATTCTAAACCGAGCTCCCACTCTAAATACTAAATTGATTGCTTTTCTTTCCGTCAAGTTTTCAAGGGTTTCACACGTAATCACCTATAAAAGTAACATTTCATTATGGAATGGTGATTTATCCGAGTGTGTTTTTAATAACCCACCAATTTTTTATAATTAAAATTTTCACTTCATTCACAGAGAAAGCACTGAATAATTAACAAAACCTACACCCTCCCCATGTTAAAAATGGTTTTCTAGATAGTAACATTATTATTTAGAAATTCGTTCGTAACAATGGGAGGGGACGTTGTTAAATATTTTGTTTACCTACCAATCGTCAACTATTTTCAACTGTTTATGAAAACTTTCAAGTAGTATGTTGTATACCAATGATGAAGTGATACAATCTGGTTTTGTTTTCAAATCAAAATAAATCTTTTGTTATCTTACAATTTTCAATCAACTACAAGGAAAATATTTCAGAAAAAATATGCACAGAAATTAGCGAGACTTATGTAATAATTAAAAATTAAAAAAAAACAACAAATCTCTAGTTAAATATTTATAAATTTAAAAAAAATCAGAATCAGAAATTTAGAATGGAATCGGTAATTGTATTAAAATTGGGAAAAATTTTGGAATAGTCCAATCACCAGTATATATTTTTATAATATGTATTTATTTTATAATGACAATCGAAAGGAGAGGATAACTTTTGCAAATATCAGCGAAAAAAGCGACCCCTCCCTGTAGAAAAGTGCCCAGTTGAAGGTGAAGATACTAATGTTTTTAGCCAATTTTTCGATATTTGTCGTCTGAATGGTCGAACTTCAAAACGATACTGATCTTGTAAAAATCCGTCGCCTCTGCCGAAAGTTTTAGGCAGACATGCAAACATACATACATTTATATATATGCAGTTCAAATTTTCGACCCAAACCAATTAAAAAACTTGCCCTATCTCTGAGTACCCTTTAAGTAAAATTTCAAATGTTTAGACCAGAAATGGTCTGAGTAATTTGGTAGAGACCAAAGCAGTAAAAATTTTTAATTTTGACCCCTATTATAGCCCCTTGACATTTATTGTTTTGGGCTCAAATCAAGTTATTAAGTTCGATCCCTATCCAAGGAACCTATATCTAAAATTTCAACTGTTTAGACCCAAAATTGGCGGAGGAGTTCGCTAGAGTTCTCAAAGGTCAAATGGGTAAACTTTGATCCCTTAACAGCCAAATTTCTGGCCAAAAATGGATTACAAAGATTTTCCCAAATCTCAGCATCCTGTATATCAAATATCGAGTCTGTAGACTAAAAATTGATAGAGGTATTGCATAGGAAAATGTACACAGAGAAACAGACACACGCACATACATACACACACAGACACTGTCACTTTTGTAGATAAATAGATAATATGTATTTACTTTATAATATTCATATACTTTATAATATGTATTTTATAATACATATTTTATAATATGTACCTTATATGTACTTTATAATATGTATTTTATATGTACTTATATATTTTACAATATGTATTTTATAATATTCATATACTTTATATGTATTTTATAATATATTTTATATGTACTTTATAACATGTATTTTATAATATATATTTTATAACATGTATTTTATATGTATTTTATAATATATATTTTATATGTATTTTATAATATTCATATATTTAATATATATTTTATATATATTTTATGTATTTTATAATATTCATATATTTTATATGTATTTTATAATATATTTTATATGTACTTTATAATATGTATTTTATAATATATATTTCATATGTATTTTATAATATTCAAATATTTTATAATACATATTTTATAATATGTATTTGATAATATTCATATATTTTATATGTATTTTATATGTATTTTATAATATATATTTTATAATATGTAATTTATAATATGTATTTTATAATATTCAAATATTTTATATGTATTTTATAATATATATTTTATATTTTATATGTACTTTATAATATATATTTTATAATATTCATATATTTTATATGTATTTTATAATATATATTTTATAATATGTACTTTATAATATGTATTTTATAATATGTACTTTATAATATTCATATATTTTATATGTATTTTATAATATATATTTCATATGTATTTTATATTTATTTTATGTACTTTATAATATATATTTTATAATATGTATTTTTAATATGTACTTTATAATATGTATATACAAGTTATATCTAACCAGAAGTAAAAAAAAAAATGTCACATTTGTTTATGAAAAAAATGAAAAAGAATTTTGATGACTTAATTTTGTAAGCAAATTATTTTGGAAAGCAACAATTTTTTTAGTAAGTTTTTTTTTTTTCAGTACTTAGTGTTGATTGATTATTAGTAAAAACAAAAAATATTTGCAATTAGTGTGTTCTTTTAATGTTTAAAAATTTTTTTAGATATTTATCTTTTAATAAGTCAAGGGAAATAACTCATGGTATGACTTAATTCCCTTTATAAAGTACTAGTCTTGGTGCCCGGTGTTGCCCGGGTATTCGGAGGTGTGTGTTGAGCAAAAAAAAAAAAAGAAAAAAGTGGTAGTAGGCCGGCTCGAACTCGCACCACGATGGAGGAAAAGAACGAGAAAAAAAAAAAAAAAAAAAAAGTGACATCTTTGCCGTTGCGCCCAAACTGGAAGTGGTGAAGGTTTAAATTAAGGCTAGTCAACCGAAAAGAGAGAATGACTTTCAAAATTACTGGTAAAAAAAAGCGATCCCTCTTCGTAGAAAAGTGCCCAGTTGAGGGTGAAGAGATTAATGTTTTTAGCCAATTTTTCGATATTTGTTGTCCAAAGGGTTAAGCTTCAAAATTATACCAATCTTGTGAAAATCCGTCGCCTCTGTCAAAATTTTTAGGCATATGTTCATACATACATTTTAACAGATGGGTGAGATTTATATAATAGATAAAAATATTCAATGAATAAGTGGGAGAGGGAAGTCTCCACTCTAAAAGTTTTCTTAACTGAATAAAGTATTTCCAGAAAGCAACTGATGCGAAACAAAATATATTCGTATAAATACCATAGTGGAAGAAAAAAGTGTTCATAATTAAATTAACATGTGTCTGATAAGTAAAATTTGTATTTTGTTGACTTTTTAAAAGATTTTTTTTGTAGATTGCTTTTTAATTCTTTGTTAAATAATATGTACAACATAGTTAAGTTTATAAAACAAATTAACGTTCTTGTCCTTATATTAAAAAACAAAATCTGGCTGATGTATGTACCCATGAAAAAACAAAAATATATATGAATTGATCAAGTATTTTATATATATATATATATATATATATATATATTTTTATTACTGTTTTATCTGCTTGGTTACACATGTTTTGGTTACTGAATCGTATCAACGATCCAGTAACTTCAGACTTTACAGAAATGATTGTTATTATTATGATAACCATTTCTGTAAAGTCTGATGAAGTTACTGGATCGTTGATACGATTTGGTAACCAAAACATGTAACTAAGCAGATAAAAACAGTAATAAAAAATATATATTTGCTCTGCAATAGTATTGAGCACTTTCTTCACATTTTTACTAATTACCATTTTTGCTATATATATATATATATATATATATATATATATATATATATAGGGTTCGTACAAATTTTCAATGTCCATTTTCAAGGCCTATTCAAGTATTTCCGGGCCTATTCCAGATAAAATTCAAGTTTTCAAAACAAAATTTGATATCTAAAGAATGTGACAAAAAAACAATATGGCCACCAAAAATTATCAAATCTACAAAAAAAAGGTAACAAGAAAAAATCTTTTCTTTTTCTTCATTTTCATTCAGGTAAAATAAAAAATCCCCTCCACACACACACAAAAAAAAAAAAAAAAAATAAAAAATAAACACACACAAAGCTTGGATTGATCATGGTAACAAAACTGCATATGTACCAAAATCATTTTGATTTATCTCTTTCTTTCATGAAGGAGTTTTAAAGGTCAGTTATTTACTTGAAAATAGTGTGCAACAAGCGAAATCCAAAACAGAGTTCAGTTTGCAGCTTATATATGAATACAAGAGTTACATTCTTTTACCATGAAACAACCCATCAAATAGTTTTGTGATAAAGGGACAATTCTTGTATGCACAACACCAGAAATTCAAAATATAAAAGTAAAAGCAAGTTTTGTGATAAAGGGACGTAACTCCACAAATAATATGATGCAATTTACAAACAATACATTTTGATATTATTTTCAGTGTTTAAAAATCATTTTAATGGTATTTATACTAATACTTAAAAAATAATTTTATAGTATTTTGATTCTATTTTTAATATTTCGACAAATTTTAACTGGACAAAATTATGATTTTCAAGGCCTTTTCAAAACATTTTCCATATTTTCAAGGAAATAACAGAATATGTCCTTATTTCTGTTATTTATAGTTATATATATATATATATATATTTATTTTTAGTTATATATATATATATATATATATATATTATGAGAAAAATAGAAAAAACCGAATGAAATTATTAAAAAATCAACGTTTCGTCCTTATTTCAGAGGACATCTTCAGGATAATTGAAATAAAAAAATAAAAATGTAAGAAAAGAAAAAGTCATAGATCGTGCGAAAAAGACACTGTTTTTTTTTTTTTTTTTTTTTTTTTTTTTTAATAATTTCATTCGTTTTTTTCTATTTTTCTCATAACATAACGTCAACCACCGCTGGTATTTTTTCATTCCTTATATATATATATATATATATATATATATATATATATATACCCACACACAACTTTGATTTATTTTTACATAAACATTTGGGTATCACTACACATCCATGAGTATGCTTTTGTCAACTAGTTGCAAAAGTTCAGTCCTTAATGTGTGCGTGTGTATATATAAGTAGTATATATTTTTAAATAAGAAAATCACATTTTATGAGTATCAGTGAAGTGACCATCTTGCCTGTCATTTCGAAAAAGTGTCAAAAAACAAGGGAAATAACTCAACAATGATTTAAAACTTGCAAGATTTATGCTGTAATGTCTACGAATTCCTATTAATCACTTAAAAATGATTCTTTATGAAAAAAAATACTTCATCAATTTATATGATTTTTGGATTATGATATTTTCATTTCATCATGAGAGTGTATAACAGAGAATTCTTTTTAATATAGGAGGAACTTTGGACGAGAATCCAAAAACATAAACAAAAGATGTTTGCTTCATATTTTATTAACTAAATTTTTTATTTCCTTCAAACAAATATCTTTAAATTGAAGTATTAAAATATTTCTACTCTTTCTTTCAAAAATCATTAAATTCAATAATGAAGAAATATTTGCACCATTAAAATGAAAATAAAAAGTGTTTAACCAAAAAATATCAATAAATTATTTGCCAATAATAAACTTATGCAGTGTTTGATATCCAATTTTAATGTCTTAAAAGTCAATACAAAAATATCTGACCAAACTCTTCAGTGTCAAGAACAAAAAATATTGAGTCAAATTCTTTGAGGTTAAATTATTCTCCTGCAGGAGATTTACTTTTAAAATCCTTATGAGATAAAAAAAAAGTTGCATAAAACAAAAAATGCTGTAACCAAATTTGTTGATTTAATATAACTTTGGTATATTTATTTTAACTTCATGAATCAATATCGATCATTTTAGGAAAGTTTGCAATATGAAAAAGTCTGAAGATCAAAATAAATTCTGTAAAAACGATCTCTAATTGACACCATTTAATGAACTCTTCTGATATGTGGATCAGTAGTTGTGCAGGTGATTACTTTTTATGTAGTCATGGTTACATTCTTTTCTGCATTTTTTTTTATTGACAATTGTATTGAAATCGGTAATTGTATTGGAATCGAGAGGGATTATGAGAATTACTTGATTTGATTCAGCAATGTGAATAAACAATAGGAAACAAAACTGAAATTTAGCCTGAATTTCCCAGGCTGGGGGTCCATGGCCTCATGTGTGGAGAGAGGGCTGCAACTAACAACTTCAATCAGTTTCAACTAAGAAAGTCAATATTAACAGAATCATACTGATTCTGTATGTTAGGGAGGGGGTCAGGAGGCCTTCACAGAAAAATTAACATCTGTTGTCAAAGAGAATTGTCGTAAGAGAGAAAAAAATGATAAAAACATAGAAAGGAAGAAAGAAAACGAAATAGTGACAAGAAATTAAGAAGGTATGGCTCAAGCAATTTGGCAGAAATCAGCCTTCTCTTGTTAAGAAGGCTAATTTCTGCCAAATTGCTAGAACCAGAAACAAATGAATTGATTTTTAAATAGGAGTGGGATGTAAGTAGGAGGAAATGAAATGGAAGAGCATGAATGATGCCTTTTCAAAATAGGAAACCAGGGTGAAAATGAATGTGGAGAGTGTTCACCGTGGTGAAATTCTATCAGCAAAACAAAATGAAAAAATTTAAACAAAACTCATTCACTCAATTCGCTAAAATGTTACCTTAATCAAACTGAAATCCAACAGAATCAAGAACCGTGCCATGCGAAAGAAGGAATATCGACATATTTGCCTCCCTTTTGTATGTACAAACTTGCAACTCGTATCCACATTTTTTGAATTTGTAATCTTTTTAATAGCTTTAATTTTTATCCTGTGCCAAGGATATCAGAACATTCCAACACCTTTTTGATATACATCCAAAATTGAAAACATTTGTGACAGCTGAAAAATGTGGGTTCAGCTATTTCCTCTTCATCAGTTTTACAGCACAGACGTGTGTCCACTTGTACTGCATTACATTAGCTCTATTAAATGCTATTAAAGGAAAGGCAGACCACACCATATAACTTAAAAACTGCAGTATACCAAAGAACAGAAATGTTGGATAGCAAGAGTCGAGGGTACCCAAACAACAATGGGAATAAATCATCCTTGTTATTGAACTCAGGTGATGGAATCAAATCAATTGTCAAAAAAAAAAAAAAGACAAAGCAAACTACATGGACGAAAATTGTTTGTTTTGACCAACACATCTGAACCAAACTAATTCGACCTCTCTCTCCCTTCGTTGTCACCAAAAACAAACATCAACAATAAAGTAAAATTACACCAAATCAATTGTCAAAAAAGTAAAATTACACTTTTATGAATCAAAATCAATTGTCAAAAACAGTCACAACAAACTAATAAAAAGAAAAAAAAAAAAGACTGAATGAAATGGCAGTTGTTGTTTCGGCCAGTAGCGACTGTCAACCGTCAGCGAACAAGACACCAGCAATGCAAGGTATGAACCTGTGTCAGTGCCCTATGCATGCATACATGATTTTACTAAGCTCAGTAGACCATTACTAAACTGTCATGGTTATTCGTCCTGTTATTGAACTATCCTTTATGTAAACACCCACACACACATTGATATATTATACATGTAAAGACACATTGGTGTCTGTATATGCACCACTATGATGATGATAGCATATTTTATACATACATGTTTACAGCGTGTATATTGCACATACATAGGTATGATTGCATATACACCTGTGTGTGTGTGTGTGTTGATATGCATATGTAACAGAAACACAGAAGTAGAATTTAAAATGAAAATGTTCTAGCACACAGAAATACATATAAAACTGTCTTTTTGTGTATGTGCGTGCGTGTAATGTCTCTACCAAACTCTTCTACTCCTATCTCAACATTTGGTCTACAGACTTGAAACTTGATCTATAGGATATTTGGACTTTTTCTCTTCATTCTTTTTTTGTGTCCCACCCACCAATATTTCCATTTCATATTATTTTTTTTTTTTTAAGATCGTAATTATGCATTGATTTGACTCTGTTGAACGATGCATGAAACCAGTCAGCTGGCTCTTTGATTTTTGATTTTTTTAAATGTATTATATTACAATTTGGTCTATATTCAGCTATTATATAAATGAATTCATGCAAAATATTTTTAAACCTATCCTAACAATATTAATTCCAATAATTAAGACTTTCAGCATTAGCATTCAATTTTAATAAACTGAATAAATGTTCTGAAATTGAAAATATTAAAACTTTTAAAGAAAATAAATGTTCTGATAGTACAAAATGTTTTAAATGCTACCTCTTCAGCGATTTCAGTAATTTGGGAGCATGTGACAGTGGTTCAGTGGTTAATGATACAGACTGACGACCTGGATGTCCCAAGTTTAAATTCTATTCGTTCTAGAAAATTACTTTCACTTACGATGTTAGCAACCTTCATGTGGTCCCTCCCCTAAGTACCCAATGTTTTTCTAGAAAGAATTCTGACTACAAAAAATCAGGGAAACCAATGCCAACAATAGAATCCGCAGATTCATTTGATATGATGATGAGTATTTTAGGCATTAAAGATGAGAGTTACTCGTAGTCAGAAAAAAAAACAAATTTGCATGAATCAGAGCAACTCAATTCTGCTGATGACATTGGATTCCCCCAGTTCTTTCTAGAATCAAATACTTAAAAAAAAAAGAAGGATTATATGAAGGTTGCCAACATCCTTAATGTGATACTAAGGAACTGATAGAATTTGAACTTGGCATGCTCAAGCAATCAGTCTGCATCGATATCCCTTCCTATAGCCACTTTCCATGGTCATGTTTACAAAGAAAAAAAAATATATATATAGTCATAATAGCTAGCTATATACGACATAATCACGTCGACACACGGGTTCTCAACATATCATCAAAGTTAAGAAACTTTGAGCCTGGTTAATACTAGATGGTTAACCATTTGGGAATACCAAGCATTATATGTAGGAGGACACTGATACCTCCTGCAACAACTGCAAAACATAACCAAGATATACATAAGATCGGGAACCATTTATGAATTTGATATTCGCTAGATACTTCCTTCAGGGGAAACTGGTTCAATCTGCCTAGAGTGAATGTCACAATCTAATCTGATCCAAGCTATGGTCTTAACAATCTCAGCTGAGTTACCCGGAGAAAGAGTGTATGTTGTTAAAAGATTCAAAACACTAAAAAATTCCATAAACAGCACTGACAATGAGTACATCAGAAGATGAATGTTGAAGAATAGATCATGAGATGAAAACAACTATTTTAAATGGAAAATCTCGAAGGAATAGAAAATAAAAAAATTGAAACTTTAATAGATGTAATCTTTAAAAAAAAAAAAAATGCAATTATAATTCAAGTATATATATTTCCTTTTAACTTACATAAAACATTTTTGTACAAATATTGTTATATGACGTGGCAAGGGGAACAACTCTGACACTTCAATTAGAATTATGTCCCTTGTAAGTATTTAACACAAAAAAATCTTTTCCGTTTTTTGTATATGAGATGTTCTAAAACGTTTCCTATATTTATCATAAACTAGCCTGAGTGTCCGGGGTTGCCCGGGTGTTTGGAAGAATGTATTGAGATAAAAAAAAAAAAAAAAAAAAAAAAAAAAGTGTGTAGTAGGCAGGCAGGCAGGCAGGCTTGAACCCATACCACGAAGGAGGAAAAGAATGTGAAAATAAAAATGACATCTTTGCTGTTGCGTCCATCACCAAACTGGAAGGTTTAAATTAAAGCTAATCAATCGAAAAAAGGAGACGACTTTCGAAAATATTGACGAAAAAAGCAACCCTTCCCTGGAGAAAAGTGCCCAGTTGAGGATGAAGGAATTAATGTTTTTAGCCAATTTTTCGATATTCATCACCCGAAGGGGCGAGCTTTAAAACGATACCGATCTCATGAAAATCTGTCGCCTCTGTCAAAAGTTTTAGGCAGACATACAACATTCATACATTTTAACAGACAGGTGAGATTTATATTATAGACTAGCAGGGGTGGGGGGGGGTACCCAGCGTTGCCCGGGTGTTTGTAGGTGTGTGTGTTTTTGGGTAAATGGAAAGAAAAATCGTTAGTTGTTTTAAAAAAAATGAAGCCTTGACGCGCAGTTGGAAAATAGTAAAGTGTGAAAAAAAACAGGTGTCCGTTTTTGACAAGTTATTGCCGTGAACTTTGAGTGCGGGGCAATGTTTTATTTACCGCGAGTCTGTTGGCCTCTTTTTTTTTTATACGAAAAGCTTAATGCACATGCGGCGATCGTAAGCAATATTTTCTGCGGGACAGTTTTAATGAGGTCAATAAACCGATTTGTTTGTTTTTACCTAACTTTGAGGAAAACCAGCTCCCTGTTTATTAGGGGGAGTGTCTCGTCTCGAAATGAAAGCAACCATCTGATATGACGATAAGCCAACATTGGCCAAACATTAAATCGCTTTCTAGAGACCACTGGCTGTGGGCCAGTGATTCGAATCAAGTTTCACTTTTTTTATACCATGTCAAATATTTAACATTTCAAAGTCGGGCAAATTAAATAGAGTCGACCACCATTGTTAAGTCGTAGATATTATCATTTAGACGCGATATAAAAAGTTTTAAGAAGTTGTGAGGCGACCGATCAGTTCTCGGAAAAAAGCCTTTTGAAGACATATACAAAAAGCGAACATACATACACACATTTTCGCTTTTATATATATAGATTAGCGGGGGGAGGGTACCCGGCGTTGCCCGAGTGTTTGGAGGTGTGTGTGGTCGGGCAGGGGTGGGTGGTGTTAATGAAAACCTAAGAATAAGCGAAGTAAAAAAAGAAAACAGAAAAATGAACATTAAAACTTATCTGAAAAATAAAGCGGGGGGATACCCGGGCGGTGGGTAATCAAAACCGAAAAAAAAACACAAAAAAAAAAAAACTACTAACATAAGGCAACAAATGATGTTAAATGTAAAAATCGAAAAAACAAAAACAAAAAAGAAAACAAACGAACGTTAAAGCTGCTTTAAAAAAAAAAACATGTGAAAAATGGCTTAAATAAGCCTGTTTCAATATTAAAATTTAAACAATCGGTGGGTACCCGGGTGTTTTTGGGTGTGTGTGGTCGGTCGGGGGTGTTAATGAAAACCTAAGAATAAGCAAAGTACACAAAAAAAAACAGAAAAACGAACGTTACGTGAAAAATGGCTTAAATAACACTGTTCAATATTAAAATTTTAAAAATCGAAAAAAAACAAATCTCACATCACAATTCGAACCCAAAACGTTTAGATAATGAACCAATGCTCTAACCAACTGAGCTAACACAACGTACATGAAATTGTGTCAGTTCTTCAAATTTTTAAACTAAATCAGATCATAACGTCGTCTGACGCATGCGTAGAACTGATCTTGTCATGAGAGGACAGTTTTTGTTAACCCCCCCCCCTCCCTGTAGAAAAGTGTTGATTTCAGGGTGAAAAAATTAACGTTTTTGGCCAATTTTTCAATATTTTTCGGGCGAAGGATGGGGCTTTCATATGAGACCAAATTTGTGAATTTTTGTTCTGTCTGTCGAAAGTTTTTAGCAGACACACAAACATACATACATACATTTTCGCTTTTATATATATATAGATGCCATGGAGGAAGAAATAACTGTGACGGTACAAAGTTTAAAAAAAGTTCTTTAGAACAAACAAAACAGTAATAAGATTAAAAAAAAATATAACTGTCAATAAAAATAAAATTTCAATTCTGTCGACTTATTATAAAAGTGAATGCATGAGTTTATTTCTCTAATTGACACTGAGCGTTTTTAGTTTAATTTGTTTTCACTTTTTTAACTATGCACATTTTGGATGTTGTTTCCTTTTCTAAAAATATATTTTTGATTCGTGTCCAGAACTCCCCTATATTAAAAAGCAAAAGTAAGGAAAAATCTGTATGATGTATCTGTGACAAACAAAAACATTATATTCCAAAATTCACAAATTAATATAGCAGTTTCATTTACATATAAAAAAAAAAAAAAAAATTTTTTGAGTATCCATGGAGTGGCTGTGTTGAAAAATATGTTAAGAAACAAAGGGAGATAACTAAACAATAATTCATACTCAATTTATGTTGTAATGCCTACGAATTCCCATTAATTGCTTAAAAATGATTTTCTTTATACAAATAAAACTATTGATCAATTTGTGTTCATACATCAGATTTTTCTTTAATATATAATTTGGAACATTAATTAAATTATTATTGTTTGGTAATTAAATTATTAATGGAACAAAATTAGGTAAATGATGAGATTGTATGTGTAAACAGAATGTGATAAAAATTGTGTCTAGATGTTATTTATTTCGTTTTTTTTTTGTTTTTTTTAAATATTATTAGACTAGCGAGGGGTACCCGGCATTGCCCGGGTGTTTTTCGGGGTATGTGAAAAAAACCCGAAAATGTGAAAAAAAAAAAAACAGGTGCCCGTGAAAAAAAAAAAACGAAGCCTTCACGATGCGTAGTTGGGAAATAGTAAAGTGTTTAAAAAAAAAAAAACAGGTGTGCGTTTTTGATTGACATGACAGCAATAGGTATTCAGCAGTTAGCATTTTGTGCGGGACAGTTTTGAATGAGGTGAATAAATCGGTTTGTTTGTTTTTGAAAACCCGCTCCGTTTATTAGGAGGAGCGAAATGAAAGCTACAGTCTGATATGACGAAGTCGACATTGAACAAACGTTACTTAGCTCTCTTGAGACAACTGGCTTTCGGCCTGTGATTAGAGTTGAGTTTCGCTTTTTTTTATACCGAAAACCGAATGTAACGCATGCCGATGCGGGGAAATGTCGAATAATTCACGTTTGAAAGTCAATAAAATTAAATAGACAGGCGAGCTCCGTGGGTAACTCTGAGATATTACAATTTATAGATGATATAAAAAGTTTTAAGAAGTTGTGAACCGAGCAAGCGCTTCTCTGAAAGAAGCCTTTTGTGAACATCGAGGAAAAGCGTACATACATACATTTTCGCTTTTATATCTATTAGTGTTGGGACGATTCCTAATTTTTATACGATTCCGATTCCGATTCTAGGAAAATATTGATTAACGATTCCGATACCAAGTACGATTCCGATTCCGATTCCTAGGGAATTATTGTTTTGAAATATACCAGGTAGTTTTATACTTATGGTCGGTAGTTCCCAAATATGTTCCCTAACTTTGGAAGAGATATTTTATGTCTACACCGTCGTGTTTTGGTTTACATAAAATTATATAGTAAACTAAACGGAAAACTTAGCAAAATTTATTTTAGAGAAAATTTATTTTACTTAATTGGAATACAGAAAAAAACACTCAAAGAAAATAGAATTTATCCTTCAGAGAAAAAACAAATAAAATAGAATTTATATAACAGAACAAAAACAAGAAAATTAGAGAATAAATACACACGATTCATTATTTTGGTCCTCATAATAAACAGATTTAATGAATTAAATAAAAAAAATATAGCGGAAGAGAAAGAAAATATATACTAATTAAATATAAAAAAGATAAATATTTAATCTAATAATTTATAAATGAACGTGCGTAATGAAAAAAAACAATATACCATGTGACATGGCGCTGTAGATACATAATAACCTTTCCAAAGTTAACGACCATATATGAGAAATACCATTAATCGAAAGTTTTGTGTTTTATACCAAAAAGGTAGGTATAGCGAAAAGTTACAATTAAAGGAATTTCAAAAACTATTTTTTGTTTGGCTATTGATAGTTGTATTTGTGACGGCAGTTCTTCAGACCTCCATAATTCACAAGGAGTAGTTAACACCTATTATTTTTTCTTACTTTTTCATTGCTTTTACATGTTGTTTCTAACGTGAAGAATAAGTTTAACCAAACTAATTTTGAAATAGGGTATATCAAAGGAACACATATAAAAATGATACCACTATAAAAACAAATGAAATACTAGATAAAATTGAGCAAACATAATTACCAAAATTACAGAAAAAGATTAAAAAAAAAAAAAAAATGGTGAAGTTTGTTGAGTGAAATGAATTATTGACAAAAAATTAATTGAACTAATAGAAATGTTAAATAAAAAATGTCACATTTCAATATTTTTTTAATAATTAAATTCTCAGGGTTGTCGAAATTAAAAATTAAGTGATTTTTTTTTATTAGACTTCTTTCGAAGCTTGTTACCTTGAAAAATACATTTAAAACCCTGTTTTTTAAAAATAAATTGAAAAAATAAACGCAATTAAAAAAATTTAATTGATAATTGAAACTTTAAAAACATATTAAACATTGCAAAATTACTTATCTCACAAATTAACGTCCAATGAAGTAGATCCAGTTGTCATACAAGAATTCGGTTATAATAAATATATCTTTCCCAAACTTAAAAATTAAATCTTTTTTTTTTTTTTTTTTTTTGGAGAGAGTGCTTTAAAATCGCCGGGGAGTGCCGCCTAAAATTTTAAAGAAGTAAATTTTAGGAGTTTAGTGCCTTTCAAAGACGGTTATCATAATTTATTATCATCATTTAATTTCCTTTTTTTCTTCCCCCCCCAACACCTTTCCACGTGGTTCAGTAGTTAACCAGTGCTCTTGTTGCTGTCAGTCAGCTATCTTTACCTAAGTTTTAATTTCTAGTTAAAAGAATTTTTCATGAATAGAATCAGCATTTTTAAAAATCATTTTTTTAGTTGTATATATTGTATTTACTCTTTGAAGTTAAGGAGGGTTAAAAAAATTGGTGACACCTAGATGGTGACGTAGGCAAAAAAAAAAGAAAAAAAAAAGACACTGCGATTTCGACTCTCACTAATAAAACTGCTCTGAGTGACTAGTTGATAATTTTTTGTTCCTTTTCTTTTTTATTTTGCTCCTCCAATTTATTTGGATGCTTCATAGTTAAATGTTTTAACATGTTGGTTGTGGTCATATTAGATGGTTTTATTCCTCGCGATATTTTAATTTGACAGACTTTGCAAATGGCTTTCAACTCATCATCTTCATCAACTTCAACAAGTTTCCATACAAGACTTTTTTTTGGACTTTGGCGTTGTGTGTTCTCTCCCAACCATTATCAATGGACCAGAGGTCATCTCGTCAGCGTCAGACAGGGCCAAACTATTTGCAAAGAACTTTGCAGCTAATTCTACCCTATGCGACGAAGGCCATCAACTCCCCATATTTCCTCCTACAACACCGAACAAGCTAGGTAACATACAAATATCCGTGCATGAGGTCGCCAAGCTAATCAAGAACCTAGATTCTAGTAAGGCAACTGGCCCTGATGGCATCCCAATTATAGTGTTAAAAAAGCTTCAACCAGAACTTGCTCTCATACTTACGAAACTATTTAAGCGCTGCCTTAAGGAGAAGTGCTTTCCGACCCCCTGGAAGACCTAATCAGTTTGCCCTGTATTTAAGAATTCAGGTGATAAGTCCTCTCCCTCTCAGTACAGACCAATAAGTCTCCTGTGTGTTATGAGTAAGTTGCTGGAATCCATATTAAATAGAGAAGTAGTCAACCACCTCAGCAGGAATAACCTTCTTAGTGACACACAATATGGTTTACGCTCTGCAAGATCTACCGCAGATGTGCTGACGGTTATATCCCAGAGGATTAGTGAATCTCTTGACAAAGGCTTCCTTTCTAGGGCAATTGCTCTTGACATATCAAAGGCCTTCGACAAGGTATGGCATAAGGGTCTACTTCACAAGATTTCCAGCTACGGTATAACTGGAAATGATTTCTCAATCATTAAATCATTTCTCTCCGATAGGCTCATAAGAGTAGTGGTAGATGGACAAAAATCGGAGGCCTGCAATATAAATGCTGGAGTCCCTCAGGGGTCAATCCTGGGCCCAACTCTCTTCCTGATCTACATCAATGACCTCCCTAAACACATACTTAAATCATTCGTTGACATCTATGCTGATAACACGACCATCTACGGCAACACATCAAAGGCTGTAAATGACAAAGTTCTCTCGGATTCTCTCTCCTCTGATCTCGAGCACGTGGTTCAGTGGGGGAAGATGTGGCTAGTTACCTTTAATGCATCCAAAACCAAACTCCTATCCTTACATCATCAACGCTCTGATCCCCAGCTGGCATCAATTGTGATGGATGGCTCTCGTCTGGGTGAGGCCCCGTGTTTTGACAAGCTTCTGGGTTTGACCTTTACTCCTGATCTGAAATGGAACACGTACATCAAGTCTGTTGCCAAGGTTGCTGGAAAGATGGTGGGATCATTCTACCGCTTCAGAAGATATCTCACTACTGATGCAATTCTCTATCTATATAAGAGCCACGTATGTCCAAGGATGGAGTACTGTTGCCACATCTGGGCAGGAGCTGCTAGAAAGGACTTATCCTGCCTTGACAGAGTTCAAAATAGACTTCGTAGCCTCTTTTCCTACAACTTTTATCTCACAGAAGTGATGTTGCGAGTTTGTCTCTGCTTTATCATTATTTTCATGGCAGGTGCTCGACTGAGCTCTAATCAATGGTCCCCCTCGCCAAACTTTCACAAGAAACACCTGTCTTGCAGAAAACACTATCAATAATTACACCCACTCTTTATCTGTGCCTAAACCTAAACATAGATTCCATGAACAAAGCTTCTTTCTTAGAACTGCACGCCTGTGGAACTCTGTTCCGTCTGCCTGCTTCCCTCCGGACTACAACTTGGATGTCTTCAAGTCCAATGTTAACAAATTCCTAATGAACTGCCCCCCTAATTAAACACTTCATCAAATCTCCACACTAACGTAATGTACTTGCAATAACCCTTATCCCTGAGTGGCTTCCGGGCCTTGATAAGTGGTGATCACTGTGTTAAAAAAAAAAAAAAAATAGAAATAAAAATCTGCTAAAAAAGACAAAAAGAAAAAAATATAAAGGGATGGGGCGGTAAATTGTACCAACCGGTAGTTAACAAAAAAAACTTATAGAATTTAATTTTTGAAACCAATGTATAAAAGTTTACATTATGAAATGCAAATATGCATTTTCTTTTGAATTTTTTTTTTGGTTGACTGTGTTCAATTCACACATGGTTGATGCGGTTCAATATTGTTAAACTATAAGTCTTAAGTAAAATTCTATTTATAAATACTTTTTAAAATGAAATTATTTAATTAATCGTAAATATTATTAAGACATAAAAATTAATTGATTACAAAACCTTTTAAAAATATATATATTAATTTCTTTTTCGTTCGGCAAAAAACTGCGCAAAACACTTTTAATTTTCAATTTAAAATTCTAGTAAAAAGATTATATTATTCTGCTTTTAATATAGTCAAATTCAGGGTTTTATCTTTCTGGAGAAAAAAATTTTAAAAATGGATTTTATTTCAATGAAATTAAAAAAAACAAAAAAACTTGACTGAATGAATTAATTACCCTTGAATTAACGAAGGGGTTATTTAATAACCTTAGGTTTGGAAGAGATAGGTATTGTGTCGATTTTTTTGAAACTTCAAAAGAAGCCGACTACTGTCAAAACTTTGCGAAATAATACAACGTGATCAATTTCATTTTAGAGATATTTCTTTCAAAAGCCTTCTTTTAAAAAAAGAAAAAAAAGTACATTGTTCTATTAAACCGTTTATTGTTTAAATAATTTGACTTTGCTCGTTTTGTTTTAAGAAAATATAAGTTGAAAAAGCATTTTCATTCAGTATTAGAAGATTTGTCAGTAAAAAAAAAACAATCGCCAAAACGATAAGCGTTTTTTTTTTATTTTTACTCGCAATGTAGAGCCCTGCATACTTCTTTTCAAGTTAACTCTTTTGTAGTTTTGATTACAATAGATCTGAATGAATGAACCTTGTAAGGGAGGGGAACTAAGCATTGCCCTGTTAATAATGAATTTCTTTGGTTTCTTTTTATAACATGCTACATTTCTCTCTTGCGGTTAGAAATATCAGGAAATTTTTTTCTTTTTTTAAACATCAGACTAAAAGAATCGTAATGAAGGAATCGGAAAATTAAGGTATTTTTTAACGATGCGATTCCGATTCCGATACCTCCCAAAATACACGATTCTTACGATTAACGATTCCGATTCCGATTAATCGTCCCACCACTAATATCTATAGATGAGAAACAATTTAAAATTAAAATTGATTTAGGATGTGATCTGGAAGAAAAAAAATAACACACAATAATTCTTGGATATAAATAGTTTCCAAAACTTAATTTTTTAATATATGCCAATTTGCTAAAAATGTCAGTTTTGATATTTTTTTTTTTCAAAAATATCAAAATGGCTGACTTTTTTTTTTACATTGGTTTTATTAATTTACACCTTTACAAATTAAGACTGAAAATCCTGAATAAATATAGTGCTTAATATCCTATAGGATAGAGCTTAAATCAATAATAAATGATAAAATGTACGTTCAGATTAATGCAAATCTGAGTTATGATGGTTGGTGATAAATTCTTCACCGTCAATATACCAAGGCATGGGTTTCCAAATTACAGCCCACAGGCCAGATTCGGCCTGACAAAATCTTTAATTTGGCCTGTGGAGCTCTTATTGAAAACATAAAAATATTCAAGAAAATTTTTTAAATGGAAATGTGTGAAGATAGTGTGGTGGTTTTACTTTTTGTTCAGAAAATGATTAAAAAAAAATTAAGCTTTGGAGAACCAGTTTCATTAAAAAGCAAATGAGCAAAACAGTATATTTATTTATTGGCACCTCGTTCAAACATTTTGGAGACTCCTGTCCTAAGGTATCCCTTTTGACAATATTCACATTCACTATTTATCTAAATATTTATACTTGGTTAACATAGGAGAAAAAGCAAGACTAAATTCATGGCAAATGATTTCTACTGTTTGGATTTCAGATGCCATAAATCATCTCTATAATTATATATAATTATTTATTTTCCATATATTCAATCAATGAATATTATTTGAAACTAATAGAATACTTGTCAGATTACCAGAAGAGGAGGAGGGAGGCTTAAAAGAAATATATGAAACTTCTTTTTAAAACTTTGTTATCTATGATCCTAGGCAACATCAGATTACCTTGCTAGTATTAAATATTAGTGTTGGGACGATTAATGAGAATTGTGAGTGAGAAACACGGTAACTTTATGGGGTATCAGAATCGTACAAATTAGTGCCTATTTTCTAATGCCAAAAACGATTCTTTAAACTGTTTATTTTTTTAGTTTTATTTTGTTTAAAACTTAATTTTCCATTGCTGGTACTAAAGATATTTATTGATTTGAAAAGTAAAATTAAAATCGATCATTCCAAAAGTGCATATTTTACATTTGTTAACATATATGCATATGCACAACATGTTTTTACAGTAATCTGAAAAGAAAAAAAAACCCTCTAAAACTGCATATTAGGGGATTTTAAAAGAATTGGAATCAATAATTGTATCGGAATAGATTTTAAAAGAATTGGAATCAGTAATTGTATCGGAATAGATTTTAAAAGAATTGAAATCAATAATTGTATCGGAATAGATTTTAAAAGAATTGGAATCAATAATTGTATCGGAATAGAGAAAAACGTTGAAATCATTCAATCATTACGAAATATTACAAGAATTATAAAGCAAAAAAAAATTTTTAAATTGCCTAAAATTGAGTGAATTCACCAACTTTTACTGCAAGAAATTCTTCATGCCCCACCCCTGCCCCATGTTGTATGAATTAAATATACTAATATTGTTTTCTTTCACAAGTTTTCTCTATATGCTTTAAGAGACTGAATTGGATAAAATATTAATGCTGGTCTATCACATTTACTGTAAGAGGAACACAAGGAACAAAAATGTCAAATTCTTTGATGAATCAGCAACAAAAATAACACAGAATCTGTCTTACCTGAGTAATTCAGCCGTTAATCCAAATGACACGCCCATGTAATCCAATTGTTCAGCTTCGCGCTCAGACAATTTTAACAGTAAAGGCGGCAAATTCTGGCGTGGAGCAATTTTTTCAGTTAGAAGATCAATTTCCTGAAAAACAATAACAAAAAAAAAAAAAATAGTTCAATTAAAAGACAAACCAAAGCTGAAACAATGTAATTAAAATAAGTTTTTGGGTTTTTTTTTTCTTTTGATTTTGGGAATTTAAAATGTTATAAAGTTTTATTTCTATTAACAATGACAAAAAAATGATCACAATTTGTTCACGTGTTACAGGAAAAAGGGCTGTCCCCTTTCCATATAAATAAGAAGCACATTAGATAAGTGAAAATGAGATTAGGATAAGCTGAGACTCGAAACTTGTAAGCAAGGTTAAGAAATAGAATTTTAGAAATCGAAATGTTAAAAAGGCCTATTGTTAAATTCTATTATAAATAGTTAGATATTGTTTATATCGTATAAAGAATTGATTGTTCATTCTTTTCCAAAACTGAATATTAAAAATGTCACCTAAAAAGAATGAACAATACAAATTAAAAATACATTATTAAAAAAATAGGTTAAGTTAAAAAAAAATAGGTTAGGAGAGAATTCTTTATTTGCAGAAGTGTGTTTTGGAAAAATGTGTGCATAGCCACATGAATTGGTCACATTTGGGAAACACTTCTGACGTCATAGAAAAAGGAGGATTCTCAATATAGGAGCTAGAGTTAGTTAGATCAGCAGTTGAGGCAGAACAGTTAAATCTGCTAGTCAGTCAGCAGAGATCAAGAGAGTCAGTCAATTGGCAGTCAGTGGTCAGCTGACCCTTTGGAAGCGAAAGGAAAGAACATTAAACTATGTAGATCCCGAATTTGAATTCCTGACGTCCTCAGCATTCGACCGATCCAATGAATAAAGTATCATCTTTGTGTTTTTGTAAAACTGTTGTCATGTGTCATCTTTCAACACTCAAAAGGTAATGTGTTAATCATCTTATTATGAACATTGCGTAACTCTTCCATGAATATATATCTCTCCTCCTCCTCCTCCTCCTCCTCTCTATATGTGTTATAAGAAATATAAGAACTCTTCA
This sequence comes from Euprymna scolopes, assembly GCF_053919585.1. Lineage (NCBI taxonomy): Eukaryota > Metazoa > Mollusca > Cephalopoda > Sepiida > Sepiolidae > Euprymna > Euprymna scolopes. Next base: position 63,873,175 of record NC_136500.1, read on the forward strand.
TCTACCACCCTATCATTCTCAGTATATATATATGAAGTCCCAAGCATCTCAGAACAGAACTGCATATGTATAAATGTCTCCTCCCTCTCCCCCTCATCATAGTTATATGTCTGCCGTCTCTCTTCAATATGAATCCCCCATCATATCTCTTAAATATGTCCCTGCTATTCAACACATGTATAAAGTGACTCTTCCCCCCACCCTACAAAAAAAACATGAAATTGTGACACAAACTCAAGAGAACTATTTTTGGGGAGGAATAGTTATATTAGTGAAAAGGAAAGACAATCTAAAATTAATGCTGGTTTTGTAGCCAAATCATTCTAGTTATTCAGAACAATTCCAATAATGACGTTTTTAAATTTTTGAGATGAGGATTGGTTATTCGTATTATTTGGATTCATCGGACTACTGTTCTCATCTTGAGTGTGATTTTCACAACGTTTCGGTCGATGTAAGCTCCTACCTTCTTCAGGTGTATCTTGTTGAACTCGGGGAATGTTTCTGTCGAACTCGGGAATTTGGACAGAATTTCAAGTGGAACCCTTTATTTACTTCTTGTTCTGTCAGCCATGATTGGATAGAGGTCCTAAGTAATCCGCAATTGTATTTTTCGGTCGCCCACACTGAGGACTAAACCTTCAACCTTTATGAGATTATCACTTTTTACAATTGATGTTTTTCAAGTACTCTAACCACTGCACCACGGGTCATTGTGGACAATTCTAGTACAAATTTTAGGAGCTGAAACCTATTTTTATTTCTAGTTATAAATATCACTGTTTATTACTAATTATTACTAGATATTAACATATATCCATATGTTTTTACTTTTACTTGTATATATTATCTATGGTTTATAATTACTGGTTCCAATATCATATTAAATTCTATACTAGGTCCACTTAGTAATTGGTTATTCCCCAGAAAATGTTGCAAAAATGACTCAAGATGAGAACAGTAATCCGATAAACCCAAATAATACAAATTCCAAAAATGTAACAAAATATCATAACATAAAACATTAAATAACGAAACAGTTATTGAATTGAAATTGTTAAAAATGTAGCCACAATATTAAAAAATAAATTATGTTTAAAATTTAAAAACAGACTGCAACATTCTATATGTCCAAAACAAATATTTTTTTTATAATGTACCAATTAAATATAATAATCAGTTTAGAATATTATGAAATGGATGCAATGTATTCTTTTATACGACTTCAAAAAAAAATTTTTTTTTTTTTTTTAACAAAGTAAAAGTCTTAATAATTGTAACAGCCATTTTTTTTTTTTTTTTTTTTTACAAAGGCATCACCACATTATCAAGGCCCAGAGGCCACTCAAGGATAAGGGTTAAAGAGTGTACAGTAGAAATTGGTCAATATAGTAATCATTAGTAATGAAAATTTGGCAAATTTAATAACCTATATGGAACGGCCCATCAAGAACTTATTTACTTTAGACTTGAACACAACCATATTGTAGTCAGCCGGAAAGCAGGAAAACGGAAGACAAACCAGCATCAATTTTGCATTGTCTCCCCTTACCACAAGTATAACTCTTCTAAAAATGAAAACAAGAAAAAAAAATACTTCCAGTGAGTTCAAGTGTGTTTGTGCCAAAGTACAATCTTTTCGGCAAGTCAACCATATTTGGGATAAATAACCTTCAATCTACACATAACTTGTCCACCAAGATTTATTTAGGAACATCCAACAGTTTTTGTTTTAATGCCGTTCACACGTGGATACTCCATTTAAAATTGACAATAACTCTAAAACTCTCCTCTTTTGATACTGCAGTGATTTGGGCTTTGATGGCAATCTTCAGTCAGGGCTTTACGTTGCAAGTAAAACAGTTGCGTCTACAAGTGATTTTTCAAAATGGCGACTAGAAATAAACAGCTTTTGCTGATTGTGTTTTCTTCACGGACAATCTTCCAAAGCTCATTGCTGAGTGAAAAATATCTTTTCAACCATTATTATTTTTATTTGAATAAAATGAGCAAAGTCAAATAATTTCACGAATAAAAGGTTTAATAGAACAATATAATCTTTTTTTTTTAACAAAGGTTATTTAAAAATTAATATCCGAAGAAATTCAAATGTTTATACCATCAAGTCTCAGCATAATATTCAGTGCATATTTAGAATTACACTTATCAAAAAAAAAAAAAAAAAAAAAAAAAAGCATAGAAAAATCTTTATGATGTATGTACTTGTCATAGAACAAAGATGTCATATTCCAAAAATCACATGGGTGTGACTAATAAACGAAAATATTTAGTTAACAAAGGTCAACTAAAGATAAATTTGGCCATAGAGCCCTGTCAGTTCAAGAATAGTAAGAGAATTATTTTGATAGATATTAGCTTGAGATAGCACTGCAGACAGAAATCTGAGGAAATACGGTCCATTGAGTATGAAGCCCATTCAGGAGCATACATACTGATGAGATGATCACCAAAGTGCCCCCCACATATCATTGCACAATCGTTTTAAAATGTTTCCTATGTACTTAAATCATAAATGTATGAAATCCACCAACAACCATTTATTTTTTTCATCACTACACGACATGTCTCAACTTTCCGCATTCGTTAGGAATCAAGGTTTACTTTACATTTTTATATATTAGGGACCCTACGTCAGAAGTTAAGAGATTAAGTTAGCAAGTATAAATTTTGACAAAGGTCACATTGAATGCACGATGGCAACCCATATCTGTAAAACAGAATCGTTCTAAAGGTTGAATGAAAAATGTTGACACGGCAGGGGCAGAGATCAAGTGCCGTAGACAAAACAGGTGTCAAATGACATCATGTTTTGCAGATCAGTCTCTCACTAAGATTTTTTTTTTTTTTTTTTTACACGGTGGTCACCACTTATCAAGGCCCGGAAGCCACTCAGGGATAAGGGTTATTGCAAGTACAGTACGTTAGTGTGGAGATTTGATGAAGTGTTTACTTAAGGGGGCGGTTCATTAGGAATTTGTTTACGTTGGACTTGAAGACATCCAAGTTGTAATCAGGTGGGAAGCAGGCAGACGGAACAGAGTTCCACAGGCGTGCAGTTCTAAGAAAGAAGCTTTGTTCATGGAATCCACGTTTTGATTTAGGCATAGATAAAGAGTGGGGGAAATTTTTCACAGTGGATTCAGCTAGTCGGGTGTTTTTTGTGAAAGATTGGCGAGGGGGGGACCAGAGATTGGAGTTCAGATGAGCACCTGACATGGAAATAACGATAAAACAAGGATAGGCTCGCAACGTCTCTTCTGTGGGAGAGAGGTTGCAGGGTAGAGAAAAGGGCATCCCCTACTAAGCCACAAAGTCTATTTTGTACTCTGTCAAGGCAGGATAGGCTGTTTTTAGCAGCTCCTGCCCAGATATGGCAGCAGTATTCCATCCTTGGACATACTTGGCTTTTATATAGATAGAGAATTGCATCAGTAGTGAGATATCTTCTGGAGCGGTAGAAGGATCCCACCATCTTTCCAGCAACCTTGGCAACAGACTTGATGTACATGTTTCATTTCAGATCAGGAGTAAAGGACAAACCCAGAAGCTTGTCAAAATATGGGGCTTCTCCTAGATGAGAGCCATCCATTTCAATTGATGCCAGATGGGGATCAGAGCGTTGATGATGTAAAGATAGGAGTTTGGTTTTAGATTAAGTAAATAACTAAACAGAGACAATAATGTTACCTTAAGTAAATTCTTTCCAAATAAAACCTTGATGAAAACTCAGCGAACATCTCCTTGTTTCATCTTTCTTTATGAAAAGATTTTTGTTTTAGTTCTCAACACTCGAGACAATCGCAGTAATTCATTCAAAGAAGTGACGACGAATAGAAAAAAAAACACAAACATCTTACATATGTATGAAGACTTATTATTTCGTTTATAGATTATTCATTAAATGAAAACAGTGCCATCTATCTTCAGTTCAGTATAACTTTGTCTGGCTTTTACGTTTTCTGTGTTGCTTTTGAAAAAGGACAGTCTACCTGCCTGTCTTGGTACACCTTTCACTTTAGACAAGTTAAGCTGGTTTTCCTCTAAAAGGAAACAGTTTCTCACAAACAGTCCCAAGTTGCATGTATATCCTGGTCTGGGAGAGATTTTGCAGTTTCTTTTTTTGTAAGAAGGTGCCATCATCGTTCGACTAAAACACCTGCGATTCTCAAATAGTTATTCATTTGATATTGACCAGAATCAATGTTACTTAATTTCAGTGTCAATATGATTGTTAGGGTTGATCTTTTAAAATAAAAACCTATGAAGTGTTTTTGTAGGATTTATTCCTCTATCGACCAATGTGCTCTTCTTTAATATAGTTACCCATTGGTGATGATTGGTCAACATTCTGAAGACTTTTCGGTAGGGGGGGGGTATAATTCTGGATATTTCTCACATGGAGGCTGCTATTTACATTTCCGTTCCATCTAGAGCAGAAATGGTTTCTTCCTCATCACATAGAAAGTCATGATACATTGCATGTTTCATACACATTAACAGATGAGGGGAGATAACTACAAATTTCAATCTTTGAGTCAATGTAGTTGTTTTTTTTTTTTTAACATAGCTCTTAATAAAATAGGATTTTTTGTCATGTCCGAAAAATAGTGTTGCGCAAGTTTTTGCAAAAATCACAAAAAACTAAAATTATCAAAGCCAAACTAAAAAAATGATACACTAGTAGTGGATTTTCACTCCTCAACTATGTACTTACAATCTCAAAAGTTTTTCAAAGTGTCCGAAAAATATTGTGGAGCCCCTGTATCACCCCTGTATCATTACAAAAAAAAAAAAAAAGCCGAGCATGCATGGTCCTGCTCCACAAGTGAAAAGTTTACTTTCACCGTGACTAATGTTTGTACAAAATTTAAAAAAAAAACGAAGGCATGGTTATTGAGAAAGTGCAAACAAATGAACGGATGAACAATTTGGGAGCAATTTTACCCTTATAATGCCCCCTACTTTTATCATGACTAATGTTTGTGCAAAATTTCAAAAAATTTTAAAGAGTGGTTATTAAGAAAAGTACTAACGGACAAATGATTTTGAGGCAACTAGAGTTATCCTGGAAAATCAGACAATAATTTATTTTAACTATGACTAATGTTTATGCAAAATTTTAAAGAGTGGTTATTGAGAAAAGTGCGAACGGATGAATGATTTTGGGGCAATTTTACCTTTATGATGGCCCCTAGGTTGGTAAGTAGAGTTATTGAGAAAAGTGAAAACAAATGAACAGGAGTGAATTAATAGGTTCAAGACTCTCTTTGTCGAGGGACAAATACACCAACAGAATATGACAAGATCTTTAGAGTTTGTCTTTATTAATAATCATCTGTCCAAAAATTTAGTTTTTTTTGTTTATTTTTCAATAATTACAATTTTTAACAGTAATCAATTTTAAAAAGAAAACTAAGGTTCTTGCCCAGAATTATCTAAAACCACAAATACAGAAAAATCAGTTCTTAGCAGCATCGTTTATAAATAGAATCGTCCGACTGTGTGGGATCATACCCCATTATACACCCAAAATATTGCAACATGTACCTACCTGTGACGAAAAGAAAAGAAGCGTAGTCAAAAAATTACATAGATTTGTTTCTTGATATTTTTCTTTCTTTTTTTTTTTTAAATATAGGCAAGACAGTCATTCTTGGATAAAATTTGACTTTCTTTATAAAAATAAAACTATGTGAATAATTCACACAATTTTTGGAATATGATATTTTTGTTTCCTCATGGGTAAGTACATGATACAGATTTTTCTTTGTTTTGGTTTTTAATATAGTGGGAATTCTGAACAAGAACGATATATTGTTTTTTTATAATTTGTACAATTTTTTGTGCAACTATAGTTAATCAGTTATTGAATAATTATTAAATATCTTTTTTAATCTATTTGAATCACACACAACAGTAAACAATGGATCTCTATTTATTGTTTTTCAATACTGAGTTTGTTTTATTGTAAAACAAGAGAAAAGATGTTTAACAAAATGGATGAATATCTGATTTTTTTTTTGTCCAATTTACCTCATCCTCGACAGGTTTGATGTCTAATTCTGTTGTGTTTTCTTCATTCAAATTGATGATCTGACCTTTGTAATATTGGTTCAACAAGTGAATTGATCTGCTACCATAGCCCATCTGAAAAAAAAATAAAATAAAATAAGAGAAATTTTGGTGCTAAGCATATTGAGCAACTCCCAGAAAATAATGGAATCGTCCAAAAAAAAAAGTAAATAAATGAATCAAAACAACTTTTCTTTGAATCAAAATAGCATCGAGTGTCCATGCGACTGCAAAAAAAAACTTTTAAAAAATAAAAAATAACCACATTACAGAGGCTCAAAGCTGAAACACGACAGAGGGAAAGAAGGGAAATAAAAGTTAGTGACAAACACTTTTTGACTATTTATGACATCAAAATAAAGTTTCTTAATATACTTTCAATATGCTACGTGTGAGTGACTTGTGAAAAACCTTGTTGCAAAAAGTGGCCTTTCAAAAAATGATCCAGTTAATCACCACAGAATGAATCTTTTTTTCTAATTTTCACATATTATGCATCCAAGTGTCATTGTGACATTTATTGGGTAAATTTCTATCAGTATTTTGTTTTGTTTTCATGATTTAAGCAATTATCAAGACTTCCAATTGATTTTCTGGATGTCTGCCATCTTGTCATTCTAACTTACAAACTCGGCACTACCTGTATTTTAGATTAAAAAGACACTTTAGAATATAGTCAACCCCCCAAATCTTATCCAGGTAGGTAACATTTATTTGTTATATTTATTTAATTTTTGACCCCATTTTTTTCGTTTGTTGGCCTCTCTGCTAAATCACCCAATATTTTTTTTCTAATTAAGAATATCATTTCGAAAAGTCAAACTTGTTGGTCTGCTTGAAATTTTACTTTTTAAAAACATTGTTTGGAAATAAATGAATTGAAACAAAATAAAACTTACCCCTTGATAATCTGGGTGTGTAGCAATCCTCACAATTCGAACACCAGACAAACTAGCAAAATCATTGTCTTGGAACTGAATGACAAGGAACAAAAAAAAAAAATGATTAGAATTTTGAAACAACGATTTTGAGATACATAGTTTGTAGCCATTTACACACTGAACTTATTTCTATTTGACAAAAAGGGCAGGTTAAGTGCTTAGAAAGCAATCACAGAGATGGTTTATCGATAAAAGCACTGGTCCCCATTACCTCATTCGATTGGTGTCAGGATAAACATCCGTCCTAAATAAATCTGGTCTCAAATAACATTCAAAGAAAATATGTCACATTATAACCATAACTAGGGAAATGACCCATGTCGCATTTTAAGTTATGTATAATTTACTCGTTATAAACCATTCTTAGTGTATAATTACTATTTCCTGTTAATTTCAGTGTTGCATGACTAGTTTAACAAAACACTTCCTAAATAAATCTTTTCCATTCACCACTACTTAAACAACCATGGTACTTCTGATAATAAATACTATTATTAATAATAGGTAACATTGACCCAAAATAACAAATCGTTCAAGGTTGTGCATAAAATTTCTGGAGTTCCAGGCAATGCCTGGACACAGGTCAGCTAGTTTTAAATATATATAAATAAAACAGTGTGTCTCTCAAGTAATTTTTTTGGAACTTTTGAAATCACTATTATTACTATTAGGTACAAATATTGTTATTGTCGTTGTTTCATCCAATGCCAGTAGGCGCAGGTGACACATCAAACAATTTACGATTGCCAGAGTTCTTGGTCGGCCATTGCAGCAACAAGCTCAGTTCCTGCCAGACCAGTTTCCTCTTCTATAATGGATTTCAGTGTTACACATGGACGTCTAACTCTCCTTTTTGTGTCTGGAGTCCAAAATAGTTTTCCTGCCGGTTCATCATGGCGACTAATATGACCGGCAAGTGCTAGACGTCTCTGTCTCACAATATTGGAAACACGAGGTACGGAACCATGTAATAACTTGTTTGTTAAGTAACTTTTCCAGGATACGTTGTAGTATTCAACTAGTCTACAAATATTAGGTACAATATTTAATAGAGAATTGAGTGCGTAGCAACAAATACAAAATCTGTATTAATTAAAATATATTTAAGCATATTTTACGACTCAGCAAGGTCCCCCCCTTTGCTAACAAAAAATATTTACAAAATTTCTAATGTTACTTAGAACAAAAGAAAAAAAAACTAAATAACATTAACTGTTTGTTTTTAACTTTGTCAGATGATGATACACAGTGGCTTACAAAAGAGCAGTACAATCCATTTACATATACATATGTAATTGTCGGAAAGCAGTTGTTGATAAAAGAAATATTGTTAAAGCACAATATCTGGAAATGTAATTATGGCTGATTTTTTTTTTAAACACTTCTAGCAAATCTACTGGATCATTTTTCATAAATTTTGAATTTGTCATTAATATATTATTGATCTAAATGACATTTAGATCAATAATGTTTTCACCTGAAATGCATTCGCTTAAACGATCATTAATGAAAATAAACACCTAAAATATAAATAAAGATATACACAACATGTATTATTATAAAAAAATAATCTCCAAGATATGTTTGAAGGAGTGGGGTTTTTTTTTTGTTACCTGTTGTGAAATTGTCCATGGAATCATATCTCCTGACGCTCGTTTGCCTTGTCGCAAACCATTCATCACAGAAGATTTGGAAATGTCTCCTTCAAGGCACACCTTAAAAACAAAATAAAATATAACCTTTTTGACTTCATCTTTATACAATGTAAATTTTTTTTTTGTTGTTTGTCCAGAATTCAATTTAATTAAAAAAACAAACAAAAAAAAAATTTGTGATGTACACAGCAGTCACAGAAAAACATGTCATATTCCCAAAATCATATAAATTCATCAAATAGTTTGCTTTTTTTAATTAAATACCTGATTCATACACAAAGATAAATATTTTATGCAATTTGTGTAACCAATTTAAATCTTTAAATATATTTCTATCTTCTGTTGCTTCTTAGCACACAAAAAATATGTAATTGGTTTGGCTTGGTTGTTTTGTTTGATGGCATATTTTTTTGGAGTATTTAATGTCAAATACAGTCATTTAAAAAAAAAAAAAACGTTTTTATGCTTCAAGTACTTTATATCGCTTAAATGTTTTTTTTTATTATATTCAGTTTAGTTGTTTTGTTTCATGGTAGTTTTCAGGTTATTTAATGCTGAATCCAGTAATTTTCGAAAAAAGGTTTATGCTTTAAATTCTTTATATCTTCAAATATTTAGCATTTGGTTTGGTTGTTTTGCAGAGATAAATTGTCATTTTTGTTTTTCGCTTTGTAGAACATGATTGAGTTTAGCAAAGATAAAGGCTTGGTTGTTTTACGGCATATCAACCTTTTTCAGGTTATTTAATGCCGAATCCATTATTCACGTTGCATCCAGTTATTTTGTAGAAAGCTTTTTATTATTCAAGCTGTTTGTATCAAGTTTGTAGTGTTTGGTTGGATTGTTTTATAGTGGATTTTATCATTTTTGTTCTCAGCCCTGTAGAACATGAATGAGTTTTGCAATGGGAGAGTGAAAAGTGTTACAGCATTAATGTTTGCTATATTTTAAGTTAGGAAACTAGTCAGGAAGTGGCGGAGATAGAAATAGAAAGGATGGGAAAAGGTGGGTTGTTGTTTTTGGTTTTGCAGAACATAAATAAGTTTTACAAAAGGAAGTAAAAAAAATAAAAGGCATCAATGTTAGGTGCAGTTCATCTCTGGAAGCCAATATCTTCAGACAGCCTAATCTGGTAGCACCGTGCAAAGGTGAAGGAAAAAATGATAACGTCAATGTTTGGTGCAATTAAGTTAAGAGGCCAATATCTTCAGACAGCCTGTTCTGTGTCTAGAATTTAATCAAAGGCAAAGTACATTTATATACATTTAAAAACTAGAAGAATTTGTAAATATTAAAAAAAAAAAAATGAGAAAATAAGTTTATCAGCAGAATAAAGGTATAAAAAGTTGTTCACCAAGGTACACAAAATATAATCATTCCAAATCTGTAAAGAAAACCTATGAAGAAAAGACTTTAGACTGACCTGAATAACGCAAAGAGGTTCAGGCAGGGTTTGTTTGTGAGAGGACATTGGTCCAAGAAGTACAAATATATGGTGAGCAGGTGCGTCCGACAGCATTTGTAGATCATTTGGTGTGTTCTGTTTTGAGAAAAAAAAATTATTTAGCATAAAAATCAAGTTTCAGAATTTCTGAGATGAGGATTAAAAATTTGGATTCTTTGAACAACTATTCTCATCTTAAGTTTTATTTACACACAATGTTTCAGTCAATGTAATCTCCAATTTTCTCCACGTATATCTTTTTTAATTCGGGAATTTTTCTCTCCAACTCAGGAATTTGCACAGAATTTCTAATGGAATCATTTATTTAAACCTTGGGGCAGCATGTTCTCGTTCTGTCAGCCATGGCTAGGTAGAAGTGCTAAGTAATTCGTAATTGTATCTTGAGTGTCACCTGCACTAAAGATTGAACCTTCAACCTCCAGAAAAGTGTAACTTACAACAGAATTTTACCAAGTACTTTATCAACCACAATAAAAAATATATAACAAAAAATGAGAAAATAAGTTTATCAAAGGTAGGTTTGTCATTTTTGTTTTTGGCTTTGTAGAACATGATTGAGGTTTGCAAAGGTAAAGGTTTTGGTTGTTTTACGGCATATCAACCTTACATCAAGGTACACAAAATATAATCATGCAAAATGAATTTTGAGAGCAAACTAAACTAATAAACTTTATAGAAAAGACTTATTGGCTTCAGAAATACAGCTAAATAACAAGATAATTCAGCATATTTATTAGATTTTTAATTAGTTTTATTGATTATGCCTTAGTAGCAGACGAAAAATTAGAGATGTACAAAAAAATAAAAATAAAAGAACTGTTAAACTGAAGAAGTGAGGGAACTATAAATTGTAAGAACAGAATTTTAAGCTCGATAAAATAATTAAACTATTTAAACACTCAGTGGAGAAAATAGACAAAAAGAAATCTATGGTAGCACCACAATTCAAAAGCAGCAATTTTCCTCGTGTCAACTTTCTTCAGGGCCTAACATTTTTCTCCAAAGCTTGCAGGAGTCATTTCTTTTTGCAATGTCTTTCCAGATATTGGTTAGCGCAATCATTGCAGTCTCTGCCATTACAATATGTCGTCTTACTTCTTTGGTTTCATCACTACTCTTGAATGAATTTGACTAAATAATTCTAATTCTGCAATGTTTAAACAAAAATATTATTCATGTTATTTGCATTCTTCCGATTCCTGTTCTTATCTTTAGTGTCATTTTCACTTTTCCGTCGATGTAAACTCCAACCTTCTTTAGGTGTGTCTTGCCAAACTCAGTCCACAAGGATTCATGGTGCAGTGGTTAGAGTACTTGCAAAAAATTAATTGCAAAGTGATATTCTCCTGAAGGTTAGAAATTGAAGGTTCAGTCCCGGTGTGGGTGAGCGAAAATACAATTGCAAATTATTCAAGACATCTATGCAGTCATGGCTAATGGAATGAGAGAATGCTACCCCTGTGAAGTAAATAATGAGGTGCAGGATATAGCCACAAAAAAAAAAAACTGAAGAGAATGTGAGGTGAGGTGGCCTTAGAATATATTGTTACGAATTGGAGGAATTAACCCTAAACCTAGCCTCACCTCCAAAAAAAATTTAGTTTTTAATCACGAAAAATCAAAAAAATGTTTCTATTTATTTACACAAACAAATATTTATTGATAAAACTTGTGTTGCTATATTTTATTTTGTTGATTTTTCCAATTTTTTGGAAATTATAATTTGTATACAATGAATGTTATAATTTTCTGTTTCTTAGCATCTCGGCAGCACTCGGCATATTCCAGCAGCTTACGTCAGATGCCAGGCAAACTTAGGTGGACAGTTACAGAAATCTGGCTTGTGCTATGCACTAGTACCAAAATGACTCAAGCCGATTACATTTCATTAACTCAAACAAAGTTGACAAGAAGATCATGTCACTTTTGATCTCTCATAGGGACGCCATTAACCTTCATGAGAAATATAACCTATTAAAGTTTTAGAAATAAAATATTTTGAAAATCTTCAATTTCAAATGATAGATGTATAATGAGAGCCTTAAAGACAGGCTTAGATCTGAGATCTTAAAAGAAGATTAAACCTAATACAGAGAGATGCGTGCAGAACAGGAGACTCCATTGGTTTGGTCACATTGAAAGAATAGATGTACAGCAATTGTAGTAGCAGTGTCAATTGGCAGTGAAAAGTCAAGAAATATATGAGAGGAAATGATGAGAATCAATTTGAGAGAAAGAGGGATAAATAAAGATCTGGCCAGAGATAGGTTAGTTTGGAAGCCAATTTCTAAAAGCCAACACATGGCAGCGTGTAAAATGGATGTTAAACTTTATATGATGATGCCCCCCCCCCAGCCAAAAATGCATTAGTCCCTTTTTCTTTCAAAATTTAAGAGAATGTCATTCGAACAAACTAATATTGCCAGTCACCCATATCACACAACTCATGATGTCATATGATGCTCGCCACCCCATGCTCTTCTACCAGGAGTTGGAGACAAATCATAAATGGTCCTTACCTTATAGTGAGACGAGACATAAAGGGACATGATGCTGTGAAGGAAGGCCTCAGAGCCTTTATGAAAGGAAAACAGGGTGTCCCTATTCACATAGTAGAGATCACACTTCTCTGGCATTGGGCAACCGGATGTTATGTGAGGCGTCATTGTTACATCTAAGCAAAGAAGATCGTTTAGCCACTTCTCCACAGCATCACCATTTGCATATCTGATTGACTCAGACAATTGGATTTCTTTAAGAACACGACCTATTAAAAAAAAAAAAAAGTTCACAATGAGCAACAAACAATATAGTCTCAAGGTCAAGTTCTGCAAATAGCTACTGAATCATTTTTACTAACACCCTTGTAAAAGGCATGAATCTATAAATCCCTGGACTCCAGATATCCTTCACTCTATAATAGAGACCAATGTGTATTTATTTATAACTGAATAAATATATTTTAGTCGTGTCACACAAAAGTTAGCAAGCAAAAAAAAAAAAAAAAAAAAAAATCAGAGCTGATGCATCTACCACGAATCTTTTTATTTCAGACAAGGTCCAAAAATGTCTCCAACTTACTAGACCCCACACTATCAACCAAACTCCAACCCCTGTCCCATCACCGCAATGTTGCATCTGTGTATCTGCTTTATAAGTACAATTAATGGAAAGTGCTTTGATGAACTCATATATAAAGGGTGTTTTTTTAGAGGTGACCAACTTTAAATTAAAATCAATCACAGAAAAATATTTTTATTATAAAAATATGTGGTTTATTATAAAGATTAATTTTTGGCATTTATAATTTAAATACAAGTTTGGACTTACGGATTGCGTGTATATAGCGTAATCCAGAGATGCAATTTTTACAGACTCTACACATTAAATTAGGCTGTATTTTAGCAATAACACGTTGAATGTTGTCTTCCAAGTAGTCTATTTTGTCTAGTTTATTAGCATATATATCACCAAAGAAAATAGTCTCACACAAATGAAGTGGCCAGTTGATAGTTCTACTTTGTGAAATTATTTGTTCATCAAATGTTTCTAAATTTGCAAATATTGCTCGGGCATCAGTCTTTTCACAATGAATTTGCCAAACTAAGCTGAACTCAAAATAACCAATAGTAGCCAAATCTGTAATTAAAGAACATAGTTATCAATTTAAAGTTTACCGTCTCTAAAAAAAAAAAAAAAAAAAAAAAAAAAAAAAAAAAAAAAAAAAAAAATTACACAGTGTCCACTCAACATACATACTCCCGGCTAACCCAAAAAACAGTTTCTCCACTGTTGAGATGCATAGATGCTGGAAAGCCTTCTACTCTGATAGTTTCTTCTCTCACACTGCTAGACTTTGGAATTCCCCCCCCCCCATTTCCTGCCTTCCTGACCATACCAACATGCAAAATTTAAATGTAATGCGAACAAACATCACACTGCTCCACTCATCACAGACATGATACCAAATAGTAACCTCTTATATATAAATGGCAATATGCCTTGTTTGGGGTGAAAAAAGAAGAAATTAAATAAAAAATTGTTGGGTAAAATCATTTCAAGTGTTTAGAAGAAAGTAGAAAACAAATACAAAGTAATCCATCTTTTTTTTTTCTTCTTTCTATACTGATAATTTTTTTTTTTCTTCTTTTCAATTTGTGAGATTTCTTTTTTTTAAACTTCATTGATTAAGACATTATTTTACACTGGCAGAGCTATCTTTTCTTCCCACTCCCCACCTCTTCTTTTTCCTCCACACAGCCTATAACCTTCTGGATATACGCACATATAACTCTCTCTCTATGTAAATTCTACAAGGAATGAATCAGCATTAGGTGGATAATTCTTTGATTGCTACAGAGACAAATTAGTAGTTCATACTTTTTGAAAACATTGTATAAGTGTTAACATAAAAGTTTTTTATCAGAATAATAAGAAGTATATATTTTTTTATTTTAATCACTCCAAAGCATAAAGCCACTTGATGTAGGGAGCTAATAAAAACAAGCAATTATCAAAAACCAGGAGATGCCTATCGAGCTAAGTCTTGAAAAGATCAAGGTTATAGGTAGGAGGAAAACCGTTAGTAGGAAGGGATAGGGCAAGTTTTTTAATCAGTTTCGGTGGAAAATTTGAGCTGCCAAGGGGTTAAAGTTTTAAAAAATTTGACCTTTGCGGTGTCTAGTAAACTACTCATCCATTTTTGGGTCTAAACATTTAAAATTTATACATAACGGGTATTCAGACATGTGGCAAGTATTTTAATCAGTTTTGGGGCAAAAATTTGGCTGCCAAAAGGTCAAAAATGAAAGAGTTGACCTTTGCAGATTCTACCAAATTTCTCCGCCAATTTTGGGTCTAAACACTTGAAATTTAGATGTAGGTAACTTGGACATGGGTAAAACGTTTTCTTTTGATTTGAGACCAAAATAATAAATGTTAAAGGGTCAAAATTGGGGTCCAAGTTATAAAAAATTTACCTCTGCGGTCTCTATGAAATTAGTCAGACAATTTTTGGTCTAAACATTTGAAATCTTACATAAAGTGTATTCACACGTAGGCAAGTTATGAACAGTACAACGGGCCCGAGCAAAATTGGGCAGAAATGCTAGTAAAAGATATTCACAAAAATATTCAATCAAAACTAATGCATAGAACACGTATGATGTAATTCATGATGCAAAACAATTAAATAGATTGACAAACAGAAATACAAGAAAAGGGGGTGAAGAGACATAATATCAATGTAAAAATAGTAGATGAATGACTATACTGAAATAGAATGATAAAGAAAAATGAAAAAAAATGGAGAAAAAAATCTAAGGAAATAAAAATATCTAATAAAATAAAAAAATAAAAATCTAAGGAAATAAATAAAAGATCTAAAGATATAAAACATGAAAAAATCTCATGAATTAAAAAAATGAAAAATCTAAGGAAACAATTAAAATGAAAAAAATGAATAAAAAATCTAAGGAAATAAAAAATCTAAAGAAATAAATAATCTAAGGAAATAAATAATCTAAGGAAATAAATAATCTAAGGAAATAAAAAAAATCTAAGGAAATAAAAATAATCTAAGGAAATAAATAATCTAAAGAAATAAAAAATCTAAAGAAATAAAAAATCTAAGGAAATAAATAATCTAAGGAAATAAATAATCTAAGGAAATAAAAAAAATCTAAGGAAATAAAAAATCTAAGGAAATAAATAATCTAAAGATATAAAACATGAAAAAATCTCATGAATTAAAAAAATGGAAAATCTAAGGAAACAATTAAAATGAACAAATGAATAAAAAATCTAAGGAAATAAAAAAAATCTAAGGAAATAAATATCTAAAGAAATAAAAAATCTAAAGAAATAAAAAATCTAAGGAAATAAAAAAAATCTAAGGAAATAAATAATCTAAAGAAATAAAAAAAATCTAAAGAAATAAAAAATCTAAAGAAATAAAAAATCTAAAGAAATAAAAAATCTAAGGAAATAAAAAAAATCTAAGGAAATAAAAAATCTAAAGAAATAAAAAATCTAAGGAAATAAAAAAAATCTAAAGAAATAAAAAATCTAAAGAAATAAAAAATCTAAGGAAATAAAAAAAATCTAAGGAAATAAAAAATCTAAGGAAATAAAAAAAATCTAAGGAAATAAATAATCTAAAGAAATTAAAAAAATCTAAAGAAATAAAAAATCTAAGGAAATAAATAATCTAAGAAAATAAATAATCTAAGGAAATAAATAATCTAAGGAAATAAAAAATCTAAGGAAATAAATAATCTACGGAAATAAATAATCTACGGAAATAAAAGATCTAAAGATATAAAATATGAAAAAATCTCATGAATTAAAAAAATGAAAAATCTAAGGAAACAATTAAAATGAAAAAATGAATAAAAAATCTAAGGAAATAAAAAATCTAAAGAAATAAAAAAAATCTAAGGAAATAAATAATCTAAGGAAATAAAAAAAATCTACGGAAATAAAAAATCTAAGGAAATAAAAAATCTAAGGAAATAAATAATCTAAGGAAATAAATAATCTAAGGAAATAAAAAATCTAAGGAAATAAAAAATCTAAGGAAATAAAAAATGAAAAAAAAAATCTAAAATAAAAAAATGAAAACTATCTAAAGAAATATGAAATAAAAAATCTAAGGAAATAATAAAAATGAAAAATAAATCTAAGGAAATGAAAAATCAAAAAACCAAAGAGAATAATTAAAACGAAAAAAATGTTTAAATCTAAGAAAATAAAAAATAAAAAACAAATCTAAAATAAAAAAAATGAAAAAAAATCTTACAAAATAAAATAAAAAAAAATTTTCTTACCAGACATACTGTTACCAGTTTTATCTGCTGAAGAGTTAGAAATTGTTGCTGATTGTTGACGCAACTGCTGTACAAGTTTTAAAGAGAGAGAACGTCCTGTACCTTCATACCTGATCAAGAAAACAAAATTGAACAGTTTATCACATGACTAACATGATCATAAAATATGCTTGGATACATTTTAATTCATGTAGATTTTGTATTTATTATTACAGAACCAATTCTCTATTGAATATTATATTGTACCTAATATATATTTTAAAAAATGACTTGGTGCTCTCAGCTAGAATTGAAACCAAAACATTTAGCATTCCAGCCATGTTCCTTACCGTTTGAGCTATCGACAGTACTGATTTCAAAATTCAAAAGAAAAGTGACTTGAGTGCCATCAGCTAGAATCCAAATTAAAACATTTAACGCTCCAGCAGCATTCCCTACTGTTTGAACTAACCCAAGAGACAGTTTTAAAACTAAAACATTTTCAGCTCGGATTAGTTTTACGCATGCACAAACTAATACAAATATGTCGGCAAGTTGAAATGAAAAATGTTCATTTCAACTTCGCAATATATTTCTATTATTTTTGCGCATGCACAAATTCATTCATAGATTGAAGTGGTTTAATTTTAAATCCTTCTTATCTATCTGTCAATAGCTCAAGCAGTAGGGAACGCGATTGGAACGAAAATGTTTTGCCTTTGATTCTAGCTGATGGCACCCAAGTCATTTTTTTTTTTTAGTTTTGAAATCAGCACTACATATTAAGTAAAATATAATATTCATTAATGACCTCCCCGACAAAATTGCCTCTGAGATGGATATCTATGCTGATGACACCACGCTCTATAATAGGCACGGCAGGAAAACAAATGAATATCTAGCGAAATGGCAGAAACACTAGAGGACGACCTCCAATCTGTAGTGAATTGGGGACAAAAATGGACGGTCACATTCAATGCTGTTTCCTTCAATAATTACAAGAAACCTTCTCTATCACCAATAGCAATGGCCAAAGATTCATTAACTGAAAGTACTTCTTTTAAACTCCTCAGCCTAACATTCACAGGAAACATGAGTTGGAACAATTACATTGAGAGCATTGCCAGGACCGCTGCGAGGAAGGTAGGCTCTCTCTACTGTGCTAGAAAGCTACGAACACCCGAAAATATCCTGTACGACCACCATTCGCCCATGTATGGAGTATTGTTGTCATATTAAGGCTGGTGCATCTGCTACTAGTCTCTCGCTCCTAGACAAGGTCCAAAAGAGAGTCTCCAACCTGATAGGTCCTGAACTGTCATCTAAGCTTCAGCCTCTGTCCCACCGATGAAATGTTGCATCCCTCTGCCTGTTCTACAAGTATTTTAATGGTGAATGTTCTGACGAACTGCAAGCACCTGTGCCCCTACAACGTAAATACCCTCGACAAACTCGACAAGCAGCTAAATCCCACCAAGTGTAATATGAACAGACATTTTGCTGCCCAACTCCCTACATAGTATCCCAGGAGCTCACGTCCCTGATAGCATCCCCCTACACCAAAGTGGCAATGTGCCTTGTTTGGGGTGAAAATGTAATAAAAAAAAAATAAATAAATAAAAAATATTGAATAGAGAATTGTCTCTGTAATAATAAATACGAAATTTGTATGAATCAAAATATATTTAAGCTTATTTTATGACCGGGCAAGGCCAAGTACCTCCACCCACTAAGCTAGTCCTTAATAAGATTGTTAACAAATTAGTTAAGAGAATACTAGCCTTTCTGTCTTGTGTGCAAGCTATTTCTCTCCAGAATAAACTTAAACCTAAATTCACAATGAACATCTTAATTGTTTTTTTTTGTACAAAAAAAATATTGACATAAAAATTTTTTTTAGAAATAGAAAAAATTAAATATGAAATGACATGTTACAAAACTAAACAAAATGTTCGACTTTTCTGTCCGAGATTGAGAGAGCACAAGTTCGGAAGGAATGGTCACTGAAAAATCGACTGAAGGATGAAATAGGAAACCCACGCACAAGAATACGGTTACATCTTACCCATTAACAGTGGAGGACATGAAAACGAGGTAGGGTCCAAGAAGATTCTTGACTAGAGGTAATGGAATGGCAGCTGCTTCATCAATACACACAAGCTCAGCTTGGCCCAATTTGTGAGCATCAGAGGGATGGATATACTGAAAAAGAAACAAAGATCGAATATCAAATTCATGTCAAAACATTTTTATTTTTGTAAATTTATCTGATATTATTGTTAACCAATTTTTGAATTTTGTAACCTCAGCATTTATAGAAAAATTTTTTATTATTAAATATTTTAAATATTTAATTTAAAACATGTTAAATTTATTCACTGCCAGCTGTCCACATTAAGCATTGTCTGGGAATGTTTTGTTTTTTTGTTTTACATTTCAATTATTATAGTATCATTTCAGGTTAAAAAAAGTACATACCACATAAGACCTGTTTAATTATAATAAATGTATCGTGATACAAAATCTGACTGTTATTTCTCTAAACTAGGCAGAGTTTTCATGTATTATAAATCACATTTTATTATTGGTTATGAATGAAAAACACAAAATTGTCAGTTTAAACAACATTTGTCCTCTTAAACCTCTTGTGTTGAGTGTCATCCTCCCTTTTTATATTCCAGCAGTAGGCTGCCAACATGTCAGAATTCCATTTCCCTTATACCGTTTCTCGATCACTGAAATATCGCAATGAAACCTCTCACCATGTTCATCACTCACATCACTAAGATTCTCCACAAAATTCTCAAAAGTGATAATTTTGCAAAAAACTGTCTGTAATTCAACAAAATGGCCAGAAATGAATTTTCCAATTGTGCATATAAAAATGGCCACAGATGCTCTGTTCTTTTTTTAATGTTGCAGTATTATTAATTGAATCAAATTGTAATAAAACTAATTTTTTTTTAAGGTAATGTTTATCTATATATCTATAAAAGTGAACGTGTCTGTGTGTGTGTCTGTGTACATTTCCCTATGCAATAACTGTCCGTTTTAAGTCTACAGACGCGAAATTTGATGTACAGGGTACTGAGATTTGAGAAAATCTTTGTGATCGGTTTTCGGCCAGAAATTTGGCTGTTAAGGGGTCAAAGTTCAACGATTTGACCTTTGAGAACTCTACCAAACTCCTCCAACTTGAAATTTTAGATCTAGGTTCCTTGGACATCGATCTAACTTAATAACTTGATTTGAGCCCAAACAATAAATGTTAAGGGGTCATAATAGGGGTCAAATTTTTTTAAAAATTGATCGTTGCGGTCTCTACCAAATTACTCAGACAATTTCTGGTCTAAACATTTGAAATTTTACATAAAGGGTATTCAGAGATAGGGCAAGATGTTTAATCGGTTTGGGTCGAAAATTTTTAGTTACCAACATATAAATGTATGTATGTATGTTTGCTTGCATGTCTGCCTAAAACTTTCTACAGAGGCGACGGATTTTACCAAGATCAGTATCATTTTGAAGTTCGACCTTTCAGACGACAGATTTCAAAACATTGGCTAAAAAAATTAATATCTTCACCTTCAACTGGGCACTTTTCAACAGGGCAGAGGTCGCTTTTTCGCCAATATTTTTGAAAGTCATCCTCTCCTTTCGATTGTCTAGCCTTAATTTAAACCTACGTCACTTTCAGTTTGGCATTAGTCGTAACAGCAAAGCCATCACGTTTTTTTTTTTTTTTCATGTTCTTTTCCTCCTTCGCGGTATGGGTTCGAGCCTGCCTTCCTACACCACTTCCCCCCCCCCCAACATACACATCCAAACACCCGGGCAACACCGGGCTGAAATGCTAGTTTATTTATAAAACTAAAAGATATGGTTTCCAAACGTTCAATCTTTTAGTTTTAGGATTTTACAATTATTAAAGTGGACTTTCATATCAATGAATGGCGATAAAACAAAGACTGTTGGATATTCATAACAAACTGATGAACAAAGCATAAATATGGTTGGATTATAAAAAAAATCGTAAACTTTATTAACAATTCCAATTCTTTATAAATCTCTAAATATTTAACTATAAAGTTGATACTTTCTCCTGATTACTGTAAAAACATGTGTGTAATATACAGATATTTTCTCAAACATAAAAATACACTTGTGGTGGGTGATCTATAGATTTTAGCTTTACTGATAGTTTAAAATCAAGAAATATTTATTTTATTATTACTACTAGCAGTGGAAGATTTTATTTTAAACAATATCAAATAAAAAAAAAGATAATTAAAGGAATTGTTTTTGCCGTACGAAAATATGCACAAATTTCCCATTCTGATACCCCAAAAAGTTCCTATTTTTCCGAATCCTGATTCCGATTAATTATCCCACCACTCATACATACATACATTGTACTCTAGGAGCCAGTGTTTAAATTTGTTGAACAATTATATATGTAATCAAATTTAGAAATAATTTTAATATGAATGTTAAAAAAATTGATTGAAAACGATTTATCAGTTTTGAACAGTAACTTGGATTGCTTTAACACTGGAGATTGTTAGAGAATTCTTTTCTCTTCTTACCTGAATTGTCTGCCGGTGGTCTCGGAATATGTTGACCCGTACAATTGCTTTATTAAAATCAGGATTAGACGATTGGATAATCTCATAATCAGTATGTTCCTAAAAGAAAAACATCTCTTATTAAATCATTCTGTTGATATGTAGTAAATTTTTTTTTTTTTTTGGTGTTATTGTCACTTGCAATTTTTAAAAGTTAGCGATCCCAAGAAGCCGATGTCATTTCCTGTTGAGAAACTGTATCAATATCAATCAGGGAGTGATTGCCAATTCATAGTACAGACGAGTATTTTATACTTTTGTTCCCCACAAAAAAGGTATGCTACAAATGATAGGAGCCAAGATTATTTTTCAACCTGAATGGAGAGTTGGGCCATCTTTAATTCAACAATGCTCAATATATATGGTTTATATGGCTTAATATATTAAAAATTTACTATGTGTGTATGGATTTTCTTGGGCAGCATTCCTTTCTTTAGAAACATTTCATAAAATATGATAGAAACTTCTGTCCACACACTTTCCAATTTCCTAATGTATTTTCTTGTTTCTAGCAAGATCTAGCTGATATATCTGCAATATTTGCTGTTAAGCCAAATAATTTCCTATTTATTAATATTCATTCTCAGAGGTGTTATCAGTAAAGCTTACAGAGCTAAGATATTTATAGGAGTAATAAAAAAAACCTATCCCCCTTTTCAATATCTAAGTACAATGATTTTTACTGATAACCATCCCTGATGACAAATCTTGATGGATCAGAATGTACTCGAGTTAACGATTATGGCAGGTACATCGGCCAGTTGTGTAGTAAGATGTTTGTTCATATTACATTTATATTTCTGCATAGTGATACAATCAAGGAAACAAGGAGTAAGAAATCGAAAGTGGTCACAGGAAAGAAGCTATTAGATTAGAAACTTTTCCATGCAACAAAGGACCTCTAAAGTGAACGAGTGTGAACTTCAAATTATGAAATATTTCTGATTCTCCAGCAGATAAAATGATGCTTCTTTCTCATTTCATTTTGCTTCAGTCAATGTTCTCATATCAAGATGTCTTCTACCACTTGAACTATATATGGTTGGTTGTTTTTGTTTTACGGCATATCAACCCTTTTCAGGTTATTTAATGCTGAATCCAGTGATTTTGAAGAAATTTTTTTTAATAGAATATATATTTTTTTCAAGTCGGTTTCTATTTAACCCATAATTGGGACCCTAACAGGTACTACCACTCCAGGTCAGAGTGGACCTGGGAGCAATGGCAATTAAAGGGTGGCTCCACATTCCCCAAAGCCCGCAAGCTGGGGCCTCACCATCGGATATAGTTTAAAGTCATATCCAGGACCTGAACTCTATATGACATACATATTCGAATGTTCAACTTAATTTCTTTATCTCTCAAACACTGAGTAAAGAAATTGAGAACATAATTTTCCTCTTCCCAATTAACTATTTTTCATATGTTGTAATATATCTTTTATTTTGGTTTCTTGGTTTTACTGGATTCTAAGACAATTAATTCATCTAGTCTGATGGAGTATCCAGCTTTGTGTTTTTACTTAAAGTAACATCACTTGGAGAAGATGCACCATTCCTCGTAAAAGTATGGGTTCGTCATACTGATGAGATCATAAGAGCATTAGGCTGCAAATGTGATTTTGAATATTTGGTCAGGTTTTACTTGTAAGGAAAAGTATTCTCATGCCAGGTTGTCTTGACAAATTCCTGTACATAGAGGTCTAAGACACTTGAGGATAGTGTCTAGTAGGCATTCAAGTTCTCTTTTATGGTTGCAAATGTGACCAGTGAGGATGGTCAATCAGTTGAGGTGGGGGATACCACCACATCTTGCATTGCCAGTGGGTTGACTGTGTCTAGACTACTGTTCTCTGGAAATGCTTCAACCAGATATCTCCGCTATCTTGATACAGTAATGTTTTTGATGGTTAAGGCATGCAACTAATCCCCTCTACCTGGGTGGTGCAAGTCTATCATGAGTAACTGAGGATATGGGGATGTGACAAATTGATGTATCAGCTCAACCATCTGGTTCATACAGTATTGACAGTGGAATTATGACCTCGCTTAAAATTAGCATGCATCACTCGAAATGGTTTTGTTTTGTTGGTTTTTAACGCTATACCAATTCCTTTCATCATTTAATGCTGAAAAGGTTATTTGTAAGTAGAGTCGATATACTTAAATTATTTGTAAGATTATTTTATACGTATTTTATAGACATGTGATAATTGGCAAAAGTTTCTACTTTTTTGTTCCAGTTGAGGTGTTTACCGCAGTTGAACAGTATTTTATTTTCCAGTATAGCGCAATCTTTTTCAAGAAATTCAGTGTTATCCGTCCGAACATGACTGAAGAGCTTTTCCATATTGTTTGTCTAGTAATATTGTGATCAGTTTTTTTAATATTGTGATCAGTTTATTAATATTATGATCAGTTTTTAATATTGTGATCAGTTTATTAATATTGTGATCAGTTTTTTTAATATTGTGATCAGTTTATTAATATTGTGATCAGTTTATTAATATTATGATCAGTTTTTAATATTGTGATCAGTTTTTTAATATTGTGATCAGTTTTTTAATATTGTGATCAGTTTTTTAATATTGTGATCAGTTTATTAATATTGTGATCAGTTTTTTTTGTATTGTGATCAGTTTATTAATATTGTGATCAGTTTTTTAATATTGTGATCAGTTTTTTAATATTGTGATCAGTTTTTTTAATATTTTGATCAGTTTTTTAATATTGTGATCAGTTTTTTTATATTGTGATCAGTTTTTTAATATTGTGATCAGTTTTTTAATATTTCGATCAGTTTTTTAATATTGTGATCAGTTTTTAATATTGTGATCAGTTTTTTAATATTGTGGATAACTGGTGAAAGTTTGTTACTATTTCATCACATCTGCAGTGTTTAATGCAATATAAAAAGTAAAACCAGCAGATTTGACGCAATGGTACGAATGTTAGGTAATGTGCCAGGAAGACTAGAATTTAATCCTCAGTAAGTTGTTCTAAAAACTTAAATAAAAATGGTACTTGATAGTCCCTTGCTAAACACTCAGCAATATAAGGTGAGGATCTCAGTATATTAGGTAAACTAAAAGGGAGCCTTTGGGTCGCCATCAACTTTGTTTGATCATTTTACTTAGGGTTAAGCTGCATTCACTATATGTCTGGTAGTATTCCATTTTTTTTTTTTTAGAATATACTCCAATCTTTTTCAAGAAATTCAGTATGTTATCTATCTGAATAACTTTTCAATCCTAGGTTGAGTTAGCAAATCCCATAAAATTTTTATTGAACATTCAACTACAACATCCCAATCTCTAAAATAGCAAATGGTTTTTAATGAGTCATTTACAGCATGTGTTGTTTTCTGGCAAAACAGAAAAATTAGCAAGTATGGAAACAACTGATTAAGACATTGATGCTGAATAGGATGAAGAGGGTATAAAGTAGATGATGTATTAACATAGAAAAAAGCACACTTACCTGGTATCCAAGAGCATCAAATCCTTTGAAAACAAACTCAAAAAGTGTCTTCAGATTTTCTGGGCTTGGAGAAGTGACAAATATATTGGAATAGCTAGTAAAGAAAGTAAAAGATGAAAAGAATGGATAGATAATGACACAACTTTATTATTTGGTGGCAGATCATTTCTTCTGTTCTCTATAGTCTTTTTCTAAGAAAAGAGTTGTGAGTAGTTTTTTTCTATTCTATCATTATTGGTATGTGCGTTTGCACCTAGTTTTTCGGGGTTGTGCTTGCGCATACCAAGATGGCCACCAACGATAACATATGAAATGGCATTGCTTAATATCCAGAAAACTACTTTGCAGAAAATTTAAATGTGATATTCGTTTTCAGCATACACTAAAACCTATTTTAAATGTTAAGGTGGAAACAAGGTAAAAAACTACCATTTTATTTCTTTGTTTACATAGCTGAATTTTCAGTAAAACAACAGAATAGAAATGACAAAAATTACCATCAACTGAATATATAGTTGTTGCTTATCAGGATTCCTGGTATTCTGGTACTGTGAAAGCTAAACCAAGGATTCATGTAGAGTATGATTTATGGTTGCATCTCAGAAAATAGAGGTATATTTCGGGCCAGATAGAGGATGTACAAAATTGAAAATTGGACTGGTCTCAAAATGCATTTTCTTCAATTTATTTCTGAGATTAATTCATATCTATTCAATTTTTTTTTTTCTTTGAGGGGAGTAGTAAATACCGGCCATGAATGCTCTTTAGGCATTCAATGGCTACACCCCAGATTAAGCTCTCCTTTGATGAGGAGGCAGGAAAATTTCTATTCTCAAAAAAGATATATTTAAAAACTACTATAATACTTAGTTTTGTACATAAATAGACACCCACTGTATGATACCATGCGCCAGTTTAAAAAAAAATTGAAATTTGTACATCTGAATTTATAATTCATGGCTTATGGTAAAGAGATATATCAGATTTGACTGCATAATCAGAAAGAGAACACAATTTTACATAAGAGTACCATGTTTCATGAGAATAGCTTGAAAAATAAATATATGGTGGCAAAATTACCAAATTTCTTGAAATGTTGAGGTCCGTAATTTAGCCCACTTTTTCTAAAGAAAAATGTCCACGGAAAAGCATAAATTTTGGCACTTAAAATTCTCATAACTTTTGAACTACTGATGGTATTTGCATAATTCAAACGGTTTTAAGCATCTTTTACATAGCTCTTTTCATACAAGTTGATAAAATAACAATTATCTAAAAAGAAAAAATCAACTTGTAATGCTACTGTCAGGATTACCTCACCCTTAGGTTAAAGAACCTTGGTCCACAAGGCTGTGAAGGTCCAGTTACACAGCACCGGACACATGCTGTTCATCAGAGTAGCAACAATAAATAAAAACAAACTCAACACACACGAGAGGTAAAAACAAGTAGTCATGAGTTGTGGTGTTTATGATAATCCCAAACCAAAGGAGAGATCAAAACAGAAGAACTCCTCAGAGATCACGACGACAGTGATGATGGGTCCAATTAAATTAATTTGCTTTTACCTATTCATGTCCAAATTAATTTAAATAAATTAGTACATAATTAAAAACAATACCTGTCCGACAAAGAACACACATACATACATTTAAACAGACAGGTGAGATTTATATTATAGATAATTAAAAACTCTAATCACTAAAACTTGTAAAATTTGATTTTCTTAAATAAAAATAAAAACTATTTACGTAATTTTTATGATATGACATCTTGGTACTTGTACAGTTTAATCAAGACATTTTAAAATGAAAATATCGAAAAAAAAGTTATATTGTACGTATCCGTTTTGGACTGAAGATCTCCGAAAAAAAATTTTCATTTAATTTGATCGAGTAGTTTTTTTGTTTTTTTTTTACAGTGGAAAAACATGTTCTTATCAAAGCGCGTTGAAGTCAGTCATTATGGAATTTGTTGGACACGCCACAGGGAGATAACTCCATGTAAAGTGCCGACACTCCCTCCCCATCTTCATTACTAACTTTTCTTCCTAAAAATCGAACCTTTTGCTTGGTATCATAACAAATTGTTTTTTCGCTGTAAAAAAAAAAAAAAAAAAAAAAAAAAACTACTTGATGAAATTAAGTGAAATTCTTTTTTCGAAGAACTTCGTTCCATAACGGATACGTGCAATATAACCTTTTTTTTTCGATATTTTCATTTTTGAATGTCTTGATTAAACTGTACAAGCACCGACATCTTTGTTCTGTGACGAGTATGCGTACATCATGAAGATTTTCTCTATTTTTGTTTTTTTAATGAATTATAATCTAAATAAGCACTACTTCTTATACTAGAAGTATTTAAACTGCTCAGTCGGTAGAGATAAAATATACAAGACAGGTGTCACACCGCTTTTCCAGCACCCTTGGTGATGTAATCTTGCCAGATTAACTGTTTTACTGGACAGTTCAATCTCACTTTAATAAGTTTAAAACATAATCCATTAATTAACACGTCGGTAAATAACTAGTGATTGCTGGAAACAAATTTCTTCTTTAGCAGAAAAAGACGGCAGTTTATGCTTAATACCAAAGATGCTGTTTAAATTTGTCCATGAATAATTAATACCAAAGATGCTGTTTAAATTTGTCCATGAATAATTAATACCAAAGATGCTGTTTAAATTTGTCCATGAATAATTAATACCAAAGATGCTGTTTAAATTTGTCCATGAAGCCAAAACGAGTGTTAAATTAAAGTGGAATAAGATGAGGTAGACTACCACCAGCAGGTGCAGTGTACAAAAACAAATTAGCTGATTGCATCTTACAGAAAGGCATCTATTTGCAGTCCAGTAAACTAGTCTGGTGGTAGCAAGATTATCAAGTTCTTTTTTTAAGAATATGTCTGGATGAAAAGAAGTGCTGGAAAATCTGGGTTGTTTTGTTCACAACATATCAACCCTTTTCGATTTATTTAATATCAGATGCAATAATTTCAGAATAAATTTTTTATGCTTCAAATTTTTTTCAAATATTTATTCATAGAGTTTTGTTTGGTTGTTATTTTTTACAGCATATCAACATTTTGAATTATTTAATTCAAAATACAGTAATTTTGGAAAAAGTTTTTATGCTCCAAGTTCTTTATATTTTTAAATATTTACTCATAGTGTTTAGTTTTGTTGTTATGTAGGGGCAGATTTTTTGTTTTCGACTTTGCAGAACATGACAGAGTTTTGCAAAGGGAAAAAAAAAAACAACATCAATGTTTGGTGCATTTTAGGTTAGGATGCCAGTATCTTCAGACAGCCTAATCTGGTAGCAACAGATATTAAAAAGAGCAAAAACAAAACAAGAAAATAATAAATAAATAATGACTTACTTAAAGCCAACAGCTGCTGCCATAGCAAGACCAAGAGTAGCTGATTTTCCTCGCCCTCGAGCCGCGGTCATGACCACGGTGCTTCTTAAGGTCTTTTCAGAAATAGCCTCGATAAATAGCAAAAGTCCTTTGGCCTGTATTAATAGAAAGGAAATTAAAATTAGATTTTGCATCTTATTTAAGCAAAATATTTACTCAATATTTGTGCTGCTATGATATTTTTTTTTCTTTTAGAAGAGTGTCACCACTTATCAAGGACTGAAGATTACTCGAGGATAATGGTTAAAAAGTGGACGGTGGTCACTGGTACAACAGCGTAGTAATCCTTAGTGGTGGAAATCAAGTAGAATTTGACTATTCAAGGGGACGGCTCAACAAGAATTTGTTCATATTGGACTTGAAAACAATCACATTGCAGTCAGCGGGAAAGTAGGTCAGCAATACAGAGTTCCACAAGTGGGCAGCTTTAGGAAAGAAGTTTTGTTCATGGAATCTGCGTTTGCATTTAGACACAGAGATTGAGGGAAATTGTTGACAATGGTTGCAGTTAGTTTGTTTGTTTGTTCAGTTTATTGGCCTATCAACAGCTGCATGGTCATTTAAGGCCAAATAAGTTCATTTTTTTTTTCTTTGGATGTCTTAGTAAGGTAGGTGTTCTTTATTTTCCAGTATGTCAAGGTAAGATTGGAGGAAGGTCTGTAAGAGATTTGGGTTGAAAAGTTTTTTGTTTTTTTTTCTTTTTTTTTTTGGTAGATTTATACTTTGGAGGAGAGGTTTACCTCTTTCAAGTAATTTAGAATTGTTTTTTCATTTATTTTTTCAAAGAGATCTTTAATGTTGTTAATGCTGTAGTGTTTTTGGCGTAGGGGAGCTAGGTCAATGCAGTTAATTAAAAAATGTTTAACGGTGTAGTTTTCTTGGCAAGGTAAGCATTCAGGTGGATTTTCTCCTTTTAATAGGAATGAGTGGGTGATATTTGTATGCCCTGTTCTTAATCTTGTAATGATCACTTCTTCTCTTCGGTTTAATTTAGATTTGGGATTCCATTCTCCAAGTGTAGGTTTGATTTCTCGTAGCTTGTTTTTTGTATAAGTGTTCCATTGTTGTTGCCATTTTGTTTTGATATACAGGTTTATGGTTGGTTTAAAGTCAGTGTAGGGGATTTTTATGTTGGAGATTTCCAAGTTTAGTGACTCTTTAGCAGCTATGTCAGCTTTTGTGTTTCCTAGGATGCCAATATGGCTTGGGATCCAGCATAGGATGATTTGTTTTTGAGTATGAAGAAAATCAAGTTTGTTTAATAGATTAGTTATTAGCGGATTGCAAATGTTCTTTTCTTTTAATGAAGTTAGGACTGATAAAGAGTCCGAAAATATTATAAACTTGTTTGCTTGATCAGCACTTATAATATTAAGGGCCAGGTTTATTGCTGAGTCTTCAGCACTAAAGATGGAAGACCTATCAGGTAGGCGTTTTTGGATTTTTCTTTGCCGATAAATAGCAGAGCTTCCGACTTTTTCTTTGGTTTTAGCTCCATCAGTATAAATGTGTTCATAGTCCGGATAGTCATGAAGAATGTCATGTACTTTTTCCATATAGATGGGTTTGATTGTGTTCGATTTGGGGTGTTTAGAGAGATCTAATAGTATAGGAGAGTGTTTTAGATGTTCGGGTGGGTTTACAGCAGTTTTGGAAAGCCAGGGTGGATGTTTGAGTGTAGAAGCTTTGTGGATTTGCGAGATGTTAATTTTGGCTTCGTCTTTTATTTCTTTCATACGGAGACCATAAGGCTTGATTGCTTTTTCCTTTTTTTGGAATAGGATTTGGTGTTTGGGGTGAAAGACACTCTGGTATATAGGGCTCGAAGTGTTAGATGCAAGTTTTGTATAGTATTGTAGGGCTAATTTTGTCCGTCTCATTTCAAGTGTAGGTTCATTCGCTTCTGCATAAAGACTCTCGACTGGTGTAGTGGGAAATGCTCCAAGTGCTAGTCGAAGTCCTTGGTGGTGAATTTTGTTCAGTTCTTTAATGTAGGATTTTCTTGTTGCACCGTAGATAAAGCAGCCATAGTCCAACTTTGATCTTATCAGTGTTTGATAGAGTTTTAGAATTGTTTTGCAATCAGCTCCCCAGTTTGTATGAGCTATGGTTCTCACAAGTTGCATTCTTTGGTTGCATTTTTTCCTTAAGTATTTAATGTGGGGTATGAAGGTGAGTTTTTTGTCAAAGGTGATTCCAAGATACTTGTATTGATCCGTAACTGTTAGTCTATTATTGTTAATTTTTAGCTCGGGGTCAGGATGCATTTTTCTATGTTGGCAGAAGTGAACACATTTTGTTTTTGTTTGAGAAAAGCTGAAGCCATTTTTGGTAGCCCAGCTAGTAATTTTGTTGATGCATAATTGTAGGTGTCGTTCAATAGTGTTCATATGTTTGGCCTTAAAACTAATCATGAGATCATCAACATAGATGGCATAGTTTGTTCCGAAGTTTATGTTATTAACTATATTGTTTATTTTCACATTAAAGAGTGTAACTGAAAGAATTCCACCTTGGGGAACTCCCAATTCTTGTTTTTGAGACTTTGATAAGATGTTTCCGAGTCTTACTTGGAAGGTTCTGTCACTCAGATAGTTTTTGATAAATGTTGGCATTCTGCCTCTTAGACCTAGTTCATTCAGGTCTTTTAATATTCCATACTTCCAAGTGGTATCAAAAGCTTTTTCTATGTCAAAGAAAACTGTTACCACATGTTCTTTGAGGATGAAAGCTTCTCTAATATAGGTTTCCAAATTTATGATATGGTCAATAGGGCTTCTGCCCTTTTGGAAGCCTGCTTGGTGTTCAGAGATTAGGTGATTTCTTTCTAGATACCAGGATAGTCTTCTATTGATCATTCGCTCGAGGGTTTTGCAGATGCAACTAGTAAGTGCAATGGGACGGTAGTTTATTGGATCTGAGGGGTCTTTTGAAGGTTTAGGTATGGGAATTATAATGGCATGTCTCCAAGTGTCGGGGAATTTTTCATTGATCCAGATATCATTGAAAATTTTGAGGAGGTATTCTTTTGATTTCATTGGCAATTCTTTTAGGAAGACATAGGGGATTTCATCTGGTCCGGCTGTTGAATTATGGATGTTTTTGAGAGATTCTTCTAATTCGCACATAGTAAGGATTTGATTGTAGTATTCAGTGTTGTCTGAATGGAAGCGGATTTGTTGTTGTTCTGCTTGGTTTTTGATGACTTGGAATTCTTTGTTCCTAGTAGTCGGTGAGGAGTTTTTGGCAAAGTTTTCTGCTAAGATTTCAGCTATTTTTTCTTTGTTAGTGATTTTGACATTGTGATGGATGAGATGTTTATTAGCTTGTTTAGTGTATTTCCCAGTAATTTTGTTTATCATGTTCCATATTTCCTTAGGTTTGGTGTTTGAATTTAGTTGGCTAACATAAGTTTGCCATGTTGATTGCTTAGCTTGCTTAATGGTTCTGCGAGCTTTGGCTCGGTTTATTTTGTAATTTTCTAAATTTTCTTTAGTTGGTTGGCTATTAAATTTTCTGAGTGCTGTTCGTCTGGCTCTGAGCGCTTCTTTGCAATCTTTGTTATACCAAGGCTTGTTATATCTTGTTGATGGGGAGCTTTTAGGAATAGTTTTCTCAGCTATAATATTTAGAGTATTGGTGAAGTGGGTAATGTCATCATCTTTTGTTAAATTAGCTTCTTGCACTAGGTCTGTGTGGCACCTTTTTTTGAAATCTTCCCAGTTGGCCTTATGCAAGTTCCATCGGGGTGTTTTAGTGTCATTCTCTGGTTCTTGACCTTCTAGGATGATCGGGAAGTGATCACTCCCACAGGTCTCATGATGTACATTCCATTTATATTCTGGGAAAATACTGGGTTCTGATATGGTGAGGTCAATAGCCGAGAGTGTTCCAGAGCTAGGGTGAAAATAGGTGTTGGTTCCATTGTTAAACAAACATAGTTGGTTTTCATCTAGAAAATTTTCGATAATTTTACCTCTTCTGCTTGTTTGTTTGTTTCCCCATAGTTCATTGTGGCTATTAAAGTCACCCATGAGGATAAAAGGTTTAGGGAGTTGTTGGATCAATAAGTTCAGTTGCAGTTAGATGAGTGTTATTTGTGAAAGCTTGGCAAGGGGAGTCCATAGATTGAAACTCAGATGAACACTTGCTATGAAAATAACAACAGAGTAGAAACAGGCTTGCAACGTCTCTTCTGTCGGAAAGATGTTGCAGGGAAAAGAAAAAGGCATCACGTACTAGGTTTCAAAACTGGTTTTGAACTGTCAAGGCAAGGTAGGGTGCTCCGAGCGGCTCCTGCCCAAATGTGGCAACAGTACTCCACCCTAGGACGTACTTGGCTCTTGTACAGGTAGAGGATTGCATCGGCAATGAGATACTGAAGCGATAGAATGATCCAACTATTTTTCCAGCGATCGTACAAGAACAAGTGTAGCATAAGGAAACCTAACAGACAGATGACGATGTCGCCTGATGTCAAGTCTTCATATTTTTGTTTTAGTAAGTTCATTGTACACATTAGTATTAGACCGTATTAGCTTAGCCCCTCTCACAGGAGAGAACAGACTCTCGACTAAAAAAAATTCCTTCTTCGGAGCAAGACTTATTTATGTTTTCCTTTTCTATTTTGTTGGTAGTAATCCCAGGGATGGCCAGGGAGTGGAAGTGGTGATGGCATAGGGGTGGATCCTTCCATTGGGATAGAAAATGCCTGGTACGATAAAAGTCTCTGTGATGTGTTATGCTTGGTGGCACGTGTTTGAATGAAGACGTATCCACATCTTCAGAAACAATCATATACGAATATTTTAAATAAAAAATTGAAAATTGCAACAATTATGCAGTTTTAAATGAACAAAATCATTATTATTTATCATAAGATTTTCTAATTGTTTTTCTTGACTTCTTGCACGCTAGGTCACTTCCTTGACACATTCTCTAATACACTTTCTTAAATATAACTGCAAAGTGAAAATTTTATTCTTGCATGATTGATTTGTCTCTCGTTCGATCTTGTTACGCAGCAAATCAAAACTTGCAATCCTGATTCAAATAGACTTTTCACCAAATCAGCAAAAATCTCAAAAGGATTCTTAAGGAAAATAAAAAAACAAACTGAAAATGGTTTATTACCTGATCCAAAGTTCTTGTACAGTTGGCGATAGCACCAACAGGTTGTGTGTCTTGTAAGGAATCTTTCAGGTGTACCAACTGTTGTTCGGATTCCGTCATCGAATCTTCCTAATAACAAGCAAAAGATAAAAATAAAAATAAAAAATTATAAAAATTTTAAATCCTTAAATTTAATTTTGCATCATTTAATAAATAAATAAGTACAATTTCTAGAATGCTGGTTCAGATTCTCTAAAAAGGTTTCATATTCTCTTCTGATATTAACATGAGTTTGTTTTTCAAGTTATGAACGCATCAGTCCAGGGTTCAACCGGCAGTCGTTATATAAACCACACCGATGATTGTTAGCGAAAATGAAACATATTTGTCTGTTGAGAATAAATATTTATAAAGAGAAAAACAAATAATTAAAAAGCTCCGTTCAAGTGGATGACTTTTAGAGAGATATAAAAAGTTTCTAATCAAGCAATATCATTAAAATTATATGGACCCTTGATAACTTTAAAAAAAAAAAAAAAAAATCGAAAATTAAACAAAATATTAAGAAAATTACGGGTTTGTATTACTGTACACATAGATTCGAAAAAGTTGTCAAAAAACAAATATATAACAAATAAATGTTATCAAAGGCAAGATAGGTTACTTTTCTACCAAACTGGATATATTTTTCGTGTTTTTATTCAATGTAACATGTTTATTCAGCTCGAAAAACATACAGTGTTTACCGATGTATTCGAAAATTCAAGATGGCGTCTGATTCTCTCTTTAACACGGTAAGTTTGGGAAAAGGTGTTATAAATAAAAAACCGGATAAAATACTGTTAAAAACTCACTCAATATATATTACCATGACATAGGTTGACATATATTCGTTGGGTTTTTAATAGTATTTTGTATAGTTTTTTATTTATAACACCTTTTCCTAAACTTACCGTGTTAAAGAGAGAATCAGACGCCATCTTGAATTTTTCAATCCATCGGTAAACACTATGTTTTTCGAGCTGAATAAATATGTTACATTGAATAAAAACACGAAAAATATATCCAGTTTGGTAAAAAAGTAACATATCTTGCCTTTGATAACATTTATTTGTTATATATTTGTTTTTTGACAACTTTTTCGAATCTACGTGTACAGTAATACAAACCCAAAATTACATATTCGCACAATGGGTGTGTTTCTACCAGTATTTTGTCTAATTTTTAATTATTTTTAACAATTTCGAGGGTTCACATGATTATAATGAGACCACCATATTTTTTTTTAATTCAAACTCAACGAATTCGACACTACTTTTGCTTTGTAGTAAAAAAAATAGAAAAAAAAAAAAAATGAACATAAATTAAAACACAAAAATAAAACTCATCCAGGTAAGTAAAAGTAACTTATCTAGTGTTTAGTAACATTTATTTGTTATATATTTTATTTTCATGCTTTTTTTATTTTTTTTAACTCTTATTAAAATTGGCCAATAATCTTAACTTTTGACACATTAACATCAGGCATTTCTCAATTACTTTTCATATCTTCAGGAATCTGAGAGATTTATTTATTTTTTTTTTTACATGGTAGTCACCACTTATCAAGGCCTGGAAACCACTTGGGGATAAGGGTTATTGCATGTACAGTAATAAGTGGGATAGTACCAAAGTAATCGTTAGTATTGGGGATTTGATAAAATGTCTTACTTAAGGGGGCGGTTTATCAGGAATTTGTTTATGTTGGACTTGAAGACATCCAAGTTTTAGTCAGGTGGGAAACAGGCAAATGGAACAGAGTTCCACAGCATACACTTCTAAGAAAGAAGCTCTGTTCATGGAATCTACGTTTTGGTTTTGGCACAGATAAAGAGTGGGGAAAATTTTTGACAGTGATTTCAGCTAGACGGGTGTTTATCGTGAAAGATTGGCGAGGGGGGACCAGAGATTGAAGCTCAGATGAGCACTTGCCAGGGAAGTAACGATAAAACAAAGACCGGCTCGCAATGTCTCTTCTATGGGAGAGAGGTTACAGGGAAGAGAAAAGGGCATCCCCCACTAAGCCATGGAGTCTATTTTGTACTCTTTCAAGGCAGGATAGGCTGTTTTTAGCAGCTCCTGCCCAGATGTGGCAGCAGTACTCCATCCTTGGACGTACTTGGCTTTTATATAGATAGAGAATTGCATCAGCAGTGAGATATCTTCTGGAGCGGTAGAAGGATCCTACCATTTTTCCAGTGACCTTGGCAACTGTAATCATATGTAAAATGGACATGTAAGTTGATACAAAGCGAGATACATGTAAAGTATTGTTGCTTTGAGACTAGCTGTATATATCTGGTGTTGCCAGGTGAAAATGTGTGCGATGAAGGTATAATCATATATTATTCAAGATATGTCGAATATTTTAACTTCTTCGGATTTTTTTGAAAGTAGACATATGTTGGATTTATGAATTGGTTGTTCGTTGGTTGTTTTTGTTTTACAGCATATCAACCTTTTTCAGGTTATTTAATGCCAAATCTAGTTATTTTGAGGAACGATTTTTAATGGAGTATATTTTTTTTTTACGTCAGATTCTATTTAACCCATAGTTGGGACCCTAACAGGTACTACCACTCCGGGTCAGAGTGGACCTGGGAGCAATGGCAATTAAAGGGTGGCTCCACACTTCCCAAAGCCCGCAAGGTGGGGCCTCACCATCGGATATAGTTTTAAGTCATATCCAGGACCAATGGATTTATGGAAGGATAAAACATATCCATTTTTGTCTATGAAAATTAAACGGGAAAAAGAGGAAATAACTCTCACAGCTTAAATAGTTAAACTCACTTATGTTTTTAAAGGCAACTGGCGCCGGCTAATAAATTAAATTAAAAATAAATTAAATAATTCAACTTTAAATAATATTTCTGAAGAGAACAATGAAAACAATTCTATTTCAACAAATAATTAATAACATGGAGTTAATTATTAAAATGGTTGGGTAGTTGTTTTTGTTTTACGGCACATCAACCCTTTTTGGGTTATTTAATGCCAAATCCAAAGATTTTGAAAATTTTTTTAATAGAATATATTTGTTGTTTTCAAGTCGGTTTCTATTTAACCCATAGTTGGGACCCTAACAGGTACTACCACTCTGGGTCAGAGTGGACCTGGGAGCAATGGTAATTAAAGGGTGCCGCCACACTCCCCCAAAGCCCACAAGCTGGGACCTCACCACTGGATATAGTTTAAGGTCATATCCAGGACCCCCATTGAGGGACTTTTACCCTCTGCAGGAGGGGGGGGGCAGTCGGTGTATTCTAATGCCCCACCAACAGGGCAAATTATTAAAATGGATTTTCTTTAATGTAATATGCAAATGATGTTATTCCTTGAATGTAGATTTCCTTTGAATAAATAATATATATAGAAATCATGTGTAAATATAAATGTGTAAATGTCTGTTTTCAGTATTAAAATGAATTTCTGAAACAGTGTACCTTTTGTACATATTAATAAAACTGTGATCAAACAGGAACATAACTTTATTATTTAGATAAGTTGTTTCATTTGAAGGTCAGTTGTTTTTGTTTTTACTTACTTTTGATTTATAATCCAACGGAGTTATATTTGAAGAATGTGACGACAAAGGGAGAATCCGGTATTTATGGTCAATGACGAGACATCGATTACATGTGGCGAGAGAGAGGAGAAATCTAAAGAAAAAAAAATAAATTGCAAGCAAAAATAAAAATGCAAGTTAATGTAATTTCATAACAAAACCACAATTCTTGTCCAGAATTCTCCCAATATTAAAAAACAAAAATTTGTATGATGTACGTACTTGTGAAAAAATGAAAATAACATATTCCAAAGATTATGCACACTGATCAAGTAGTTTAATTTTTAAATAAGAAAATAAAATTTCATGAGTAACCAAGGAGCAACTTTCTCATATCACCATTTTCAAAATATCCACAAACGAAGGGAGATAACTCTACCCTCCACATTTTTATCCTAATGCCTACAAATTCCATTAATCACTTAAAAATGACCTTCTTTATAAAAATTAAACTATTTTATCAATTTATATGATTTTTGGAATATGATATTTCCATTTTGTTATGAGAACATAATTCATAGAGATTTTTCTTTCTTTTGTTTCTTGATATAGGAAGAATTCAAGAGTAGTAAGTAAAAGTAAATTATAAATTGCAGCTTTATCATACAGTAGAACTCCGGGATATGGTGGCCCTAGGATACGTTTTTTTTCAGTGAATGTGAAATATGTTTTTCCCGACCTCTGGTTACGGTATTTGCTCCACCATAATGTTATTTATAATGTTATTTGATTATATACATATGTATTATATACTATATTGTATTTTGTTACTAGTTTTTAATATGTACTGTATAAAATTTTGCTTAGGCCCCGCCACATGGCGATTTCACCTTACGATCCCAACCCTGGAACGGATTAATGCTGCATCCCGAAGTTCTACTGCATTACGTTGTTGATTTTTACTTGCTTAAATGAAAAACTGACTTATCTCCCTTTTATGGTATCTTCTGGTACTGCCAGATCAAGAAAATATAAGACTGATGCTTATTTTTAATATAGAGTTTTAGGTGATCTTCGACAAAATTACTCTTTTTAATTTTTGATAAGGATATATATTTTAACATGACATAGGATATCAAAGTGATTTTACTTGTGTCTGATAGTAAAGAAGCACTGAAAAATGTTTTCATATTAACAGTTTTCTGAACAGGACTACATGATTTTAAAAATAGAACTAATGTTATTACAGTGTCAATAACATGATACAATTTTTTTTTTAAAATGAAAATTGGCTATTTAGAATCAAAGTTTTATATCTCAGTTTAAATGCTGTTGAGGTTCAACTTTTAAAATCTCATATGATCAATTTATATGTTAGATGAAAATAACTAATTTAAAAGCATTTCTAGCTATAGGCTTCAGTTAATTTGGAACAGATAGGGTAATTGGTTAAAACTACTGTTGCCAAATCTGGAGTGGTCTCCTGCCTCGAAATTTAGTGGGCGATAACCTTTTTATTTTCTGACTACCTCTTTTTCACACAATAGACATTGCGAGTTTATCTCTGCTCTATCGATACTTATATGGTAGGTGCTTGACTAATCTCCAATCAAAATGTCCGCAACAAATACTAATCTAGCTGAAACAACCGCCAACAACTTTCCTCACTCTTTTTCAACCCAAAACTAAATGAAAATTCCGTGAGCAGAGTTTCTTTCCTAGAACTGTCTGTCTGTGAAATGCAATACCATGTCTGCTTCTCAGCTAACGATAACATGGTCTTTATTCAAATCTAATGTAAATAAATTCCTATTTAGTTGGTCATCTATTCAGAATTCTATGGATTCGATTGATAATGAAACTGATTACCTTGACGAATCTTCTTCTATCTATATATATAAAGGGCAAAATGTGTGCGTGTATGTTTGTATGTCTCGCAAAAACTTTCGACAGAGGCGATGGAACCTCACCAAACCAGTAGTTTTAAACCTGGAATCTTCGGACGGCAAATATCGAAAAACTGGCCCAAAACATTAATTCCTTCACCCTAAACTCGACCGTTTTGTACAAGGAGGGGTCGATTTTTGCGGTGCCATTTTAACAAGTCATTGTCCCCTTTTCAATTGTCTATGGTTAATTCTGACATCCGTGACTTCTGCTCGCGCCACGGAGACATCGACTAAGACATCAGGATTTGTTTTTTTACCTCCTTCGTGTTATGGGTTCGAGCCTGCGTGTCTACCACCAATTTTTTTGTTATTTTTTTTTTTTAACACCTCTGCCTACTGTTGTTTTGATTATCCCCACCCTGCTACTACCACTATTTTTTAGCCACCCCCTCCGGTTCCTTACTAAACACCCGGGCAATGCCGGGTATCCCCACTAGTGTAAAAATACACTTTCAGATTCCTTACCTGAGGAATGCAGTGTCATATTTCAAATTGCTTTAATTAGACCATTTTGTTTTTATAATTCTGTCAAATAGTCTAAGAGGTGGAAAAAAAAAAAAAAAAAAAACTTGTTAACTTGTGTTTGCCATAATTTTGAGAACACCCCTCCCCTTCTGCCAATATTTACAATCTCACTGCCATGAAAGAGTGTATTATCTTTTTTTCTCATCATTTTAAAATCTAGACCTACTTAAGTTCCACCATAACTGATCTTGTTGTTTCACAGTGCCAACACTTAACCCTTATTCTAAAGTGGACTCTGGGTCTTCATTAATGGTGACCCTCTAAATAAAAAAATTTAAAAAATTGACATTAGCCAATGAAAATATGTCAAATAGAAAAACTGGTACATAAAAAAATCTGTTTCTTCATGAGTGTATAAGTACATTTTTCTTCTTGACAAAAGTTCCTGCTTCCTCTTCTGAAACATCACTAAGCAAAATAAAAATATGGATTGGTTTAAATATGTACTGGAGGAAATTGATTTTTTAATATTGTTGAACCATAATGAAATTTTCATGTAGGAAATAAACTTTTAATCACAAAAAACTAAAAGAAGCGACTGGCCCGACTTTATATACAGAGAACATTCCAAAAGTAATGCTTTCTTTTTTATTCTGTCCGAATGGATTACAGGAGATTGCAAATCATATTGCTATAATGACTGGACTTATGCATTCATGCCCTGAAAGTTTTATCTTTCTGTTGCAGATATTGATGGTGTAAGACTCTAAAAAAGCAACCCCGTCATAGACGTGTGTGTGTGAGAAGCAAACATGCATCACTAAATTCCTCTATACAAAAAAAAAAAAAAAAGAAAAAAATTGAATCAGCATTCACCGGTGCCTGTTAAATGTTTATGAAGTCAATGCAGTTGATGTCAACATAGATGCGTTTATCAATTTCAGAGTGGGGACAGAGATAGAGGTGACAAAGTGCATTCTGGACTTTGACGATAAAAGAGATCAAAACAGACTGGCAAAAAGTGCACGGAGAAAGACGGTAACTATGTAAAAAAATAAATTCTAGAGCACAAAAGGTCTCTCGTTTGAAATGGTACCACTCCCATCTTCGTTTTAATTTTTAAGTTAGAAAGTAAAAGACCTTACTTTTGGAACAAACCTCGTATTAGATGTGCTTATAAATGAGCGGTAAGGAGTTAGTTGAAAAAATAATTTGACACCCTACCCTTTGAATGAACATCCAAAACGCTCTCTAGTTTTAGTAGGCAATTGTAGTGTAAATACTGATCCCCTATCATATGGTTGGTGCCAAGAAAGACATTGAAATAAAATAGAGACAAGTTCATTATTGAAAAGTATATAATAAAAATGAACAAAATTATACAAATAAAAATAACAATGAGTCTTTTTCGATAGTCATCTGCAAGAATTCCTGTAGTGGCAGAGAATCAAAGTCAACCATTTTGAGAAAATTATGTATTGGATACGTTTTTTTATGGTGTTTGAAATTTTGAACTATTCGGAGAAAATTATGTATTGGATATGGTTTTTTTATAATGTTTGAAATTTTGAACTATTTGGAGAAAATTATGTATTGGATATGGTTTTTTTTATGATGTTTGAAATTTTGAATTATTTGGAGAAAATTATGTATTGGATATGGTTTTTTTATGATGTTTGAAATTTTGTTGTTTTATTTTTATAATTTCATAAATACATTTATCAAATTTCAAATAAAATAAAACTTTTTTTTCATTAAAAGTGCAAATTAAGATTAATTGTGTTATTTTTACCTGTATAATTTTGCTAATTTTTATTGTATACATATACGCTTCACAACAGAAATACTGAAGAACTATAATAGTGAAGGAACCAATTTGCCTTATCACTGCTTCCAGTAGTGTGACACTTGAAGTAAGGAAGTATATTAGTTGACTATAACCCACTTTAAAAGTTTATAATTTTATATTTGTATTTGCAATAGAATTTATTAAACTCACTATGTCTCTACTTTTCAAACTGCATTTACTTCGAGACACAAAGATGCACAGCGGCATGAGGAGAGTGAAATGATTCAATTTTTTGTGGACCATTCCTTTTATGGTTTTCAGTCAAAATAGCTGCTAAGGGGTCAATTTTTTTTTTTTAACGGAACTTGGCAGGCATCAGTCAACTTAAAGTACTCTTGTACACATGTGCAAATTTACAGCTGGTTCATTTTTAATATTTGTTATCCATCTGACGACAGCTCAAACAGTAATTACTAAAGCTGGAGCATTAAATGTTTTGGTTTCAATTCTAGCTGATAGCACCAAAGTTATATTTTTTAAATCGCAACTATATACTGGGTACAATATAATAATCAATAGAGAATTGGCTCTATAATAATATGAAATCTGCATAAATTTAAATATCTTATTTAAATGTATTTTATGCCCTAATATATATAAAAAAATCATATTCATATCCTAGTTATAAATATAATTGTTGAAGAATTCTTAATATGCAACAATTTTTAGATAAGTAAAAAAAAAAAAAATGTTCCATTTCCTAACAACTGGATCAGGAGTGGACTATTTTATTAGTTTCCATGTCCACCAGATTTGACGTCATTCAATTTTTTTTTATGTAAACAAGTTTAAACAATTGTATGCAATACAACCTAGTTCAATAGAAGATTTTAAAGCTAAAATAACTAATGTAATATCAGGCATCACTGTAAATCAGACATTATTGCAAAATCATATCAACTTTTGTATTGCTAATGATGTTGGACATCTGATCACTTTTATTTCAATAAAAACCATTCTAATAGTTTTTACAAGTTATTTCTATCACAAATGCAAATAAAGTTATAAATCTTTAAAGTGTATACAACTTTATGGACAGCCTGTAGAAGGGTAATCAAAGTTTTATGATAAACTCAAATAAAAAAATATTTGCATTAAAAAGGTTTCATCATCAGTTTTGTTCATTAATAATACAAGAAAGATAAAGAAAATTTTCCTCACCTCTCATTAAAGCGTCCAACCACATCCTGGTGAGCTTCAGTTCGAAATCTCGCATGGACATCCTAAAAAGACAAAATACAGAAATGTTCACTTGACTATCAGAAATATAGAATTTTGTATTAAATGTGATTATACAGTTTTAGATAAAGCTTCACATCCTCATGAGAATTGTTGCCGAATCAATTGCATAAGTTGAAACGGTATTTGCATCAATTTGCTACGCTGAATTTTGAAATAGCATTTTCTTCTTGAGTGTTATTTTCACAAACTTTCGGCCAATGTAACCTCCAACCTTCTTCAGGTGTATCTTGTTTAACTTTGGGATATTCCTTATAGACTCAGGAAATCTGCACATATATTTGAATGGAACCCTTTATTTAATCCACGTTTGTCCAGCCATGATCAAGTAAACGTCCTACATAATTCGTAATTGTATTCTGAGTTTTATCCGCACTGAGGATTGAACCTTCAACTTCCAAAAAAATGTCACTACCAACTGGATTTTACTAAGTACTTTACTTGTCACACCATGGTTCATTGGGAACAATTCTAGTATGAATGTTGGAAGCTTTAAACCTATTTTCGTTTTGTAGATGTACAAGCTTACTATAGAT
Organism: Euprymna scolopes; assembly: GCF_053919585.1. Classification (NCBI taxonomy): domain Eukaryota; kingdom Metazoa; phylum Mollusca; class Cephalopoda; order Sepiida; family Sepiolidae; genus Euprymna; species Euprymna scolopes. The sequence goes on from NC_136500.1 coordinate 63,916,362, forward strand.
CACTATTTATTTTCAAAAAAAATTTCTGTTCAGATTCCAGAGTTCGGTAAGATACACTTAAAGAAGGTTGGAGGTTACATCAACCAAAATGTTGTGAAAATAACACTCAAGATATGAACAGTAGTCCAAATAATTCAAATAAAACAAAATATCAATCCTCATCTAAAAATTCAGAAAACACTTTCTTCTATTTGCCACGCTTTGATGCAGCACTGCAGTAGAGTAATTCTTTGATATCAGCAGATTTTCTGGATAGTAGCTCATCACACAGACAGCTGAAGTTTTATTGTATAGATAACACATAGTAGCAGTTTATTATGTTGGTTTTTCTTTCTTTTTTTTTCCTATTCTGTCATACTACATGTTAATAGCAATGGTTATAAATAAAAAGATCAAAAAATGAGGCTTTCAGTTTATTTTTCTAATATATATATATATATCATACCACTTGTTGGATTGGCAGATATTTGATGGGTTGCACACATGCAGATTGATTCCATGTGAAGAATGCGAGACCTTCTACCATTGGAATGCATAATTTGACCCAGAAATATGTGCGAGGACTTAGGTCAAAGGATTTGAGACAATAGACAATGGGAAATATTAAATATTTCAAGAGAAAAGAATGTTTATATAAATCAACACAAACACAAAAATTAATAGAAAAGAGGCTTGCCTTTTTTCTGTTGTTCTTGGTCTTTGGGCCGGGATCAAAGTGTAGTATCTGTTCTGCAGATGCTGCACTTAAGATGATTTGTACCAGTCAATGGAGGGGAAACCCTCTATACTGGGACAATTATTATTTTTGGTAACCAGAGTGCCCCCTTTTTGCCTACTTTTAGGGGAGCTGGTTTTTACCCCACATTAAAAACGGCCTTGTGCCTAATTTGCTTTGGTGGGGAAGCAAATAAATAAATACAATAAATCAACACAAACGGGAAGTAAGTCAGTCAAAGAGAGAGAGCAAGCTTGACACTTCTTCATTGCCAGCATCCACACCAACCACACGCACCTTCACCAATATCAAAATACCAGTCATAACTGTCTATTGGTATGAAATAAACGCAATATATTATTTTATAGATCAGCTGTGTTGTGTTTTACTTGCTGTCAGCATGTATATACCTGAGTCGACATTGTTAAATACCAGTGGCGAGTGAAGTGTATGTACAGGACGACTGGAAACAAATGCCGAGATAAGCGCAGAACACATACAGCACCTAAAATTCCTAAATGGTCACGCATCTGATACTAATAGGGCTTGGCGTTGGTGATCTGAGGAGAACCGGTGTGTCAATACGATTATGCCGTATATATATCATAGACCAGTGATATAAATAGATTTAACAATTATATAGACTGAAAAACGCATTTTGAATGACCGGCTACAGCGAATACTTAACACACTATATTTGATAGAGGGAATAAGTATAGATGTCATAAAGCCAATTGTTGTTTCCCACAAATCAGAAAAGAAAAAAAAATTTTTTTTTTTTTCAGTTTATCTGTGACATGTCTCTAACTGACACATCGTCCAAACTTACAATCAAATTTTCCACTACTATAATATCATACAAAAGAATAGCGTTTTAAACATCTGTTGCATAACAAGCTGGTCTCTTGCAATGTAATTATAAAAGACACGTCTGCGTGTTTTCAGTGAGGGCAGGTGTATAGCTGTGTTTTCAATAAAAAAAATGACAAATTATTTTGTCTATAAAAATAATTGCACTTTATTTGAAAACAGACATCTAGTATATGACATAGAAAGATGGGGGGACTGGCAGCGAGCAATAGGACCGACTAACAATCGTATCTCAGCTTCTGTCTTTTTCTAACCTCTCGTCACTCAACTCAATCTGTTTATATTAACTACACACCTCTGAATCAATTGTTTCTTTGTTTAGCGTTGACGTTTTCGTCTTGTGTCAAAGGTCAAAATCTGGGCCGTTTTTCCCCACTTGCTCTTTTTGGGTCATTTGGGATTGCCTGGAAGTTTTGTTACTTCAATTCTTATTCTTGTTTATTATTTCGGCATTGCCCGATCCATTATTTAACACGTCATTTAATACACTACAGACTAATATCACTAAGTTGAATAGCATAAACTTGAACAAATGCATCTTACGAATATTCATTCTTGTTAGTTTTTTCACATCTTTTTTGGAAGCATCTATTTTTACCAAAATTCCCAAAAGACATACATATTTATAAACATGTAAAATGGGAATTTTAGGCACAAAAAATAAAATTTAAAAAAAAAACAAAAGAAAACAATTTCTTTTCCATACCATTGAAATTGTGTAAAGTTGCTTGAGAGAATCCATGCCTCGAAGAAGTAACACTACGAGGCCTCCACCTTCAACAGTCTCAATTGTTCGGGCCAGTAAGTTGGGAGTAATGGCTTCAAAATCCTGAGAAGAAGAAGTCATGCAATAGATATAATATAACAAAAATGAAAAGAAAACGTATCTATTTTGTAGTTGAAGATTTTCTCTTGGTTCTTAATGAATTTTATGATAAATACATAATCATCAGAAACAGAACATAAATAGTAAACATTTTTAAAAATCAGATTAATTATAAATTTAAGAGTTAAAAAGTATCAAAAGTATTTAGGGGATTTAGGCATCAATATTTTATAAGATGCTTGATCATGTGAATGAACTGACACGTCTTTTTTCCCCCCACCCACGTCCCACATCATGAAGAGTAGACGTCTACATAGCTCTAGTATCTGTCACAACATTGCATCCCGGTGCAACGTTTTGCAAGTACTATCATGGTATATTCTTTGATGAACTTTCAGCACTTGTACACCATCAACAAAAATGACCTTGACTTATCGAACTCTCAACAGAATCACACCCCTTCACTGTAGAGGTCTTGGACTATTTTCTACTTTAATAGCTTTTTTCTTGAACAGCTATTAGATACGTGCAAAATGAATACCCAAAGCTCAAAATGTATAAACATCTTGACGCCTTCCTTTACTTAAAAATTCACCAAAACTTAGTAAATTAACCAATTTTCATGAAATTTTCAGTATTTATCAAATAATGATCACGGAATATAATGAACTGATTATTTTTATTTGAATCAACATGGAAATGTATTATTTTGTTTAAAACAAAAAATATTTTTACTAAAGTTATGGTTTTTAGTAGGAAAAAAAATGAATGAAAATAAAGTATCTTAAATTGTAACAATAAAAAAAAGAAAAATTAATTTTTTCAGGGACATTAGGATACATTCATGCCCCTAAAGTTTGTATTAATGAATTCAATATAACTTGAAGAAAAATTAATTTCTCAAGCTACTAATATTATCATTGAATTAAGCATTGTTTATTTAATATTTTCACACAAAAAAATTATAATTGCAAAAATATTTCATCTTTTCTTTTTAGATTACATTTTTTATGTAATTTTTATATGTAAGATTCTAATAGTTCCTTGCCTGAATGAACGGGCAACTTTCAGCATAACATAATTTTTATATAATCTTAAAAAATAATTTTTGTTTTTTATTTAAAGCAGGAACACAGAAAAATAATTGAATTAAAAAATGATAAAAATTATACAAACGTTCATAATAGGAATATCCAGATGCACAGTTAGGAAAAAAAATGAAAATCAGCACTCCCTACCTCCCTCCAACTATTTGTTTGTTTTTGTTTGTGCAAAGCCAGAATCTTTTGCTTTTAGGGGCTAATTAAACTATATTTTTTGTACAAACAAGGTGTATTTTAATTTAATAATCAGGACTTTACTTTGCTAACTATCTTTGAAATAGATTCAGAAAACTATTATTTATCTTTCAAGGCATTTTTACAATGAATTTATTTAACTTAAAAATTTAGCTGAACTCGTCAGTTTCCGAATGTTTTTGTTTCCCCAACCGTACCAACATGCAAAAACAAACATCTTGCTGTTCAACACCAAACCGAGGTTGAATCCCTATAAACTTGGTCCTTATCACAACAGTCCCTTATACTTCAGTAGCAATATACCTTATTTGGGGCAAACAAAAGAAACAAAAAAAGACATCCTATTAATCTTTACTAATTTAACTAGTAGGGCTATCCAGCATTGCCTGGGGTAAAAGTATAACATTTCTATTAAAACTTATCTTTCCCTATCCATTTTTCTTTCCCTCCCTCTCCCAGTTCATCCATCCCTCTTTCCCCTCTGCTCAGCCCATTCCTCTCTAGCTGGACATTTATACACAGGTAACTCTCTTTTATATAATGGGAATAAGTCAGTATTTTTTTTTCAAAATTAATACATAATACGGAAAAACTGACCCTTCCTGGCACAACCTAACCCACTTGATCCACAGAGAATTAACTTTTCTAAATTTCAAATATTATTCATTTTTGGCAATACTGATCAATATACTAACTTTGTGGGTATTTGTTTTGTAGCTTTTGATTTTTAGCTAGACCAACAACTGACCTTCATATTACAGATAACTGCTTTTTGTTTTAGTATTACAGTGTATTATTACCACATTTTTCACATCTATATAAATAAAACAGTAGATGTATGTATGTGCGTGTGTAAATATTTCACCGATAAACGCCTCAACTACTGGCCATAAAACAATGAAACAAGAAATATTAATTATACACCAAGGATGGTTTATAACAAGTAAAATCTTTGTTTGGATGGGTGAATAACACATGCAAAAATATATTGGAAAGCTAAAATGCAAAATATTTATTTAAACTTGCCGACATATTTCTATTACTTTTGTGCATGCGCAAATTCATTCATAGCTTGAAGTAGTTAAATTTAAAATCTTTTTTATCTATCTGTCGATACATGCGACTGGGACTGCTTGTGAATTTTATACTCCCATGAAACCTCCTTCTTTGGAGGAAGCCGGTTAAACCTGAAAAGGGTTAGTGGCGTTTCACACACAGACATTATCTGCCAATAGGTCAAACAGTATGGAATGAGCGCTGTTTTGGTTTCAATTCTAGCTGACGGCACTCAAGTCATTTTTTTTTAACTTTTGAAATCAGTAATATATATATTAGGTAGAATATAATATTCAATAGAGAATTGGCTCTGTAATAATAAATATGAAATTTGCATGCATTTAAATATATTTAAGTGTATTATAAGCCCCCTACCCCTCCTCCATCAGTAATGAATGAAAAAAGAAAAAAAAAAAAGAGCATTTTGGACGAAAAGCGTTTTTAAGTCATATTATTCAATTTTACTTTTATTTCAACTGAATTTTCATTTTCTCCAGATATAAATTATAAGCAGTGAAAGAAAGTTGGTAGAATAAACTTTTCTTACCTGCAGAACGCACATTCCATAAGTGTTGCCAAGAATCTTGTGAGTCTCCTTATAATAGCAGTACCTGATGTCTGTGGAAGCAACAAACAGTTCAAACGGATCCGACTCTTTTCCGCCGGTCGGCAGTTTACCGCTCTTTATTTTTTTTTGCATTTTACGCATCCGTTGTTTGTGTCCAAAACTGCGCAAGAGTTAGGGGAAAATATATAATAAAAATAAAAAATAAAAAACAAAACCACAAAAAAAAATAAATAAAAAAAAAAAAACAATTGGATTTCCAATGCAATTATCCAAATAATCAAATTGAACATATTGTTCAAGGGATTTAGAGAGACGTAAATTTGTTTCCTTTTATGCGATGCTTATCTCACCAAACAAGAAACCTCGCCCCCCCCCCCCCACCAAATTAATGCATCTTTTGTTCATTTAAAGAATGTTTTTAACATTTTCCTTAAAAAAGTGGACTATAGCTTTACTTTCAACAGTCTTGTAACTCTCACTTGTAACTCTCACTTCCCTTATTCTCTCTTTTAGTTCTCACATTCTATGAACAATGTTTCTGACAAAGGGAGAAGAATCGCTATTTTTTCAAGTTATTATCTATCCATGGCTAGGTTTTGACCTTGAAGTCATATTTGTTTTAGTGGCTTCATGCATTGTCTGTAGGAGTTTCTATAAAATAAAAAAATAAAAACATCTATGCTAATTTGGGGCATTTTTAACAGTAGCCAAAAAAAATAAAAAAGGAGTTAAAAGTAATAAATATACAATAAATTATACGTCCCCAAGCACAAGGTAAGTTACTCTTTTACCTACCGGGATAAAATCTGTGTTTTAACTTAATCTAAAGCATACTTTACATGGAAACAAAAGGAGCGCCATATATGTTGAGTTAGAACAAAAGAAAATGGTGGTTTCTTTACAGCCATGCCGAGCCTCAATGATCACTCAGTAATCGAAAATTAAACAAAATACTAGCAGAAACACATCCGATAAATGCCACTAATCATGCGAAAATGTAATGTCCTACCAACATTTTGTTTAATTTTCAATTTTTGAGCAATTATCGAGGCTCGGAATGGCTGTAAAGAGACACCTCACCCCCAATTTTTTGTCCCAACTCAACAGACATGGCACTAATTGTGTTTTTATGTAAAAAAAAAACACTTTGAAATAAGTTAAAACACAAAAAGCTTATCGAGGTAGGTAGAACAGTAACATATCTTGCCTTTGGTAACATTTAATTGTATGTCTTTTTTTTTTTCATCACTTTTTTGTTTTGGTGGCTATTGTTTAAAATGCCCTGATTTTTTTCTTTCTTCTATTGAGCAAACAATGCAAAAGTTTGTTTTTGTGATTTTTTTCTTTCACTAAAAATAAGCAATAACTTTGGAAGAGTATATGCATTTCTATTGTCACACATAGAAGATTGAACTTTTTTTGCCTAGATTTGTGATCAATTCCGATTTTGCTTGCTGTGTAGCATTGTCATAACTTTTAAAATGGATCAACATGTATTTAGAGACTCGCAAAGAAAAAAAACTTTGACACAAACTTTTTTAGGTGAAAGGAGAAAGTTATTTAATCTGGTTTCAAACAAAACTTGCTGACACATCTTTTCAACCGGACACAATAGGTTCGATCTTTCGTTGCCTTTTCTGGTCAGAATAGCAGTCCCTTTAACTACAAAGCGCTGTTGTGTAGCAGTAATTCTCTCGAAGACCAACAGGTCAGACCTCTCACTTTAAAAAGTCTAGGAGGAGGAGACTCGCATACTTGTCGAGTGTACCTTTCAAATCACCACACACTTATCCCCCCTTTTCTTTCCGATCTTAATACCTATATATGCATTTCATTCGATGACATCATGCTCATACCATGCCTTAAAATGCTGATGCAACATTAACTCAGCATATAAGTCATCAATATCTGTACATGCTCTGACTTCGTCATTTAATGGCCACACCAATGACTACATACTAGTTACACGTTACAATCATTTTACCTTTGAACTTCTGTTAATTCTGTGATTTGAGATTGTATTACAAGTTGGTATAAGTATTGCGCTTGCTAGATTAATTAAAATTTGCCCTAAAACTTTTTAAACAAACTTACAGTTAAACCAACTGCACATGCATTATTTTTGCATTTATTTTTACTGGGAGGTGACAATGGTCTAGTGGTTAACGACACTAACTGATGATCTGAATGTCCCAAGTTCAAATCTAGTTTGTTCCACAAAAATTACTCTCGCTTAGGATGTTGGCAACCTTCATGTGGTCCCTCATGTAATCCCCGATGTCTTTGTAGAAAAAATTCTGACTAGAAAAATATTAGGGAAACGAATGCAAACAATAAAATCTTTAGATTCATATATGATGACAATAATGATTTATTTTCACTGAATTTATTAGTTAGACAACTCTTCAGTAACGATCAAAGTGTATTATCTGTTCCTGCTTGACACATTCTCACATAGAAATTCGTATTTTTTAGGGTCCTACTCCGAACGATGATTCTGTTCAGTCATAGCAGGCCATCCTCCTAAGCATTACCTCTTTTCAAAGGAGGATAAAGGTTTATCTTTTATCGTTCATCATATTGACCACAGATAGAGCCATACATAATCAAAGAAAAATTCTGAAGTATCTCCCTTTCTTTGTTCAAACTTGCTTTTCATTCAAATGACTAGTCATTTGTTGTCTCTAATGATTAAAGCATTTGTGTTTTACAATCGACAATTTGCTAATTGCAACCTCGCTTTATTTAATACTAGCAGAGTTACTCAGCATTGCCTGGAAGCATGGATAACAAAGTAGAATAGTTTTAAAAAAAATATGCATAGCATCATTCTTTTAAAATCTTTAACAAAGAAAAAGAAGCTGACCGATTGTTTAACCTATTTTTACTGTTGTTTTTAAAAAAAATTAAAAAATGCCATTAAGGCTTCAGATGAAATAATACAATCCTGAAATTGATTGAATGAGGCATGTCAGGTAACAGATTTCATTGATGTTTGCACAATATATCTCATATGAGCTTGTAAATCATTGAGAGTTTGGGTATTGAACAAAAATTATCCATACTTAAACTCACATAAACAGAATAAGATTTTCCACACTTAAACTCACATAGACCCGATCTGGAGAGCAAAGTGGGAAGTTTGTTCTCAAAAAGCAGAGAATCAAAATTTAACCGCATTAAAAAAGAAAAGAGTCAGAAAATAATCCATCACCGTGCGCATATTCTGAAACAAAAGATCATTCAGTTCACTTTTTTTATTTGGATTCTTCGAACTACTGTTCTCATCTTGAGTGTCATTTTTCACAATGTTTGGGTCAATGTAACCTCCGACCTTCTTCAGGTGTTTCTTTGTTGAACTCAAGAAAGTTTCTGCCAAACTCAGTAATTTGGACGGAATTTTGAACAGAACTTTTTATTTACTAACATACAGTGTTCCATCAGTTACGACTGGATAAAGGTCCTAATAATAATTAATAATAAATACTGATATTTACAACTAAAAATAAAAATAGGTTTAATGCCCCTAAAATTCATACTAGAACTGTATGCAAGGACCCATGGCACAGTGGTAGACAACTTGGAAAAATCAATTGTAAAAGTGATATTCTCCCGAGGGTTGAAGGTTCAATTCTCAGTGTGGGCAACTGAAAAATACATTAAGACCTCTATCCAGTCATGGCTGACGAAACAAGAGCATGCTAGTAAATAAAGGGCTCCGTTTGAAATTCTGTCCAAATTCCTGAGACACCTGGAGAAGGTTGGAGGTTGCATCGACCAAAACATTGTGAAAATGACACTCAAAATGAGAATAGTAATCCGATGAATCTAAATAATCCGAGCAACAAATTCTCATTTCAAACATTTAGAAATGTCATTTGTATCAATGTTCTTATATTAGACGTTATTCTCACCACACTTGGAGTGACACAAAATCTGCAGATGCATCTTGTGAAACTTTGAAATCTGCATGCAAGAAACTGTGACAATGGATAAAAGTGCTATGAAATGAAAAGTCATAATCAGTTCTAAGCGAGTCTTCCCAAGGTTCAATCCTCAGTACAAGTAATACTAAGAATAAAATTACGAATTAGTGAAAACTTCTACTGTCATGGCTGACAGCTGATGCAGTTCCCAGGCAATTTGAGAAGTTGATGACAAATGCTGGCACCTGGACTGAATTATAAATATACCCCATGTTATATGCTTGTTCATATTTATTACTTATAAGAATTATATTTTAGTAATAACATAATAATATATAATAAATAACATAATATAATAATAGAATAATATTTTTTAGTAATAAATTACAAACAGTTAATAATTCCTTTCAAATCCGCCAATATATTAAAAAAAAGATTACAAACATACGTTGAAAATCCAAGTTCTTTCTTGTAACACCAGAGAACCGAAGGTCTTGCTTTGACTTCAGCTTTAGACAGCATATGATGCAATACGACAACCTACAAATGAAAAAAGAGAATCCTGATTAAAACTTTAATCTCAATAAAAACTGTACCCCATGCAGACATTAAAATGGGTTCCTGCTGAGGGATGCTTGAGGCTTGCACCACATAATTAAGAACTGAAAATAAGAAAAACAAAATTTTCATGAATAAATATAAGCCATGAAATTGAACTTGGTAGCATTTAATTCAACCACATTTTGTTAAATAAAAAAGATAACTTTTTTTAATAATATGCCAAACAAGGCTCATTTCCACTGAGACATAAGGAGCTACTGTGAATTAAAAACCAGCAACATACTCAATAGGGAGTTTAACAGCAAGATGTCTGTTTGCTTTTCATTTAAATTTGTGCAATTCAGTCAAAGAAGCAGTAAATGGAGGAGGGAGGTCTAAAGTCTATCAGTTCCAAGAAAAAAAAGACTATTAGAGTGAAAAGCTTTCTGGCATCTTGATATGTCTACACTGAAGGAGTGCTATTTTGCCACTTGTCTGGTTAGTTAGAAGCATTTACGTTGAGAGAGCACTAGCAGAATGATTTCATCAGAGCACATTCCATTACAGTACTTCTAAAGTAAGCGCATGAATGCAACACTGCAATGATGGACAAAATTTTTGGCCTTATTTTGTTATAATAATGAAATTTGAAACATTAAATTTCAAGTAAAAGCTATCGTATCTACTTAATTGTCATGTTGCGGTAATGAAAATACCAAAAAATTATGTAAAACGATAAAACAGAAAATTAATAAAAATAGTTTTTGAAAAAATTTCAAGTGTATATATAAATAAACAGCATCAAGTCAGGGGAAGTAACTCAGTCCTTCTTGTTACAATTATTGGTGAATGTCAAACAATAATCTATTTGTAGAAAATATGTTTTATATAATAATGCAGTAATATTGAACTAATTGTGACATGACAATTAGGTAGATGTCGTTGCTTTCAGTTGAAATTGACATAAAAAGTAGGTAGTTATCATCGTTTTAAATGAAAACTCAATTTTTCAACTGTCGGATTTTGCTAATGTAACAAAGAACCGAATTGTTATTTTTTTGGGTCAAAATTATTTATAGTTTGTGTGGTCTTAAGTGACCATCTACCATTCAATGAGCCCTGGCTGGAAAATTGGGCAAGAGCCCTTAGATGTCCCTACATGGTTACCTGGTGAAGCACTTAACTTGGTCGGTTTGAGCTGACTTTCTCCGAAGGAGAAAGTTTCTAGGAAACTAAAATTTACAAGTGATTTCTAATCATATGTATATCCATCCTAGTCAGTAGATACGATGGCATCAATGTTGGTTAGTAAGTGTCATGGTCCTCTCACATACAGCACCTGGTCACCCATCCAGTACTGATTAGAGTCTATGTTGCTTAACTTCAGTGATCTAATGAGAACCATTATGAATACTTCTGCATTTACCAAACCGTGGTTTCCATGAAGCCTCATGGGTGAGCTCGGCCGCTGACTGAAATAAGCAGAAGCAGCCAATCGCAAAATGTTAAACCACTACAGGAAAAAACATGGAAATATAAGAAATAAAATTACAAGCATGTATCTAACCCAACCTTAATCTGCGCGATTAAAATTAATTTTATTTTTTCCAATTTATAAAAAAGTAGCCCTCATAGATTAGTATTAGCTAAAACCAAACAATGCGTTCGTAAAAAATTGAGAAATGCTCAACCGTTATTTCCGTCAGCTAGCAAGTGAGCCAGAGCTAACTTTGTGAAAATTATGGGTCGGTAAATGCAGAAGCACCCCGTTATGTAAACAGGATCATGTTGTATCAGATGTCTAGCTGTAAATAACCAATCAGAAATACCAAAGCATTTGACAGTTCGGAACTTGTGCAGTTTAATCAAAACATTCAAAAATGAAAATATCGGAAAAAGGTTATATTGTACGTATCAATTTGAACTGAAGATCTCTGAAAAAAAATTTCACTTAATTTAATCGAGTAGTATTTTTTTTTTACAGCAGAAAAACACGTTTTTATGAGAGCGTGTTGATGGCAGACATGTTTGAATTTTATAAACGGCATGGGGAGATAACTGCATGTAAAGCGCCGACACTCTCTTCCCATCGTTAATGCTAGCTTTTCTTCCTAAAAATCTAACCTTTTGCTCTGTATCATAACAAATTGTTTTGTCACTGCAAAAAAATAAATATAAATAAAATAATTGATGAAATTAAGTGAAATTTTTTTTTTCGGAGAACTTCATTCCATAACGGATACGTACAATTTAAACTTTTTTTTCGATATTTTCATTTTTTAATGTCTTGATTAAACTGTACAAGTACTGACAGTTCACTTTAGACGGTAGTGTTGGTTTTGTCTCTGTCAAATGTGTCTACATAGGAAGTACCAGTTGTAAAAGAGTGGGCGGGTGTTCGGTGTTTAAAAACCTGATAAACTCAGCTGATTTAAGACGATTGACCTCATCTGGTAACTTGTTTAGGTGTTGTGCATCAACAAAACATACAAGACTTAAAGTTAGTAGCACGTTGGTGCTACAAAGGGCGTCCGACTGTAAAACCATGCTTCAAGTTTTGCTGCAACTATTCTGGCAGAGTTTGTTCAAGATAACGGGATTTTCAAGAAAGAATTCACTTTTCAACATACAAACCATAGTGTCATGAGAAAAATACATAATTCTCTCGAGTGTTTAAAGTTCTCAAATCCATGATATAAAGGACAAACATTTGTATGTATGGCTTGATAAAACTCAAAAAATACTCAACAAATCCCTATAAAGTTGGTACTTTTTTTTTTTAATTTAATTGGTGCTACCCTGGAACAATAATATCTAAAATTAAAAAGAAAAGTTTTTTCACTAAGTGCGGTTGTTTGAATCTCTCTTGCACTTGGTTCACAAGGTATATTTATAAGATAGTTTTCGAAATTCTTTTTCATGAATCCAATTGCTCCTATAATTACTGAAATGATGGAGATCTTCCTAAGATTCCGGTTTCTTTTCATGTCATATGTACCTATTTACTATGCCTCCCCACGGGACAGAGTTAGACACCAGGGTCGTTTTATGTTCCAAGGACTTGCTTCATTTTTGCGGAGTCAAATGGTCATTTACATCATTTAATGTTATCAAGAAGTTGAGAGGTGATGAAGGTCAAGGAGTTAACAACATGGACTGACGATCTGGGTGTCCAAAGTTTAAATTCAGTTCATTCCACAAAAATCACTTTCACTTAGGATATTGACAACTTTCACATGGTGTCTCTCATAATCCCCAATGTCTTTCTAGAAAGAATTCAGACTATAAAAATATAGGAGAAACCATTGCCAACTATAGAATCCTCGGATTCATAACACATGATGATGATTAAGAATACTCATTTTTTAAAAAATGTTCTGTGAAAAAAAGTAATTTATTTCTTTCACAGAGTTATTTCCCTTATGCCAATTCGAGTTATGTGTGTACATATTCAGAAAGAGGAATGAGCTGCATAAAGAATAAAGAGAGGGAGGTAGGAAGGGAGAAGGAAAGAGATATATGTTACATTTTTGACCCGAGCAATGCTGGGTAGCCTTGCTTGTATTATATAAGTAGCACTTGACTATTTTTATTTTATAGCTTTTCTTTATCTTGCCAGATTTCATCTGATCTAGTGGAGAGGCCAATTAAATGCAGTTACTAGAAAGTGCCCCGTTCCTCATATAAACTAGTTTGTAGCCACACCAAAAGTATTTTATTTGGGCTTTGAATAATTAGTCAGGGTTTACTTGTAAAGGGGAAACATCCTTATATCAGGTTGTCCTGATAAACCTCTGTACAGAAAGTTGGTCAACCCTTCTCGTAAACAGTCAAACTCTAATCAAGTATTTTTTTTTTTTTTACATGGAGGTCACCACTTATCAAGGCCCAGAATCCACTCGGGGATAAGGGTTCTTGCGTGTACAGTAATCAATGGGATAGTGTTGTAGTATTCGTTAGTATTGGAGATTTGATAAAGTGTCATTACTTAAGGGGGCGGTTCATCAAGAATTTGTTTATGTTGGACTTGAAGACATCCAAGTTGAAGTCAGGTGGGAAACAGGCAAGTGGTAGAGAGTTCCACAGGCGTGCAGTTCTAAGAAAGAAGCTTTGTTCATGGAATCTACGTTTTGATTTAGGCACAGATAAAGAGTGGGGAAAATTATTGACAGTGGTTTCAGCTAGATGGGTGTTTATCGTGAAAGATTGGCGAGAGGGGCACACTCTTATGTTTATAAAGAACCCTAATACTTTCAGACTTTGTGATCATCACTTCACTCGATCAAGCGACTTTAAAATTGTTTTCTATCAAAAATCATTTCTTTTTATTGGTGTTTCCCATATCTGATCGAACTATATGAACATAGAAACCATCACCTTTATTACAAGTGAACTCAGTTATGGCTGATGGGATGAGAATAATCTACCCTGTGGATTAAATAAAAGGTTCTGCTTGAAATGAAGAGGTTACATCAATCTGAACATTATGAAAATAACAACCAAGATGTCGGAATAATCCAAATCATCAATCCTCATTTAAAAAATTCTGAAATTATATTTAAAATGTCGCCCTTTTCTTTTGATTAGTGTCACAAACAGCCACCTCGACATCAAGTATTGCCTTATTATTCTATTAGTAGTATAGAGTAGGTATTTGATTGGCATGTTCTAACTGAACGGGAATCCACCCAAAACCTAGTATTAAAATCAGTCTGGAGTGATTCTCTTTCCTTGGCCAAGGACAGAGAGAGTGACATGTGACGGTGGAACAGTTACTACACCGCGATCTGATCTTGGAAGCAAAGGAGAAAAAAAAAACACTACGGATTTCATCACCCACGGAGAGGGAGAGAGAAAGAGAGAATGAGGGAGTTGAAAAACGCTCGATCAACATCAGCATCAAACACCTCCCACCTCCTCCAATATGAAGGCAAGCGACAGGTCGTCCTTCACACAATGCACGCAGTGACCGACCGCGCTGTGCCAAGAAGCAGAATAATGAAAGAACCGGATTTCGTCAATTCTATTTTTAGAATCGAGGGGCAAAAAAAAAAAAAAAAAAGGAAATATAATAATTCCCTCGTGCGAGTAGTTTTGAAAAAAAGTTTGACCGTGTAAAACGTGTTCTGGACAACCAAAGCGATGTCACATTTCTGAAGTTGCCAAAGACAATAAAAAAAGGATATCTGAATTAATCCCTCGATCAAGCTATTTTTGGATAACCCAAAACGGATGCCGACAGGCATGTTTAAAAGAAAAGAATTGAACTGTAAGTGAAAAAAAAAAAAAAAAATTTTACTTTCTTTCTCTGTCGAGCTGGAGATCAGACTTTTCCTCGTGTGAACCGGTTGCTGCCGTATACCTTTTGTCTTTCTGTTATAGGATTCTCTTTCAGTTATTATGTTAAAAATATTCCCCAATCCCATTAGCTTTGAATATATTTGTTTTTGTTAAATCTTTCTTTCGCCTTATCATTAATAAATTTAGTTTTATATGATTTGAAAGTGTTTGTTTCGTTATCTTTTGCAAATCTTATTGTGTTCGATTTTTGTGTTTATTTTGTATCTGCCTGTCTCACAGAAAATAATTGTTTCATTTATTTCAAACCTTTTTTGTATAAAAAATGAAAAATTGAACCCAATCTAGGACCCATGAACATACCCCTACTGCAGAAGATTTGTCTGTGATAAGTATTTGCTATCCATAAATGCCCATCCATACCCCTGTGTTTGCATTTTATTGTTATATTTAAATATTGCCCCGGTCCGTATGTAACATTAGGAAAATGAAATCTCAACTTATATATAAAAAGCACTGTGTGTGTGTGTGCGTGCATAGGAGTTCATTCCCTATAGATTCCAAAATGGCTGGGCCGCTTTTTAAAAAATTCCACACAAACGTACATGATATATCTGGGAGTGTTCTTAGATAGATTTTGTAACAGAATGCCTCAGATAAGTATCAGAAGTCAATAATCGAAAAAAAGTCAGATTAAAGAAGGAGCAGTTCAATTTTGACCCAAGTTAACATCTTATTCAGCCTCACATCACAATTGCATTTGAGAAGTTTTAAGATCACACAAGCAGAAAGGCCCAGCATATAAAATCAATGGTAGGTTCTTTGATAAGATAAGGGTGCGTTCGAAATAAATGTTTCTGTTTAGGGCACAACTGAACCATGATATTGACTTTTAAATTTTAAACTTTGATTCAATTTTATAAAATCAACAGTTGGTTCTCTACAGTGGAATGTATATTACAATTTATTGTGAACGAAGTCAGTATCAGGAGTCAGGAAAAGCTTCCTCTTAGTACACTGCAGTGGGACCCCGATTAGAGCAGGTACTCAACTGATTTCATTGAAGAATGGGCAATTTCACAGATTTCAATAAATATAAGTATTGGAAGTGTGGAACGAAAATAGAGCAGAGCAACTTTTCAAAGCAGTGGTGGAGTTTTTCCTTGTTTACAGTGCTACAACCTGGACGCTCACCAAAAGATTGGAAAGGAAGTTAAACAGCACATACACCCGTCAGATACGGACAGTGTTAAATATACCCTGGCAAGATCATCACACAAAGCAGTAACTTTATAGCAACCTATCTGCTATATCTGTTACCATCAGAGAATGACGTCTACGATTTGCTGGTCACTGCCAGAGGACCAAACAAGAGCTGGCGAGAAATGCATTTCTGCGGCCTCCACCGCACAAGCATAGGACAACCTAGATTCACGTACATCCAGCCAATCGCACATGATGCCAATTGCAATCCTGAAGATCTGAGGCAGCTGATGGAAGACAAGGAAATCTGGGGAGAGAGAGAGAGTCCCATTGGTCTGGGTTAGGAGCCCGACCAGATAGAAGTGTGGAACATTTGTTGATCCTCATTCAATCACGGGAAACATCAGATCTTCCTGCTAGTAGTTAAATAAATTAATATCGTGTTAAAAAAATATATCTTACCTGATCATTGCTATTTCCAACAATAAGAATCATCGTTCGATGTTTCTGTGTGACCCCATTTTCTATTAATGTTCGTATACGATTGTCGATCTTCTTACGATTCATAATCAAATGTTTCTGTCCAACTTTTAAAATATTTTTCAAAATGTCTACAAAAAAAAAAAAAAGAAAAGAAAAATCAGACATTATTTCAGCATAAAATTAAAACCAAAAGATTGCATTTAAAAATCATAACAAGACATTTTTTGTACACGAGACAGTTAATCATAAATAACGAATCTGTATAGGTCGAAAATCAGCTTAAAAGAAATCAGACTAAGTGTATTTCATAAATTAAATCAACCAGAATGCATTTCGGTTTCTTTGTAAACAAGTGAGATATTTTAATGTTAATAAAAAAACTTTCCGATATTTGGAAGCATTTAAACTGTTGAACTGAAAGTTATCTTAACTGGCTTTCAAATTCTTACCAAATCCTCATCAAACTTTGGAGGAGTTATTTACTTCTACATATGTGACACAAGGTCGAAAGATGGGGGAGAGTTAGGGGAGTGCCTATAAAAAAGGAACACTTTGGCCTATTAAAAAAATTGCTTGGACAACCCAGTTGGCATTCCATAATAGGAAGCAATAAACTTATTCACAAAAGACAGGAGGCAACAGCCTGAGAAGTTTGATCTCCTAGAACTGCAGAGGACATTAGCCATTCCTCAATCAATAAGGAAAAGGACATTTTCAAAAATGGCTCATACTGTTGGCTTTGGAGCTGAAGTAACTCTGCAGCTGATGCTATTCTCTATCTATATAAGAGCCAGGTACGTCCAAGGATGGAATACTGTTGCCACATCTGGGCAGGAGCTGCTAGAAAGGACTTGTCCTGCCTTGATAGAGTTCAAAATAGACTTTGTAGCCTCGTAGAAGATGTCCTTTTCTCTTCCTTGCAACCTCTATCTCACAGAAGAGATGTTGCGAGTTTGTCTCTGATGTATCGTTATTTTAATGGAAAGTGTTCGACTGAGCTTCAATCTATGGTCCCCTTCGCCAAACTTTCACAAGAAACACTCGTCTAGCTGTAAACACTATCAATAATTCCCCCCATTCTTTATTTGTGCCTAAACCTAAACGTAGATTCCATGAACAAAGCTTCTTAGAACTGCACGCCTGTGGAATTGTCTTCCGTTTTCCTGCTTTCCGGCTGACTACAATATGGTTGTCTTGAAGTCTAACGTAAATAAGTTCTTGATAAGCCGTTCCATACCAAATTTTCATTACTAATGATTACTATATTGTCCAATTTCTACTGTACACTCTTTAACCCTTATCCTTGAGTGGCCTCTTGGCCTTGATAATGTGGTCATGCCTATGTAAAAAAAAAAAAAAAAAAAAAAAATATTAACATCTTTTTTTTTTTGAGAGGGCAAATTAATTGTATTGAATTGGCACAAAACTAAATCCAGTCATGAGGTCTGAATTTGGAAGCTTTCAGAAATTTTGAGTCCACTCCTACCGAGTTCATTTTTTTCTGTGCTGTTTCTTTTCATGCCAAACAAGCAAACAGATTTGCAGGGATACTATGTATGGAGTTGGGCAACGAGATGTCTGTTCACATTACATTTGAACTTCTTTATGTCAGAACCATCAGAAAAGCAGGGAGAAAATTCCAAAGTCTAGCAGTTTGAGGGAAGAAGTTATTTGAGTAGAAAGCTTTATGGCATCTAGCGATATATAGTGTAGGGGTGGGATTTTGTTGCTTGGAGTATGAGTGCTTTGAGTTCGTTCAAGCACTTACCATTAAAGTACTTTTAAAACAGGCACAGAGATGCCACATTTTGACGATGGGACAGAGGTTGGAGTTTGGCTGAGAGTGTGGAACATATTAAATTGGCGACTCTTATTTTTCATTTACAGAATATTTATTTACAAAATATACATCTTACAAAGAGTTACAACAAATATATAATTCAACAATAGCAAAAAATATTTCAAATTAGCACGACTATCTACAAACTTTTTTCATTGTATCTCACTACTGCAAATATATATTTTATACCAATATGTCATCGCTTACCAAAAGCCATCCAAGGATAAGAGGTTAATGAGATTGTCAGTTGGATGATGAACAATATTATGAGAGGATTGGAAATGATGAATGACACCTGCACAAAGTATTTGTTGACATTGGACTTTAATTTCTAAGAATGATTTGCATTTTTGAATGATTGAATTTATTACATTAGAAAAATACCTAATTTACTCAAAAATGCTTGATTTATTTTTTTTAAAGTAACAGTTGAAAGACATGACTGAAAAAAAAAAAAAAGCTAATTTATCACATTTCATTTTCGCAACTGCAATAATATCTTGAGATATGAATCCACTCATGTACATTTTTTTTTTAAATACGACGATACATTGTATCTATAATTTACATCCTAAGATACGATTTCAAAAATCACGCAATGCCATCAATAGGTGGCAATGTTCATTCGGCTACTCAATCTGAACACTACCTTAGCATCCAAACTTCTCTCTCCTAGTTTGTTGTTGTACAGAAAACATTCTGTTGTTGTGTTCATAATTCCCATGTTTTCCTTTATTTCATTAACATTTGTGTGAACCATAGGTCCTATGCTATTTCAGCCACCTCTCTTTGCCTTCCCCTACTCCTAGCTCACCTTTGTTAGCCACTCATCCTTGTCTCTATAATAAGTTGGTTACAATTTTAGTCCTTTTTATTAATTGTTTCTGGTACATTAAGACTTAAATATCAAGAATTTAGTAAGATCATTCAACCTTTTAAATTGTATATGATCTTGCCTCTTTTTAGTTACCATATTGTGTGTGTGTCCATGGTAGCCTTGCTTTTCTCCCTCCCTCCTTGCATACAAAATACTGTTAGAACCCCACCCAATATATCTTACCGTGACATAGATTGGGTGGGTTTCTAACAGTATTTTGTATATTTTTTTATTTTTAAGTCATTATCAAAATCTTCAATATTTAGGTGTCAATTCGCGGCCATTTTTCTTGTTCGCACCTAACGCTCGACACTATGTTTTTCAAACCGATTAAACATTTTAAAGTGAGTAAAATCACTACAAACTTTTCCAGGGTAGGTAGATGAGTAACTTATCACACCTTTGCTAATATTTATTTGTTATATATTTGAATTTTTTATCACTTTTTCATACCTCCGTGGATTGTAAAACAAACCCAAATAAAGTTTAGTCATCTCCATTAGTAAAAAAAAAAGGTGCTTGTTAAGATAAAGTTGACAGATTGATATTTTTAAATATACGGTTTTAAACCAAAACAACGGTACTTATCTGTCATGTCGAAAATAGTAATATTTCCAAAAATTGCGAAAATTTATTGAGTAGAAAAACTGCTGTTTTTTTTTAGTAAAACAAAACGTAGGCCATTACAGTTGCAAAAAGTATGTCTCCTGTATTCACAAGCTTCAAGGTGTTCACATTAAGGGCAAATGCAATTTCCCCCAATTTTCTGTAAAAATTACTTTTAACAAATACTTTTCTACTCAATGAATTTTCTTAATGTTTGGATATATTACTATTTTAGACATGACAATTAAGTACTGTGAGAAATTCTGCAGAAATAAGCAAACTCCTCATTGGTCGATTTGTTCGCCCACAATTTTCTTTGAGCCATTCAGATTGCTTGTTATCACTAATTGCCAAGGGTACTCTTGGTGCCAAATTTATCCCTTCAGATCACCAGTTTCGACACAAACACAGGTTGAAGACGGATGTTCGAAATCCACTTGAGGCTTGCAGCCTCATAATTACTTTGTCTCTTTGAAACGTATTGATGCCCTTATGTGGGTGAAATGTTGGTACTAATGCACTTACTGATCCACACTATTTTTTTTTTAATCGTATTTCCAAGTTTAATTAAAGTTTTATGATATGTTTTTGTTCAATTGTAAGGTTAAAGTACAGAATAGATACAAAACACCCTCCCCTCCTCATGTTAAGAATGGCTTTTTAAATAATAACGTTATTATTTCAGCACGGATCAGTAAGTGCATGAGTACCGAAATGTTATTTTCATTTGTAAACACCAATGCCCTTATGTTGGGCAATTTATATATTTTAGCACGCTGTTGTGCTCTGTGAATTAATCGACTTTCCTCATTACAATATAATGTTTCCCAGAGACAAAATTAAGGTCTACAGTTTGACCAGTCATTTGTCTGCCATTTCGAGGCTACCGGACTCGCAGTATCCATCTTGGAAGATATCACTCAACTCTTCAACCTGTTGTAGCGTTCTTCGTCTGCAGAGTTTTGTATCCAGCATTTCTCGAAGATGAACTATTACCCTTTTGGGGTGTTACCGGCCCATTACAGCAGATAGCTGAAGATGACACATCTTTTGCAACTTGGATCTTTTTGCTTTAATAAAATTTACATTAAAGTTTAAAAGGTGAGCCTGTTGTAATTTCTGTTTGGTTTTCTTTCTGCCAAGGGCAAAACCAATATGACAGAATTTCTCACAGTACGTATGGTTGTTTTTACTTAAAATCGCATTTTTTTTTTTAAATCGATCTGTCGACTATCTTAAGCATCAAAAAAAGGTTTATTCTGGACAGTTGCCGAGATCTTAATCTTATTGGTATAAAGTTATACACAAAAATAGTATTTTCTTTTTTTGACTTGTGAGTAAATAGAATGTGCTCCTGCTCCAACCAGAAAAATAAATATGAACTATTTTTTTACTTTGAAATTAATGCGTTTGTAAAGAAAATTGGGAAATAAATACAAAGAATTCCGTTTTGTTTGATAAGACAGAGAAAAATGCAGAGTGGAACAGTGGCCAACTCATCGCTGACGATACAAAATGAAGCGAAGTGAAAAAAATATATATATGGCGACCATGGAAACCATTAGAGAATATATTGAATAATAAAGGTCTTAATATAATGAAAACTACTTGTCGGCGACAATTTTAAATGTGATATTCATTCAAATCAGACCTGAATATTTCTAAAAATCAACTTTTGACATCTGAGTGTTTAATTGGTACACTTCGACATTTTGACCGTATTTTCAAGTTAAATTCCAGTTTTACGCCATTTTTGTTTATTAAATTCCTAAGTGAAAGCACAGAATAGTTATAAAACACCCTCCCCTCTCCATGTTAAGAATGGATTTCTAAATAACGTTATTTCGGCACAGCAAGCACTAGTTAGATACTTATGCATCTGTGTTACCGCGCTGAAATAATGTTATTATTTAGAAAACCATTCTTAACATAAGGAAGGGAGAGGGTTTTGTCACTATTATGTATTTTCATTTAACAAACAAGAATACTGTAAAAATTGACCCCACACCGCCCGCCCCCCCCCCAAAAAAAAACAGTAAGCGTGCTTGTGTACCTATGTTACGCGCTATTTTTTAATAGTATTTTGAAGTTCAATTCAATGTTTACGATATTTTGTTCATTTAATTGTTAGGTGAAAGTACAGACAAAACATCCTTCCCTCTTCATGTTAAGAATGGGTTTATAATAATATTTCAGCGTTGTAACATAGATACACAAGTACCACAGTATTTCATCATCGTACACGTGAAACGTCGCGAAAAAAAAAAAAAAAATATATATATATATATAGACCGGATAAATGTAATCGTCCTCTTCATAAACAACATGAGAAAGAATTTAAGAGAGAAGGAAGTTCATAATTTTCTAGTTACATGTGTTCTTTAGGTAGAAATTTTAAGATTTACATTTATTCAAATTGATTTTTTAATTAAAAAGCAAATTTAATTCGCTAAATGGTAAAAAAAAAAAAACAGAAAAGATCAACAGATTTTAAAATTACACAAGTTTAAAATTCCTTTTTAAAATATAGAGAAGAAATAGAAGGAAACTCTCTACTGATCACAACCCTTTCAATGATTCAGATATATATGGAATTATAAATATATAGCATTCACCTAATATTATAATTTCGCTACTTTTGCAGTTTACGAACCGTGGTATTTTTGTTTTGATGGGATTTTCAAGTTAAATCCAATTCAATAGTACCTCTTGTTTATTACAGTGTTAGATGTTAGTACAGAATAGTTAACAAAGCCGCCTCCCCCATGTTAAGAATGAGTATCTAAACAATCACATTATTATTTCAGCACGATCCGTCAACTGCAGTGTACCATTATTTTATTAACTTAAAAAAAAAAAAAAAGGATGGAAGGTTAAAAGAAAAAAAATGCTGAAGTAAAGCACGTGGCTACGATTCTTTTCGGTTAGACAAATAAAGAGACATTTTTAGAATGTAAAAAAATCTACGATCTCAAAAAAGTGAAAAGACTATGAGACAATTAAGAATATTTGTTTTACGTACCAAAATAAAACTGTATAATACAACAAATTATAGTTTAATAGGATTTGTTTCTCCGGCAACTGAAGTCGAAATGTAACTAGACAGCCATGCTGGATTAAACTATCTTCTGCGCATGAGCAATCGGAAGTTGCGACTAACGCTCCGCGTGAAGGTAAATTGAGCGTGCTTAGTTACGCTAAGTTTAATTTTCACAATTTGCCCCCATGTTGGTAATCTTAAAAGTGTGGGGGTCGCCTGGCCTTTTTTGGGGAACTGACTTCCTCCACAAATAATAAAAATAAAAATAAGAAATCTTATGTGCAACACAAACGGAGGTTTATTTCCGGAATAGAAATAACAAATAATAACAAGTTAAAACATAGTTCTCAATATTTCAGAGTTCTTTTTTTTTGAGTTCATATGAAAGGTGGAGAGTCTCTTTTTTTGTGTTCTTTGAATGTTCAAATATGTAACATAGACAATATTAATGTTCGTCTGTTAAAAGAGAGTATTAATGCGCGGAGCAGTGGAAATGAAATAATTGATGTTTGCACGCGTGATAAGTCCTAATGAGAAAGCGTTGAATGAGTCGGAAGAGTTTAAAGAGACGAAAGAATGCTCGAAAGGCTAAGAGACTAAAGAGATAGATTTTGTGTTTGTGCATGTTTATATTTGGTTTGATTGGCTCCAAACGAGCTCTAGAAAATCAGTTTTAAAATGTGTCCTAGGAGGAATTCCATTGGACGGAAGATATCACATGGGGTGCTTTCAACTACGTACGCACCTTTGGTATATAAAGGTCACGCCGGAATTTGCGTGGGTGTCATTTTTCATTTTTTTAACGCGCCGAAACAATCAATTGCACTGCGCGCCTAAATTGTATTTAACGATTTTAAATTTGAATATTAAACTGTGCCAACTGGCACAAAAGTAAAATTTAGAAATAATTTTACAGGGTGATTTCCCCCCCCCCCCAAAAAAAAGCTAAATAGAGGCCATCTAGAACATATGCTATAGAACGGAGAAAAAAGCCCGAAAACCCTAGTGTTTTGATGTGATGTTTTGAATATAATAAACTAGTTATGACCAAAGTTTCATTTCATTCGGACAAAACACCAAGGTCTCATGTATGATATGAAAAGAAACTGGAACCTAAAGGGGATATCGATCATACCAGTTATCATAGGTGTCACAGGACTTATGAAGAAGAACCTGAAGTCCTACCTAACTAATATTCCTGGTGAACCAAGTGCAAAAGAGATTCAGACAATTGCACTTAAGGGAACAGCGAGGATACTAAAAAGAGCTCTCGGTTGGTTTCAATAAAAAAGCGGGGCAATGTTAGCAGCTGGTTTGGCTGCCCCATACCCAGCATTACAATCTTCAAAGGAAGAAAAAAAAAAAAAATAAAAAAATAAAAAAACATTAAGAAACGGGGCCTAATTAGAGTTGGGGCTTGTTTTTTTTGGGGGGGGGGGGTCACCCTGTATTCGAGCCTGTTCTTAACCTATCAAACCAGCCAAGCATCCGATGAAACTTCTTAATGTTTACATATTTTTTTTTTTTTTTAGAACGTGTTAATAATTAACTATTATCTGTTATTGCTAACTAAATTTTATATTCTTTCCTAAACTAAGATTGCTTGAATAAGAAGTATGTAGTACAAAATCAAAATGCGGACGTGCGTATGTGCGCATGTCCTCTGCGTGTACACTATCCTGAATAAAAACAAATAATTATATTTTGGACCAATCAGAAAACTGTTTGAATTAAGCTTGTTTTTTTTGTTTTTTTTTGTTTATTTTTTTTATTAAATTTTCACCCCAAACAAGGGGCATTGCCCTTTTGATTTAGGGGCTACTATCAGAGACCTTAGCTACAGGGGTGCAATGTAGGGAGTTGAGCAGCAAGATGTCGCTTCACATTACATTTGAACTTCTGCATGTCAGTACAGTTGGGGAAGCAGGGACCTGGAAGGGAATTCCAAAGTCTAGCAGTTCTGAGGAAGAAACTACTGGAGTAGAAAGCTCTCTTACATCTAGGGATCTCTACTGTGTAGGGGTGGGATTTTGCTGGTTGTTGGGTTTGTCGGGGGTATTTACATCGAGGGGGTACAAGTGCTTGCAGTTCATCAGAGCATCCACCATTAAATACTTGTCGATAGGACAGAGGCTGAAGCTTAGATGACAGTTCAATACTTATCAGGTTGGCGACTCTCTTTTGAACCTTGTCTAGGAGTGAGAGACTAGTAGCAGATGCACCAGCCCAAATATGACAACAATACTCCATACATGAGCGAATGGTGGCCTTATAGAGGTACAGTATACTTGCGGGCGTTAGTAGCTTTCTAACACGGTAGAGAGAGCCTACCTTCTTCACAGCAGTCTGGCAATGCTCTCAATGGAATTGTTCCAATTTATGTTTCTTGTGAACGTTAGGCTGAGGAGTTTAAAAGAAGTACTTTCAGATAAAGAGTCATTGGGCACTGCTATTGGTGGTAGAGAAGGTTTCTTGGAATTATTGAAGGAAACTAGTCTTGGCAGCATTGAATGTGACCATCCATTTTTCGCCTCATTCTACTACAGACTGGAGATCCTCATCTAGTGTTTCTGCCATTTCCTTAGATATGTGTTCATTTGTTTTCCTGTCATGCCCGTTATAGAGCATAGTGTCATTAGCATATATACCCATCTCAGAGACAATTTTGTCAGGGAGGTCATTTATGAATATTAGGAATAATAAAGGTCCATGGATAGACCCCTTAGGCACTCCTGTATTTATATCATATTGTTTAGATGTACGACTGTCGAGGAGAACCTGGATTTTTCTCTTATCCAGGAAGGATTTAATTATGTTGAGTATTCGTCCAGTGATACCATATGATCTGATTTTCCTAAGAAGACTTTCATGCCATACCCTGTCAAAAGCCTTAGATATATCTAGACCTACCGTTCTACACTCCACTGCTTTGTCCAGTGAATGGTATATACGTTCAGAGATTACAGTTAGGATATCTGCTGTGAAACGGGCTTGCCTAAATCCATATTATTGGCCAGTCAGAAGTTTCGCACCTGTAAGGTGATGGACTAGAGCTTGGTTAATTATGGACTCAAATATTTTGGCAAAAAGTGGGAGGAGGATAATGAGGTGATAATTTAATGGGTCAGTTCTTTCACCAGAATTCTTGAAAACTGGTACCACAGAAGCAGTTTTCCAGCAGTCAGGAAAGCAAGATTCATTAAGGCATTTGTTGTAAAGGCGATTCGTCATCTTTGAATTGACTTCAGCCTTTTTGTCATTCTTTACTCTTGCTTTGCTGTTTTTCTTTTTGCCTCTGTGTCTTAACATTTTAAGTACATGGTCAACTGGTTTTTATAACTGGTTGTTAAACCCTCTGCAACAATCTCTCTTGTGAATATATGCTTTCTAAAATCATTATTTTGTTTTGTTTACCATATGACAATGTCTCTCGATTTTCTCACATTTGAATATAAAACATGCAAACTTTTTTCACTGAAAATATTTTTCTGAATCTGATTCATCCTAGAAATAGTTATCACATTATGAAAAAAATGCATGAACAAACCCTAAAAACTGGTGACCAACATCCCCTATAAGTGTTTTCTCTTTTCTT
This sequence comes from Euprymna scolopes, assembly GCF_053919585.1. Classification (NCBI taxonomy): domain Eukaryota; kingdom Metazoa; phylum Mollusca; class Cephalopoda; order Sepiida; family Sepiolidae; genus Euprymna; species Euprymna scolopes. The sequence goes on from NC_136500.1 coordinate 63,943,103, forward strand.
GTACCGTGTTGAATGCAACATGAGATGTAGATCGCATAACAAAGAGAAGATATAGAAAAGCAGATCCATGATATGTGTATAGCAAGCCAAAGTGGTCACCCACTTCCTGACCCTAACCCCATGTTTTTTCAGTACTCCCTGTAATATCCTAAGCAATAAAAAGGGGAGATAACCTATAGAGTTAGAGAGTTACGGCCCCTGAGGACATTCAGAGATGTGGGGTTTGCTTTGTAAAATTTACACGATAGCATGTGTTCCTCTCTCTCTCTCTCTCTCTCTCTCTCTCTCTCTCTCTCTCTCTCTCTCCTTAATCAGGATCCATCCTGCTATCCCACTGCATAGTAACTGATATTTAACAAGTATCGATTACTTCATAAACCAAATATCACCCACCAGACACACACCATATCTCCTGCATTTATTTTGTTTTACAACAGAAAATAGGTATGAACCATCCTGGGTCCAATTCTCTTCCTGATCTACATCAATGATCTCCCAAATCACATCCTAAGATCATTCATAGACATTTGTGCTGGCGACACTACCATCTATGACACCACATCAAAGGCTGTAAATGAGCACGTTCTCTCTGATTCTCTCTTCTCTGATCTTAAGAACGTGGTGGGGAAAGAAGTGGCTTGTTACTTTTTATGCATCTAAAACTAAGCTTCTATCTTTACATCATAAATGTTTTGATCCCCATCTGGCATCAATTGAAATGAATGGCTCTCATCTTGGGGAAGCTCCATGTTTTAACAAGCATCTGGGCTTGACCTTTACTCCTGATCTGAAATGGAACACATACATCAAATCCGTTGCCAAGGTTGCTGGAAAAATAGTGGGATTCTTCCACCGCTCCAGCAGATATCTCACTGCTGATGCAATTCTCTATCTATATAAAAGCCAGGTACATCCAAGGATGGAGTACTGTTGTCACATCCGGGCAGGAGCTGCTAGAAAGCTTATCCTGCCTTGACAGTGTTCAAAATAGACTTTGTAGTCTAGTACGGGATGCACTTTTCTCTTTTTCTGCAACTTTTTCCCCCACAGAAGAGACGTTGCAAGCCTGTCTCTGCTTTATCATTATTTTCTTGGCAAGTGCTCGTCTGATCTAGGGTTCCCCCCTCGTCAAACTTTCACAAAAACACTCGTCCATCTGAAACCACTATTAATAATTTCCCCCACTCTTTATCTGTGCCTAAACCTAAATGTAGATTCCATGAACAAAGCTTCTTTCTTAGAACTGCATACTGTGGAACTCTATTCCGTTTGCTTGCTTTCCAGCTGACTACAATTTGGTAGTCTTCAAGTCCAACATAAACAAATTCTTGATGAACCGTCCTTTAAATAATCCAATTTACCAAATTTCTATTACTAACGATTACTACGATATTATTCCATTAAATACTGTGCATTAATAAACCCTTATCCTCAAGTGGCCTCTGGGCCTTGATAAGTGGTTACTCTTATGTCACACAAAAAAAAGAACATGTCTTTTATTAATATGAGTGGAGAGTGAGTCATAACAAGTAAAAAATAAGATTGACTTTTCGCTTTATTTAATAAAATTATTAAAGCAAGGAGTAGCCGTAATTGAGGACACACACAGAATACCAACTCTCAGTATAGTCACCTTCTTTCTGATGACAGATTATTTTCTTTTTTCTCTTCATAAGTACAAGAGAATAGTTTGTTCTGCATAGCAACAGCAGCAATATTCGCTTCAGCTCAATTTATAAATCAAGTCAATAAGTGCACTAAAAATTACATGACAATCCGAAACACATGCGAATGACATTAGTTGCCTGGCATCTCTCCATTTTATTGAACTTTTATATTGATGTGCAGTCAATCGTCACCTTGAAATCAGATTGTTCCAGGTTTGCTCCAACACACAGCTACTGTTTCTTTGCAGTGGGTACATGTTAGCTGTGGCTACCTATTCCTCAGTTTCTCTGCACTAACACCATATAGGTATGACGAATCAGGTGCACGCTACTTGTGGCGGCTAGTTGTGATGATGAACACAACAACAAAAAGAAGACAACACTAGTGTACAATAAATAAAATCTGTTATTATCATGAATTAAAAAAAATAGCCTAGTCACACATTCCTTAGTAAAGGTTTTATTCGCTAAAAGTGAACATAGAAATTATACAATAGTTTTAATAATCATTACTCAAGATTATTGACCAAGTTCAAGTTAATCGAGGGAGTTAGAACAATAACAGCTATTATATTTTTGAAATCACTTAAAACCTCCAGCAATAACAGTTGTGATGGCAACTGTCTGTCTCTTGAGACACTGGTATTCTGCACCTAATTTGGTTCACTGCAGCATCTGTTGTGACTAAATAATCAAATCTTAGATTTGCAGCTACGTTAGCAGTTGTTGCAGGTGTAGTCAACGGTAGAGATGGTGGGGACGGTAGGTGTGAACTGCATCCTTTCTTGCCTGCATGTTCTCTTTTCTTTCCATTCTCTTTCTCTTTTCTTTTCTGCTAATTTGATGCTATCTTTGACCTTTGCTCGCCAGGGTGTGCGATTGGATGTCTCTGACTTGAAATCTTTTGGTTGAATGCTGCAAGTCTTCAAGTCTCTGTTGCAAAGGTTCTTATAGAACAGAGTCATTCATCCACTTGACCGTGTTCCAGAGGCAAGCTTGCTGTACAGGATGTCCATCTTGTACACATAACTGAACTAGCACAAGCCTCTCTGAGTGAGAATAGCTCACATGTTTGGTATGCCAACCTGGGACAAGACAATTGAATTTGTGATCCAATCTTGCCAGGTGATGCCTAAGAGACATCTGAGGTTGTGCATGCGGAAGGCATTCAGTCTTCGTTTTTGGGGTGAGTACAACGTTGAGGACTTACTACCATGAAGAAGAGTGTTCAGTGTGCAGGATTGATATACTCTCACCTTTGTGTTGAGTATCAGCAAGGTATGTTCCACACTCTCTTGGCTAGCTACAGTCAACCACAGCAGCAGAAACAGAACTGTGTATCATCATTATCTGTGCTACCCGACTATGGCATAGGTGGCTGTAGTCATTAATGCAATCCATGAGCATTCTTTTGGCTGTTTTTATGGCCAGTTTGGCTCGGCCATTACTTTAAGGATAATGTGTGGATAATATACATCTCTTTACACCCCAGTCTCCCAGGAACAATTTATACTCAAATAAGTCGAATCATGGCTCTCCATCAAATGATATGTCCTTCAGTGCACCATATGTGCAGAACCAACCCCTCAATGCATCGCATACTGCTGCAGCTTTCCCTGATGCTAGCAGGACAACTTCAATCCAGCCAGTGTATTGGTCCACATATACCATGTAACTCTTCCCATGCATATCCAGTAGGTTCGTGACAGTCTTTTGGAATGGGAATTTGGGGGTTGAGGGTGGCATTAGTGGTTCTCTCAATTGGGACGTGGTGATCGAATTGCAGTTTTGACATTGTGCCCTTGTTTGTCAGATACTAGCATCTAGACGAGCCAAAATAATCGTTGTCTAGCATTAGCCAACATTCACTCCTTGATCGGGCAGAGTGCAGTGCCTCAAGTACTTCAGCTCTAAACCACTTTTGTATCAGAATTTTATCCCCTTTTATGGGTACCACTTCCAAAAAATATACAACAACCAGAATTGCCGGACTTTCGGTGGCAGTTCATCTTGTGACTGCAGGAACCCATCTCGTTTATATATCGCTAATGTTCAGCATTCCTCATCAGTGGCTGCAGCTGCCACGATTCTATCCCAGGTTACAGTTTGAAATTAGGGATCATGCACATACGCGGATACTTGCATGGCCCCTCAATCTGCTATTTCTTGATGGTGCCGGGTATTGAGTGGTGCAGTCAAGTGTGACATTAAGTTTTCCAGGAACATACTTAATTTGGAACCTGTATATTAACAACCGTTCTTTGAAAGAAAACAAGCATGAGTTCTTTATGTTTTCTAGGACCTGATCTGAGAATTTTTTTCCAGTGGCTGGTGGTCCACTGTAACCAATAAATCTGGGCACCCCAAAACGAACATCCTACAAGACACCAATATCAATTCCATAGCCTCTCTCTCTATGGGGGAGTAGCCAGATTCTGCATCCTTCATAAAACAGGATGCGGCCAAAATCATTTTCCAATTGTCTTTACCACAGTTAGGTCTTAATTCCATTCGGCATGGCAGTGTTTCTGAAACAGAAAATACCCGATGCTAACTTTGTTGAGAGGCAAGTTGCCCTGTTCATCTCAAATGTTTTGACCACCTCCTTGATTTTCCAATCAATGTTTTTTTTTTCTACTCTTCGAAAAGCTCGTTTAGGGTAGCACTTTAATCGAATTTAAGGTTTAATTGCCGTTCTTCATGTGCAACAATTATCGGCCTGTGAAAATGCATACAATACTTGGTTAACTAGTCCAAACTATAATTTAACGCCAGCATCGTCAGCATCGGGAAGTTGAGAATGGCTTCAGTCATTTTTTTAAGTTGGCTTTACACTGTCAGCAGTTATTAAAAAGCCATCAAATTTGACTTTGTCACCTGCAAATTGAAACTTATTAGGATTGAAGACGATTCCATTTGTGCCGCAATGGGTGATATAGCCCACTGTGTGCCAGAAAGCAGATTCCATAGTTTTATCCCAGAGAAAGGTATCATCATGTCAACAGTAATGTCATCAAACAAGCACATGTACCCGTCTCCAGAGGTGTGGAAATTTTGGGTGCTCTAGGGTACCGAAAATGACCCCACTCTGTTATAAACGGTCTGTTGAGGAGAGCAGTAAACTGTGATATCTGTTTTCTTGGTTCATGTGAGCACAACAGACATTTGGTTAAATGGGGGCAGAGTATGATGGGTTTCCTTCATCGTTGCAACCATCATCCTCGAACATCAGACCATAGGTATACCTGCTGGTACTGGCTCGATGATGTCCAATGCAACATCCCTATCTAAAACTTCCATTCACCTTCTTTTTCCAATGATGGGGGACAGGAATGAATGTGTGCTCAGCGGATGGTTTCTCTCCTGGCATGAACGTTATGTCCAATAGTTTCCCTGACATCACTTGTAACAGTTGATGGGGGCAAGTATTGAATGCAATTGATTTGAAGTGCTCCCGTAACTATTGTTCCAAATGTTCCCTATTATTTCCATTAGGGGTAAATGGGATTCTTGTAGGTTTGTTCAGAACTGTTTCTCTTTGAGGACATTCACATGGTGCTATACGGTTATTCGAGGTTAACATGTCAGCTTTTGATATCTGGTGTGAGAACTCGCGAGGGATTAACTCCAAGTTTTTCAGTGCCAGCTCGGATAACGACATGTTTTCTAATACATAAACGACTTGTCTGGTTTCTTTAAAACCAACTTTAATATGTGTAAAAATTATTCCTTTAATTTGTAGTAAGTCGTCCATGATTCCACATATCCTATACATAGTTGGTATTAGCACATTGCCTGTGCATCCTAGTACTTCCAGTATTTCAGAGCCACTCGAACATGTTTGAGCACCAGCATTCACAACGGCCTGGATATGGTGTATTCGACAGTGTCCCCTTATCTCAGACATACACAAATTCGACATGGGACTCCAGTATCAAAGATACTTCAACTTTTATGGAGGGTGGCGGTTTTGGGGAGTTTCTTTTGAATCTACCTCTGCTCCATGTAAGATGTGGTATTGCTGCTAATTTCTGTTTTCATTCACAAAACGCTGATCTTCCTCCTCCTCCTCCTCCTTGCTGCTAAGTATTATGGTGTCGTGTTGAATTACTCGTTGACTCCGTAGTCGACCTCTCTGGTTTTGTTACACACTTTCTGTAAGTGTGTAGTAATTCTGCAATTATGGTATCTAAGTTCCCTCACTGGACAGTTCTTTTGTCCTTTTAGCCCGTTGGGGTGTGATATCCTCTCACACCCTTTACACGGTTTATTTTGATGGGTTCTGGGTTCCTCCCCCACCTGAGATGGTTTTTTTCTCAGACCTCATTGAGCCAAACGTCGAACACTCATTTAGGTTGCTTTGCAAGTGAGGAATCAGCGTGTCCATTGTCTCTAGACTAACCAGTCTGTAAAATTTCTGTTCTACTGTTGTCAAAATATTAGCTTCAATCAATAGCTTGCACTGATATTCTGTATTTGCAAGTCCAGTTACGAATGGCCAACCACCATGTCCTCCAAATAGTTTATCATCTGTCGGCAGTTCTTGTTAGGACACTGGAAAGTAAACTTGCCAAACCTCACTTGGGACCAAAGTTTTGCTAAAAACTGTATGGGACCCTCCCCTTCTTGCTATTTTATATTATGGAATCTATGTCTATGCACCGCTTGATGTAGACCTTTTACTGCAATGAGTCATATATGCCATAGGAGCTGTTCTTCTGTGGGTATATAGAGAACTTCGTGCCATATTATTTTGAACAAATGTCTGTTTACCTCGTGTTATATCATGGGATGCGTTAGATTAATATAAGATAAAATATCTTCCTGCAGGGAGTCCAGTTGTTATATCGTAGGATGTTACAACTCATGAAGAAAGAACATAACACTTATGAACAAATACACACGTAACTACAATTCAAAACATAATATGGTAACATGAACGAACGGGATGATGTTCATCTCACTATTTTAAAGTCACTCTGTTTTCCCTCCAAGTCGCGAGAATTTAAAGTTTAGGATTACGGACAAAGGGAGACGACTTTGCTGAAAGAAGTAAAGAGTTACTCCCCTTTGCATTATACTTTTTGTTTCATCCCAACACCTCGTTTGAGCAAGCCATTCTTAGCGTGTTATGTATTTCCATGGGGTCAGTTAAACAGCACAAGTTATCCTTTTGCAGTAAATTTATCTCCTCTTCAAATTCTAAATTGCTTTTTCTTTTGCTAGGTTGTTAATGTGTAATAGCATCAAAAGTATAATTCCATTTTTATCTTCTCCTTGACAGTTTTCAGAGAAAAGGGTAGAACTTTTATCGAATTTAAAAAAATTTGCATGCAGTAGAATACTGGTGTAAATGATTATTGCAAAACGCAAAACATCCTCCCCAAAAGTTTGGTATTGATCTCTATTTATTCTGATTCTTTTTAAAGACTTTATCGCGGTCTCAAAATCACCGCCTCCATTTTTTCTTTCTTTCTTCGCCCCTGCTGTTTCTCTTCACTTAAACAAAGGACGCAATTGGCTAAATGCGAGCTAAAATGAACAATATCCGGGTTTAGTGAATTCATTCACTTTTCCCTTTCTTTTTTCATCATCAATTTCGCTACACATGTCGGAATTCAAATATATCAACAAAACAGGCAATTAACTTTTTACCTTTTAGACGAAATTAATTTAAATGGAATCAACAAACTTACAATTTACTTTCGATTGCATAAATTTCGTTCTAGAATTAATTAGAGTCGATTGTTTGCCTTATTGGGAGCGACATCACTAACATCACACAGGCCAAATGATTAGAGGAAGTTTCAGCCGGGCGCCAATTCCGGCAAGGAGGGGGAGGAGGCTCTCGAAGCGACAACTGACGCTACCATTCACGTCGGCAAAATCTATCAGCGCCAAAGGATTCCAGCAGCAACGAACTTCAACTTCCAATCTCCAGCGACTTCCAGCTCACTCCAGCGGCTTCCTGCTCATTCCCACAGCCTTTGCAGCCTTCCAGCTCACTCCTGCAGCCTTCCTGCCACCTTGTCTGCACCTCGTTCCTCCAGCCTGCACCCTCACTTGCACCTCACACATCTGGTCTGCTACCTCGCTCACATCTGGCTCTCTACTGTTGTCTGTTCCTTAACACTGATCCTCTGTTTTCAGTGTCATCCATTCCTTAACACTGACCCTCCATTCTCAGTGTCGTCCATTTCTTAACACTGACCCCTACTTTCTCAGTGTCGTCCATTTCTTAACACTGACCCCCATGTTCTCAGTGTCCACCATCTGTTCCGGATCGCCTTGACGTCCAGCCGATTGTTCAAGACCCAGCGAGCAACCCTGAACCATGCTACGTCTAGAGTACCTGTTCCAGACCTCCAGACCTTAGCCTCCAGTAACGTACGACCTTCCAGGTGACCAGCATCCAGATCATACGAATTTTCACTTTCTTTGCAAATAAAAGGTGAACCATCGTCTTTAAACAAATAACCTTCTTTGCATTTTTGCTGTTTACCTTTTGCTTTTGCTCGTGTCTACCTTTTAGTTGTAGTTAAACAACAAGGATATAGCATTAGTAACAAAATACATTTAACCGAATATATTTTGCCTAAAATAATTTGATAATTTAATTACAGTTCATTGGATATACAGTAGAACCCCAGGATACAGCATTAGTAAAAAAATACAGTACAGTATATAATACACATGTATATTACCAAATAATATCATTAAAAAAACATTGTAAGACAGGGCAAATACCACAATCAGGAGTCGGAAAAATATTGCATTCCACATAGTAACCTGAAAAAAAAAAAACAGTATCCTAGGGCCACCATATCCCAGGGTTCTACTGTATAAATGTTTTTAATTTTTCTTTTTTTAGGACATGATAATAAATAAATTGTCATTAAATTTTAAGGGATAAAAGGGCTGTAGAAGGGTAGTACCTTTCTGTATTGGTCCCCAAGGCTATCCTTAACTGGTTTCCATGGACAATATATAGCTTCCACATAGGGAATGACCGTCCATGCGTAGTGCAAAACGATATCCTTCTCCAGATGACCCTGTTAATATGCATGGGCTTAGACGGCAGGTCTAGATTGGGTAAAGAAAAATGTTGAAAATACTAAATTTACTCTAAAAATAAATTGATTAAAGCTGTCTGCAAAAGGGTAATGCCTTTAAGAATTCAGCTCCAAGGTTGTCTTTACTTTAGGATGTGTAATATAGCCATTCTATAGTGAATGATGGTTTGTGCATAGTAAAGAGCTGCATCCTTTTCAAAGTTACCTTATAAATATGGATGAGCACAGAGAGAACACGGCAGATCTAGAGGAGTAAACCTTGACCATAAATCCTGCTATTCCACGTTAAGCATGCTGTATATATAAGCCTTAAGAAAAATATAATGACCGTATCACTATCAATGGATGGATAATCGGAAAAGAAGACAAGAAAAAGTTTTATTTACATCATCATTTTATCATCTTTCTCCTTTGCTACTACTACTACTACTACTACTAAACTTTGAAAAAAGCATGGGAGAGATTGGAATGAATGTAGAGACTAACACATATGAACTGCAGACACAAGCCAGACATATAGAAACTGCTACAGATGAAAAACACAAAGGAACATTACATGGAATCATAAAAACTGAAACTGTATAATTCTAAGTTAACCCCCTGCGGTCCTGCCTTCTCCCCTTTCTTTTATGTGTCGTCATAAAATAGCGTCACACCAAATAAGTGAGGGTCAAGGCGGATGGAAAGACCGAGACGAGACAGCATTAGCCAGACTGCCACTAGATAAGTGTAAAGAGGACTGGGACCTCGGGGACGTTTATTGCCATTCAAATTTCAATGGTCGCTGCTTACAAGAAATTAATGGTAGGCGGCTGTTGCGATAAGGCGAATTCATCTGCAAAGGTTATCGAAAGAGGTGGAAAGTACTGGATATCTAGGGAGACTTGTTGTCACTCAGACTACAGAGAACACCACAAGTTGTTCTCAGAGAAGTCTTTGATGATGGCCTGTGTGAATTTAATTTTGAGTATTTATTGAAAAATAAATTATTTTTATGAGGGGGTACACTAAAGGTTTATGTAGCAATCCACACAAACAAACTTCCATTGTATCACAGCCCTTCAATATACATATGGCTGGGCAACCATGATTTAATATACTGTTTTCTTTTTAAATCCCCAAAACAGCGTTTCATGATAAACAAATGATGATTCCTTTAATAACATTGGTATTGTTGTGAGTTCATGTAATCAAAACGATTCAGCGATGCAAGAAGTGAATCGACTTACAAAATAATTTTCCAATGAAGGACATTTAAAAAAAAAATAGTTTTAAAGGTTTTGAAGAAACTTCTAAGACTATATATATATATATATATATATATATATATATATATATATATATATACACTTGTGCCCGATATTATTCATACCCTCCCTTGAAAATTGAGTTTATTAGGTGTAACTTTGTATGAATTTATTGTTTACGTCCATATTGATACATATTCTTAATAAACCTCTTCTGATCATTTTCGTCATTTTAAAATCTCGGGATACTTGTAATAAAAGAAATATACAGCTATTTATAAAATCTGCAATGTTCAAAAATAATCATACCCCCTTATTTTTTCAGTATTAATCGAGTTTCTGACTGTTTGTTTCCTGTTTGATTCTTATTTTGAATGCTTTTATACAACCTTTGATTAATTTCATTTCGTTTTTTGCATTTTTCAGAAATTAAAATGATATCAACTGAAAACCAATAAAAGAATAAAAATTATTAGAATGGGGAAGAAAAAAGAGCTTAGTAATGATCTTAGGACTAAAATTGTGAATTCACATAAGGATGGTTTAGGTTACAAGCCAATTTCCAAGAAATTTGAGGTCCCTACAGCAACAGTACAGAGCATCATCAAAAAATTCCAGAGCCACCACACAACAAACAACTTGATTGGTAGAGGAAGGAAAAGGAAACTGTCTGCTAGAGCCACCAGGAATATTGTAAGAAGTGTTAATGCAAATCCAACCACCACTACTAAGGACATTTTAGAAAATCTGGAGTCTTCTGGCATAAAAATATCAAGGCAAACATTGCAAAGGACTCTGCATGAAAATGGTCTGAAAGGAAGAAAACCAAGAAGGACTCCATTGCACACCGGAAAACACCTTGCAGCACGTCTAAAGTTTGCTAGGACCCATGTGAATTCTCCAGAGTCCGTTTTCTCAAGTATTTTGTGGACTGACGAAACAAAAATTGAATTGTTTGGCCATATGGATGCTTCTCACGTTTGGAGGAAGAAAGGAGAAGCTTACAACCCAAAGAACACCATACCCACGGTGAAACATGGTGGTGGTAGCCTAATGTTTTGGGGCTCCTTTTCGGCTAGTGGTCCAGGTAGTTTGGTCAAGATAGATGGAACCATGAAGAAGGAGCAATATTTGGAGATACTCCAGAAAACCATTAGACAGGATGCGGAGAAGCTCCATTTAGGACCAAACTGGGTCCTTCAACAGGATAATGATCCAAAACATACTGCCAAAATAGTCAAGAAATGGTTTGAGGATAATCAAATTAATGTTTTGGAATGGCCTAGCCAGAGTCCCGACCTGAACCCTATCGAAAACCTCTGGCACATATTGAAAACTGAGGTTAAAAAGCGGAAACCTAGAAATTTGAGGGATTTGGAGAACTACTGCATTGAAGAATGGTCAAAAATCAGTGTTGATGCTTGTAAAAACCTTGTTGATAAATATCCAAAACGGTTACAGGCAGTTATTAAGAATAAAGGGCATGCTATTGACTATTAGTAAGAGAGGTATGAATAATTTTGAACTAGTGCCATTATTGTTTTTCTTTGTATAATGTTTCAAACTTGCATAATTTATTTATTTGTTGAGTTTAAATTAAATGCTTATGCTTGATTTATTATTTGAAATCCCTTTAATATTGTCTACCTTCTGGTTTGAGCAATATTCTTATAGAAATCTCAAAGATCCGAGGGGTATGAATAATATCGGGCACAAGTGTATATGGTGCATGTGAGTGTGTTTGGTGTAGAAAGTAACTGTAGTATCGCTCCTGGCGAAAGGTTGTGCATTTTGGCAGCTGTAATGTCTTTGAAAAGTGTCAAGAACTGCACCAACAATTAATATACATGCAATTAAATTGGCTAATGAAAACGATGAATAAAAACACGAATGTTATGAATGGGTCACCAGTTAATAAGTGCTAACTCAACAATGAGAATTTTCAAATGAAACTGAGAAAACAAATTAACGAACAAAATATATTCATATCAATAATTTCACAGTGATTTAAAATATACTTTGAAAAGGGCAAAGTTTGTTGAGAAGTTTTAAATTTATTGAGTAAGAAGTTGGTTTCAAAATTCCATTGCACGTCTGTGTGTGTGTGTGTGTGTGTGTGTGTGTGTGTGTGTGTGTGTGTGTGTGTGTGTGTGTGTGTGTGTGTGTGTGTGTGTGTGTTGGTTAACTTTGTTCTTTCTAGTGCATGTATAGCTGTTAGTAGCAGTTTGTTTTTATTAGCCTGACTAACGCTAGTTTGTAAGAATGTATGTGCGAGATGAAGAAAGTTGTTATATGAGTCATTGAGTTCATTCTACCTTGCCTCCCCTAGCCAAAAAGCATGAGGTTTGGGGGGTAGAGAATATGTTCTTAGAGTCCTGTTTAATGCATCTGGCTGGTAAAATCTGTCTGTAGCTTTTGTGTGTTTATTTTATAAGAGTTCCTAACTTCTGGCAGCCTACTATCTGTACACAGACTTGTTACTTTTGGGATTTGAAACAATTTTAATAAAAAGAAAAATAGACATAGAAATTGCATTTGGTTTAACCCACCTTACAGTGCATGCATAAAAAACAATTTGCCGAAAGAATTTTTTCAAAGTAGTGATAGAAATTTTCCTAATGGAACTAATCTAAGTAATATATATATAAATCTAATGTTATTTTGTTTACAGGGAAGTAGTATATATATATATATATATATATATATATATATATACTAGCAAAAGTACCCGTCATTGACTGGGTTCAAAAACATCCTACAGAAAATGGACTCTGATTTATGAAAGCATGATGATAGGTTATGAAAAGGAAGGGTTGTAAAGAGATAGCTTCGAATTTGGGGTTATCAAAACCAAAGCAAAATATGATGAAAGTAAAAATAAAATAGATAAACCGTATAATTTATTATACCATGCCTGTTCACGCTGAAACACTTATCACAATATTCTGTGGATCTATAATAAAAAACCTTGTTAAACTTTGTGATATATTTCTACTCTATGGAGGTCAGGCGCGAACGAACACCCAATAATTTTATTATACCATATTTCTTCAAACTGAAACATAATTATCAAAGTAAACTTATGCAGATAGATATGAAAAGTCTTTGTTAAAGTTTGTGCCTATTTCCATTCTATGGAGGCCAGGCATGAACGCAGACACCACAATTTTATTATACCATTCCTATTTCAGTTGAAACATACTTATCAAAGTATTCTTATGTATATCTATATCAAAAACACTTGTAAACGATTTTAAAAAATTTTTTATTCCCATAATTTGAGGGCCAGGTACGTATGCACACCCCACAATTTTTATGAGCCACCGTTCTGCTAGATCAAACATACCCATTCCTGTGTCTCGCTACATCTTCTATCATTATATGTAATCAGTTTTTTAAAAATAGTCAACCATATAGGAGCCTATTCATGACCACACACACACACACACACACACACACACACAGATATTCAGCTTTATATTATATATATATATATATATATATATATATATATATATATATATATACCTCACAGGTGCTGCCCTTCACTGGCAAGGTCATGCTCAGTCTTCTGGGACCAGGACGGTGTAGTGATGACAGATTTCCTGGCAAAGGGTACTACAATTATAGGAGCCTATTATGCTTCACTTTTGAGAAAATTAAGGAAAGCTATCAAAATCAAGAGGCGAGGCAAGATCAGCAAAGGTACCCTCCGCCTACATCATGGTAACATATATTGAGTGAGTTTCTAACAGTATTTTGTATAGTTTTTTAGTTTAAACTCATTTTCACCAAAATTCCCCAAACTTAATGTGTTCGATACAGTCTGGCGCCATTTGTATTTTTCAGATATACCGATAAACATTGAATGTTTTTGAACCGATTATACATTACATAAAAACTCTAAAATCTTATCCAGTTAGGTAGAACATTTACTTTTCTTGCCTGTGATAACATTTATTTATATATATTTATTTTTTGACAACTTCTTTGTATCTGTGTTTAGTAATACAAACCCTTTTCATTTAATGTAACGTTTAGTCGGCTCGAAAAACAGTGTTTATCGGGGTATTTGAAAGCTACAAATGGTGGTGGACACTGTTGATTACTTTAAGTTAGAGAAAGTGAGTTAAAACTAAAAAAACTATACAAAATACTGTCAGAAACCAACCGATTATGCCAGCCTATGTCATGGTAACATATATTCGGTGAGTTTCAGACACTGTTTTGTATAGTTTTTAGTTTTCAACTTACTTTCCCAAACTTAACGTATTCAACAGAGTCCGCGACCATTTGTTTTTGGAGCCGATTAAAAATTTTAAATTATATAAAAAACACTAAACAATTATCCAATTAGGTAGAAACTTAACTTACCTTTGCTTTCATTTATTTGTTTTTGGACAACTTTTTCGAATCTGTGTATAGTAACCCCCCTCCCCCACCATCAACCAAATATTAATTACTAACTCACATTTTTGTAAAACAACAACAAAAAAAAAAAACATTTAGCGTTTCAACATTTTTGCTACGTTCGGCTTCATCCACTGATTGTTGGTCAAGTCCAAACCATGAATGATTGACAGAAACTCCTGAGGATCCAGATCAAATTCTGCAAGAGTACCATTTTTTTTCATTTTCGCCTTCTTTTTCACTTTTTGCAGTGGATTGATGTACTAATATAAGAAACATGCATTTTCTCTTTTTATTAAATTTTTCCATTACACCAAATTGAGCCACTGCAGCACGTGGCAGGGTACAGCTAGTATATATATATATATATATATATATATATATATATATATATATATATATATAAAGTTGCCGATGTTAGATGTCAAAAAACGACCGTCGTGACCGAGTGAACACTTCCTATTTTACCCAATTTTGGTAACATATATTGAGTGAGTTCCTGACAGTATTTTATATAGTTTTTTTTAGTTTTAACTCATTTTCCCAAACTTAACATGTTCAACAAAGTCTGCCGCCATTTGTATTTTTCAAATATACCAATAAACACTGCATGTTTTCGAACCAATTAAACATTTTACACTAAATAAAAACACTAAAATCTTATCCAGTTAGGTAGAAAAATAACTTATCTTGCATTTATTTGTTATATATTTATTTTTCGACAACTTTTTCGTATCTATGTTTAGTAATACAAACCCGTTTTATTTAATGTAATGTTTAGCCGGCTCGAAAAACAGTGTTTATCGAAATTATTTTTCACTTTAATTATATTTTCACAGGATTTTTAGCAAAAGAGAAGTAGTACCTGCCTTTGCCCTTTTTTATTTTTTTTAAAAACATTTCTTTACAAGAGCCAGGACTAAGTGGACGTCATCTATTTGGTCATTTTAACGTACGAATACAGACTTTTATTTTATTCCACGGCGCCAGAGAAATTCACGAACAATTAATACATTTAATTATTTTACGATTCTGTTTCGAGAGCTAATTTTATTAAAGAAATGTTAAAACAAACAAACAAAAAAAATATTACTTCTTCACAAATTGAAGCTGGGTAGATAGTGTCGATCCTACGTTTTTTTATGGAAATCACTTCAGACAAGGCACGAAGCCACTTGATGTAAGGAGCTAAAAAATCTACTACCTCAAGGTGAAAAACAATAAGTGTTAGATGAAACTGCTCTTTGTATGATAGAAGTGAAATATTGTGCCTATTATCTTTAGATTTAACTTTTTTTATGAAAGTGCATGAAGCCACTTAATGTAAGGAGCTAAAAATACTATTTCAAGATTAAAAATTTGTCAATGATAAGTGTATGATAAAATAGATTCTAACCCAGAAAACAGCAATTCTTCCCTCTTTGCCAGAAACATAAAGACTAAAGAACCAAATAAGAAAAGCAAGAGTTACACGGCTGCAGAAATTGAACCCAGATTCACTTTAGATTAGGAACTCTTTTTGGATTTTGTTTAATAGGGAGAAACTAGTGACTGATGCATCGACCCACAGATGACAACAATAATTCATGTATAGACGAAATGGTGGCGTTAAAGAGATTTCGGCTACTAGCAGGTTATGGGAAGTATTATAGCCCAGTAGAGGAAGTGCACCTTCTTTGCAGCAGGTTAGGCATTATCTTCTATGCATTTGTTCCAACTTGTGAATGTTAGGCTAAGGAGTTTAAATGTTGGATATTTAAGTAGAGTTTAAATTAATGTTTTGACGCGGGAATAAAATTATTGGTAGATCATTCTTAAACAAGATCGGATTTGGGTTATATATATATATATATATATATATATGTATATATATATATATATATATATATATATATATATAAAACTAATGAATGAATGACAAATTTAATGAAGTTGACCATCTTATTATTTATTCTTTTAATTTAGTTGACACTAACAATTCTTGACAGTATCTGTTACATAGCACATTTTGTCATACATTAATTATATGGTCTGTAATTATATTGAGCTTCTTAATATTGGTATATACAAAAAGGAAATATACGTGAATGAAGGATATTTCCATAGAAATATATATATATATATATATATATATATATATATATATATATATATATATATATATATATATATACTGTATATTTTGGCATATCAGGCTACCATCAGATAAAACAAGGTACGAAATTGGAGCGAATTTTCATAAATTTATCATCTATTGGTTGTATAAGACGACTGCTAAATCAGGAAACAATGTTTGTTTAGCCTAAGCTAGAGCTTGCAACACCAGTATCATATGAAATATTGGTCCTTAAAGATGATTTTTTTACTTTAAGGATCATCTTATATGGCATATAAAATATAGAATGATATATCCGTAAAGGATAGAGCAATTTCTGTAGGTAATATTAAGTGGAACAACTCAATGCATAGCAGAACATAAATAAAAATTAAAAGAAACGTAGGCCGATTCTATTATAAATTTATTTCAACCTGAATGGGCCTTATCGAATGAGAAGAGTTAGTCAGGGTTCAGCGTCTGACTGGAATTATTAGACAAATTTATAATCGCCGTTGTATTTATTAAAAAGAGGGAGAGAAAAGGGAATAGGAAGTGGAAGTAGGGAGAGATGAATTATTAAGAGATTGTGTGATAGAATAATAGAGAAAAGAGAAACGAGTGAGAAAGGGAGGGATGTTTAGGAGGTGGGAGAGTGAGAGAGAAGAAAAGAGAAAACAGAGAGAAAGAGAAAGAGAGAGAGAGAGAGCGCAGAGAAAACCTTACACTGTTGTCACCATAAAACTGTAAGTGTAAACATATTAACACAACTGGCAGAGTAACCCATAAATCAAGTAGATATTAAATTTATAAAAATATATATAGTAGCTGTCCCGACTCAACATGTCCCAGTAGCGTATTTACTTGCAATTTCTATTATTTTTTGTTTTTTGCGTTTTTTTTTGTTTTTTTTTACAATTTGTGTTGTTTTCGTTTTTTATAACTATTCTGGTTTTTGTTTTTACAAAAATATTAGCTTTTGTTCCAATCAAAGGGAAGTAAATATAGAGAAAGGAATACAGAGTTATGCTCCTTTGTAATATGGCAGTCATTTGAAAATAATTCTAACATAGACAAAATACCCTTTAAGAGGTATTTAATCGAACTCCAAGAAAAGCTGATGAACCAGAACCAAATATTAATTTTGTAGGAAAAAAGCTATTGATGATAAAGAAATGATAATGATATGAAAGGTATGCGCGGAAGCGCTCAAGACTTTTTTTTTTTTTTTACAAAGGCATCACCACATTATCAAGGCCCAGAGGCCACTCAAGGATAAGGGTTAAAGAGTGTACAGTAGAAATTGGTCAATATAGTAATCATTAGTAATGAAAATTTGGTAAATTTAATAACTTATATGGAACGGCTCATCAAGAACTTATTTACTTTAGACTTGAACACAACCATATTGTAGTCAGCCGGAAAGCAGGAAAACGGAAGACAATTCCACAGGCGTGCAGTTCTAAGAAAGAAGCTTTGTTCATGGAATCTACGTTTAGGTTTAGGCACAGATAAAGAGTGGGGGAAATTATTGATAGTGTTTATAGCTAGACGAGTGTTTCTTGTGAAAGTTTGGCGAGGGGGGACCATAGATTGAAGCTCAGTTGAACACTTTCCATGAAAATAACGATATCATTGTTTTAGTCAGGCCTACCTACCAGGTGAAAATGAGTTCGCCCAAGGGTTATAAAAAGACGATTCCAGAGATGTTCAGGAAGTAACTGCTGAGGTTGTTCTCGTAGTGTGTCGGGTCACATCAACAGAGTTGTTCGCATCATGTCAGGGCGTCTCGACAGAGTTGTTTGGATTCTATCAGATTGTATCGACAGAGTTATTCAGGATCGTATCAGTTTGCGTAGACGGAATTGTTCGGGAATGTATCAGGTTGTATAGACGGAATTGTTCGCGATTGTATCAGGTTGTATAGACGGAGTTGTTCGTAATCGTATTAGTTTGCATAGACGGAATTGTTCGGGATTGTATCAGGTTGTATCGACAGAGTTGTTCGCGATTGTATCAGGTTCTATAGACGGAGTTGTTTGTAATCGTATTAGTTTGCATAGACGGAGTTGTTCGGGATTGCATCAGGTTGTATCGACAGAGTTGTTTGGGATTATGTCAGTTCGTATGGACGGAACTGTTTGAAACCGTGTCGAGTCGTATTGACGGAATTCTTTGCATCGTGTCAAGTTCTATCAACGGAGTTGTTCGGGATCATGCCGGATCGTGTCGATGGAAATATTTGGTACTGTGTCGGGTCGCACCGACGGGATTGTTCATGTTGAATCATGTAAACAGCAGTGTTCGGTTTACATTTGTTGTTCGATTGATTTGACAGTTATTGCAGTCATACTACCACATGTGATTACAATATATATATATATCTGTTTTTTTTTTTAATTGAACCCGTCTCTCTCCCCTCATGAAATTACAAAAGAGACTGACTTTATTTTATATATTAGATGTGTATTTTCTTTTCTATTTTTATGTAACCCTTTCTTTGTGTTCGTTTATTAGATCCACCCTCATATTTTTGCCAGCTGTAGTTCAAATTTAAATGCTTGGAGCACACAGTAGTATAAAGAGGCACACGCATGCGCTTGTGCATTCAACAAATGCATACTCGTGCGTTATTTCCAGTGAGCAATCAAGAACACAATCTGATTAAATAACGTCTTGTATCTATATGTGAATGTATTTTCATGTCTTCCACCGTTGCTTTCCACTGTGTGTGGCCATCGATTGTATTGTTAATCGCCATGTGGCTTAATCTTCTGTTCATCAAGATAAATAAACTTCTTGACGATTGTTTTTTTAAATGGAAGTCACCACTTATCAAGGCCGGAAGCCACTTGGGGATAAGGGTTATTGCGTGTACAGTAATCAATGGGATAGTATCGTAGTAATCGTTAGTATTGGAGATTTTATAAAGTCTCTTTCTTAAGGGGACGGTTTATCAGGAATTTGTTTATGTTGGACTTGAAGACATCCAAATTGTAGTCAGGTGGGAAACAGGGAGACGGAAGAGAGTTCCACTGGCGTGCACTTCTAAGAAAGAAGCTTTGTTCATGGAATCTACGTTTTGGTTTTGGCACAGTTAAAGAGTGGGGGAAATTTTTGACAGTAGTTTAAACTAGACGGGTGTTTTTCGTGAAAGATTGGCGAGGGGGGACCAGGGATTGGAGCTCAGACGAGCACTTGCCATGGAAGTAACAATAAAACAAAGACAGGCTCGCAACGTCTCTTCTGTTGGAGAGAGGTTGCAGGGAAGAGAAAAGGGCATTCCCCACTAAGCCACATTGGAGGATGGGGTTCTAGGTTTATTCGCATTTTTTTTTTTTCTGGGGATATTTCATGTTGAGGTTTTTGGGATTTGTGGAACAGGTCGACAGACTTGCTTAGAGAAGGACAGAGAAGAAAAGTAAGAGATGATAAGGTGTAAATGTTTATTGGGAGAGAATTCGTTCATAAAAGGGAAGAGACCAATTATTATTTTTTCTTATAAAATATAAGCTAAATTAATCCTTTCTAAATTAACTTCCTTACCTAATTTAAGAATTTGTCGACGAACGGGCAGGCCTCAAGAAAATTTCTTTTAAGTTTCTACACTGTCAGCACACGTCTGCTCTAAGTCTCCCCTCAACACAAACTGCTCGAAAACCGTCTTTCAAACTCCAACATGTGATCTAATTTCTTGCGTCACCAACACATGCGTTTAGCTGTTTTTGTCTAGGGAGCTGTCTTTATTACCTCACTTCACTGGGGTGGTGGGTATATTTCCGTTCGTTGTCAGGCTATATTGAAAATGTACTTAGGTGACAAGATCTTTAATTCTATACTAATTGCCTCAATCTCTACCTACCGGTATAGAGCCACAAAATATAACATAGTTATATTTTGAATTATGATAAACTAGCAGAATACCCGCTGAAGGATGGATATTCTGCTAGTTTATGGTAAAACTAATTCCAAAACCAGAGCAGTTTCACACAACATGTCAAACTTACAAAGATTAAAATCAAAAAATATATAATTAATTAAATCTTATGTCTAGAATGCTTCTTCTAATTTTAATCAAAATCCATTAAATTCTTTCGGCTCTGGAAAAATGTCTAAAATTTGGGGCTTAAATCTAAAAAGTCTTCAGAAGAAATTAAAATTCAGGGAATCTTGATCAATTGGTGTCTGATGACTATTGATCAAATTTTAATGCAAATCTGAAATATTTGAATTATCAAATATGAGATAGCTTATTTATTTCCCTCCCACAGCAGGAAGATGTGACACAAGGTTAGTAAAGTGGTATTTGAGAAGCCAGTGCCTTAGTAGAAGAGAACTATGACCTGCAAAATCTGTGCAAGCAACCCGTCAGTTTTTCATTGTAGGGGCGCCTCAGGCGATCAGCAATAAACTAACCTTTTATCAAAGGGTGAAAAAGTAAAGCCTGAGAAAGTAGACTTCCTAGAACTGCGCAGGACCAGGGCCAGACCTTAGTCAACAGAGAACAAGCTATTTCAACATTAGTGTAGATTTTGGTGGATTTGGGATTGAGAAAAAACTCTGTCTTGTTTCTGTAATTATCAGAAAATTCTATTGTTGGCATTGGTTTCCCCGATATATTTCTAGTTAGAATTACTTATAGAAAGAGATTGAGTACTTAAGAGAGGGACCATGTGAAGGTTGCGAACATCTTTAGTGAAAGTATTGCTATGGAACGAACTAGATTAGAACCTGGCACATCCAGGTTGTCAGTCTATGTCATTAACCACTCAGCTACCATATAGCTACCATATAAGACCTATGTAAAAAAAAAAAAAAAGAACGACGCGAACTTAGAAACGCCTATAAAACGAAGAAACAAACAACAAAAAGCTAGAGATATATTTATCCAGCCAGTCACACGGAGCGAGAGCTATGTTAACAGAGAGGAATTGATTCCTTCCGCCTTTTAAGTGGCCTTTTGGAAAGATTATATTTTTAAATTTCTGACTATGAAATTCACTCAGAGTCCTGGCGGAACATGAAAATGTTAAAACATTGATCAATCCGTGTAGACTCCTAACAATGTAGAATTGAAGAGTGACATGATTAAAATCCGGTTTGCAGTCTCTCTTCCAATTTTCGGATTTTAATCATGTCAAATCACACTTCAATTCCTTTTGACGGATTGATTGTTCCTATTTCTTCTGATGAGTTAAGGGCATAATAGATTCACTGATTGATGTAATAATGAAGTGATTGATTTTGCGCGACGAAACAGGTACTGTAAAAGTCAACTGAATTAAAGGAATAAATTATAAGATGGTCAACATCATGAATTTTGGAATATAGCTTTTTGTCAGTTATTCTCTCTTTCTCTTTCTCTCTCTCTCTCTATCTATCTATATATATACATATATATACACACACACACACATATATATATATATATATATATATAAATATACATAAACTTAAACGCTTAAATAAATTCGTATGTAGATTTAGATTAAATGTCATTTAATTTCGAATAATGTTTTCGATTATCACGTGTCTACTTTTATGACTAATTCGCCTACACTCCTGCATTTATTTGTGGTTTCTCTATTTTCTATTGAATTAATTTTTTAAATCGAGCATAATTCATTAAATTTTAGGGTCTGCCAATCTAAAGGCCTATCTACTCCAGTCATCATTCCGTCCCTGATCTTGGCATTGCAAAAAAAAAAAAAAAAAAAAGCAAAAACAATCTCTCACTAATCAAGAAAGATAACTGAAATGTGAAAGTCAAGTTCACTGTCAAAACGTGGCCATTTCGCACATGGTAGATGAGCGTTTTTTATTATTATCATTTTTTTATTTTTTGTAGCTAGCGCCCTCTGTCGTGCTGCGTGAAAACATCGAATGAAAAAGAGCGGTTAATTTGCTAGCAAAGTAGAACAGGAGGGAGTTAAGTTATAACACCTCTGCTTCCTCATTCTTTCAAAGCTTTACAAAAAACCATGGTTGAGTCTGCGAATGCAGTCACGTGTTAAAAAGAAAGAAAGCTAAAAAAAGGAAACGGCGATTTTTCAAACTGTCGGAGATTGCCCACATCTGTTAGTGGTGGTGGTGGTGGTGGTGGTGGAGGGGGTGAGATAATAACTAATCTAGTCTTCAATATCGGGTTCCTGTATTATTTCTTCCGCTTTTCATATCAGCGAGCACAATTTTCAGAAAATTAAAATTTGCCTTCAATCTGCAAGACCCAAACGAGGGAAGGCGGGGGTAACATTTTTCTTTTTAAATTTTTTTTGTTTTTTACATGGGAGTCACCACTTATCAAGGCCCGGAGGGTTGGAGGAATTTCGTTAGAACTGAGGCTCTGCTTCACCGACTCCCCAAAAGCGAGTAAAGAAGAACCTCGAAATTTAAAAAAAAAATGGTCGTTATTGGGACTTGAACCAGGACCGCTAATTCTAACAGAGCGTCGACGTGCGTATACAAATGCATAAAAAAAAAAATGCGAAATGACGTCACTGTGAGAAAAAAGACTTTAAAAAGGAGAGTACGTTAGTGAAGATGATCATGTTAGACGTGGATGACGCTCGAGAGCATGTTGGAGACGTGGGTGACGTCACAACTTTAACGAGAAATCATGTCATGGTGAGAGAATGAAGAAATAAATGTTGTTGTTATGAAGAGAAAAAGTGAGTTGAAGTTCTTTCCTATTCTTTGTCTACTTTGCGACTGAGGCTGCAAAGTGTTGGGTAACGTGACAATGTTAACGAAGAAGAAATTCGGCAAGGAAGAGATTTTAGAAAACACAACATATCTTCTTTGACTAGATTGCGAAGTTGATTTTGCATTGTATTAAGGCAAGAAAGAGTAGCTTGAGTGGCACCTCCTGAGATCATCATCATCATCATCATCATCATCATCATCATCATCATCATCATCACATAAATCCGAAATTCTATTATATGCATTGGTCCTGGATATGACCTTAAACTATATCCAGTGATGAGGCCCCAGCTTGCGGGCTTTGGGGAGTGTGGAGCCACCCTTTAATTGCCATTGCTTCCAGGTCCACTCTGACCCGGAGCTGTAGTACCTGTAAGGGTTCAAACTATGGATTAAATAGAAACCGACTTGAAAAAAAAAATATATACATATTTTATTTTAAAAAATCTCTTAAAAATCACTGGATTCGGCATTAAATAGCCTGAAAAGTGTTGATATGCCGTAAAACAAAAACAACCAATCAACCAGAAATAATGAATATTAAATCTAACTTATTATAGATTTTTCATACGTAATAAATTGAACAAAAAATGTTCATGAACATATTTATTTGAAAGAAATGCAGTTTACGAATATTCCTATTTATTATATTTCAAAGCAATATATTTTACCAAATAATTGTGCAAAAAAGGAAATGAAGCAATAAACAATCGTGGAACGTAATTGGGCGGGGTTGCCAACTGAACTAAAACCGTCTATTTCTTATGTCGTGCCATGATCTGAAAAGTGTTGATATGCCGTAAAACAAAAACAACCAACTATTATTGGCATTGCTTTTCCTGATATTTTTCTATATAAAATTTTTCGTAAAAGGTACTTACGAAATGGGGACCACCTGAAGGTTACCAACAACTTAAGTGAAAGTGATTTTGTGGAAAGAACTATTTCAAATTTGGAATACCCAGGTCGTCAGTCCGTATCGTTAACCACTTAACCATCGTCAACTCCCACCTCCCTAGATGTAACAACAGTATTATTTTTAGGATGTATCAGGCTTTTATATAAATAAAGGATTGTATCGGAAGTCAGTTCGTTTACTTTCTCGAGCAGCAGAATGATCCAACCATTTTTTACATAAAACAATAATAATAATTAATTAGCCAATGGGAGCGGGGTGCAATAAAAATCAAATTTAACAACCAACATGTCTGTGGGAGTCTGTAAGAAGAGATAAAACCCAGGATTTTGTAAAGAGAGAAAAGGGAAAACAAGATATCAAGGAAACAGGCACAGGTGAAGTCAAACGAGAAGACATCCTACTTTTGTCGTTAAAACCGGAAAACACTCCTATCTGTGACCGCTACTCGACAAACAAAAAGAAACAAGGAATAAGTACATTTTATGAACATTCTTTCTCTTTTTTCCTCCGTTTATTCCAACACCTCACTTTTTATTATGTTTAAAGGTGACGACTCATGAAAATTGACCATTTTGAACATTCACATACAATCTAGTCTTTTGTCATTGATAAAAGTTATTCCAAACTTTAAATGTTCATAGTTTGTCTTGCGTTAAATAGAGTTTTTATTTCATGCTTTTTGCGTTTTAAACTACCAAACCAAATAGTGTATATATATATATATATATATATATATATATATATATATATATATATATATATATATATATACGAGCAGGGAGACCCGATGTTGCCCGAGAATGAATGAGGATCGACGAATGTTTCACCATCCCATATCTTATTTGCCAATTTTTCAGTCCTCCCCGCAGTGGCTTACATCCATAATACGTTTAAGTCTACATTGCACTGTAGAAAATCTACTGTTAATTTTATTAAATTATTTTATATAATGGCTTTAATTATAGTATACACAGCAAATACCAAGTATCATGGTTCACTTGTGCTCTAAACAGAAACATTTATTTCGAACATGCCCCTATCATATCAAACTACTGTTGACTTTATATAAACCGGTCTTTTCTACTTGTGCATTGATAATGGCTTGAATTAAAGTTTTAATTGCAAAAGTCAAGTATCATGAGGCAATTGTGCTTTAAATAGAAACATTCCTTTTGACGCACCTCTGTCATATCAAAAAACCTACAGTTGATTTTATATGCTCGGGCTTTCTGCTTGTGCGGTAATAAAACTTCTTAAATGCACTTGTAATATTAGGCTATATAAGGTGTTAACTTTAGTCAAAGTCGCCTATTCTTTCTTTCATCAGATTTTTCTCGATTATTGATTATCGATACTTATCGAACACTTTTCGATACAAAATCTATCTAAAAACACTGCAAAGTACATAAAGTACATTTCTGTGAAATTTTAAAAAAAAATCGGCCCAGCCGTTCCGGAGTACGTAGGGAACAAACTGTCACACACACAATTCCTTTCATATAATAGTAGACATATATATGAAATGCCTTAAATAAGTTTCCAGACTTTTTTGTACATGCATTAAAAATTGTTGTAGACTCTTGAAAATTCAGTATGTTATTGCTATATATCTTATGAGATAACTGACCAATTTTTATAGTTTCAGGTTCAAATAAACAGCTACACTAAGAATTGGAATACATCCTACTAAGGTCTGATTGTCATCGCTGATAAATTCCAAAAATGCAATCTGGACGTGAAGACACTTTAAAAGAACGATATGCAATAAAATTCTGTTTTAAACTTGAAAAAAAAAAAAATGACAGAGAAGCGTACGTAATGCTTTAGACTATTGTTGAATCAATCTTGCATGAACCTGGTATCAGTTTTTGAGTGGAATTGATTGGCCAAATAAAGAATTTCATAGATAAGGTCCGTTGTGTGTCTATATAGACAATTAGTTAGATAATTAATGTTGCAATATTTTAGGTGTATAATGGGGTATTTATTTAAATGCCGCCCACATCAGCATTATTTGGCACAAGGCCTGGAAAGTGGGATATCCGCAGGCTCCCCTAAAGGAGGGGCACTCCTGCAATTTTAAAAATTGCCCGAGTAACCCCGTCGGCATTCCCCGGTCAGGGCGCCTCAGGCAGCAAGCAATAAACTTGCCCCACCAGAAAGCCCGGTGGCAAGGCCTGGGAGGGTAATGGGGTATGATCCCACACAGTTGGACGATTCTATTTATAAACGATGCTGCTAAGAACTGACGAATCAAATTAATTCACGTTCTGCTACCAACCAATCAGAAACCAGAATTGCTTCATAAATATTAAACCTTTTCTGGGGCAATTTCACATGTTCTTTGCCGGGTTTCGACACGGTAAGAATATTTTGTTCTGTGGAACTGTCTACTACAAACAAGTCACCTCCCAGGACTTGTGTGTAACAGTGAACCATCTGAAACTGTTGTGAGGACTCAAAATGGCTTACACTTCTAGAATTAATTATTAGTTATTATAATAATGTGATTATAGACAGTTTGATGTCAGTGTGGGAAGTGTACCAAAGGTGCTCTATCCTTGTCACAGATGATTTGAATAAGATGGGAATCAAGACAGTTCCTCACTCGCCCTGTAGTTCAAGCCTTGCTCCCTGTTACTTTTGGTTATTCTCTAAGCTCAAGGAAGAACTTAAAAGCTCTTATTATGAGACAATCGAGGAGATGAAAGAGGCTGTGATGAGGATCGTTGATTCGTTCACACAAGAGTACTTCCATGGGACCTTCCAGAAGTTGTTGGAATAGTACAAGTGCACTGCAGCCGGGGGAGATTACTTCGAATGGGACTAGAGTTTCATGTGGTCACTATCAATAAAAGTGCCCATATGAAAGAAGTCTGGAATCTTATTGAAGACACCTCACACACACACACACACACACACACACACACACACACACACACACACACACACACCCACACATATTTAAGAAACATATGTATACTAGCAGGCATCTGGGCGTTGCTTGGTCGTAAAATATGCTTAAATATATTTTAATTTATGGAGATTTTATATGTATTATTGTAAAGCCAGTTCTCTATTGATTAATGTATTGTACCCAATATATAGACGTGATTTCGAAAGTTAAATAAAATGACTCGCATGCCATAATCTAGAGTCGAAACCAAAAGCATTTAGCTCTAGTTCACATGCATATTAAACTTTACAAATTAACCGACTTAAACGTATAAATGTATATTGCGCTTTTTTTTTCTATAGGGTCGAATGGTTCAGGTTTGCCTGACGAAGTCTCATTGACTGAAACAGATGGCTGTTTGTAGCAATCATATGCACCTGTTTACCCTCGGAGAAATAATATATATATATATATATATATATATATATATATATATATATATATATATATATAAATTTTAAATAATTATTTTTTATACCTACATAATTATTTTTTATGCCTACAAACACTAGTGTTTCATGTTTTCACAATCATCAGTGCAGGAAGAGATGATTCGCACTAGTTAAAAGACTAAAACCCCGTCACGAAGTCACCTTTGTCTCCATTAGCAAGAGACATTACCTCTGGGCCATTGTTAACAACCATGAGAATTAAGGGTAATTTAAAATTTATAAAGTCAAATACAGAGATGACGTAATTGAGACTATCTATAGTGATCGAGCGATCGGAAATCGCGATCTCGCCTAAGGCCAACAGACGTTTTTTTTATTTCCTAGATAGTACTCAACTTTTACGAGAGAGAGAGAGAGAGAGAGAGAGAGAGAGAGAGAGAGAGAGAGAGAGAGAGAGAGATTTCCGCTTTTGCTAAACATGGATATGGGCGTTGTTGATGAAAGGATACAAGAAACGAGTTAAAACTATAGCTGTTTAAGCAGAAAGGATCAAGGAGTTACTCTGCATCCACACGAAAAAATACCTGTATTTATACGCATGTGTTTACAAAAGCTGAACGTCTGTGTGTGTGTGGTCACGAATAGGCTCCTATAGTAGAGCAACGAAACTTGGCACAGTTATTAGTCTTTCTCTACATAGGAATCACCCAGAGTTATGCATTTCTCCCATCGTTTGATATAGCTCTGGAGATCGTTTTTGTAGAACACCCCAGGTTAGTCCTCCAACCACGACGTGACTTCAGAAATCAAGACTGCATCATCTGGGAAACGCTTTCCTTTCAAAAACAACATGGCTGGGAATATGTGAAAGTCAGAGTGTGCAAGGTCAGGAGAGTAGGGAGGATGAGAAGTTTCATAACCACATGCCCGTGCTTCTGATCTGGAGACATGCGAGTTGTGGACCGGAGTGTTGTCGTGTAGGAGGAGGGTACCTTTGCTGATCTTGCCCCGCCTCTTGATTTTAATAGCATCCCTTAATTTCCTCAAAAGTGAAGCATAATAGGCTCCTATAATTATGGTACCCTTTGCCAGGAAATCTGTCATCACTACTCCGTCCTGGTCCCAGAAGACTGTGAGCATGACCTTGCCAGCGGAGGGCTGCACCCTTACCTTCTTTGGAGGTGCTGAGTCCAAGTGCTTCCACTGCATTGACTGGGCTTCGGTCTCTGGATCATAGTGATGGACACAGATTTCATCCTGTGTAATCAGTTTTATTTTGACTCATCTTCTTGGCACATCTCCAAATTCATCCTTGAGCACTCGACGCGTTCTTGCTTCTGGAATGGTGTGAGCAACCTGGGAATCCATCTGGCAGACACCTTATGCATATGCAAATGGTCATGAATGATAGTTTCCACAGACCCTGTACTAATCTTTGCATCTTGGGCTGTTTGGCGAATAGTAATGCGCCGATCTTCCAAAATGGCAGCCTCAACTTGACGGACAGAGGCCTCATCAATGGCAGAAGGGGGGGGCGACCAGGTCTGGGAGCTGTTTCCACAGACTTCCGGCTATGTTTGAATTCACGATGCCAGCGTTTTACAAGGTCATATGATGGGGCATTATCACTATAAGTTTCTTTCATTTCATCAAAAGTATTCTGTGGTGTGCGTCCTTTCAAATACAAAAACCGGATCACTGCTCGACATTCAACAGGCTCCATTTCACACCTGACTCAGTTCAAACACCTGTAAAACAGAAACCACAATTAGTTCAGAGCTGTACTTTCCCACGTAACCCGTAGAGATATAAATCATTGCACATGCAAAATTTCAGCTGGATCAGACAACTGGAAGTGGGTCAGGGGCATTACTTATTGCACGCCCCTCGTATCTCTTTACAACCCTCCCTTTTCATAACCTATCATACTTTCATAAATCAGACGCCATTTTCTGTAGACTGTTTTTGAACCCAGTCAACGACGGGTACTTTTGCTAGTATATATATATATATATATATATATATATATATATATATATATATATATATGCACACACACACACATACACACACACACACACACACACATATATATATATATATATATATATATATATATATATATATATATATATATAGTGCAAAATTTTGTTGAAAATTCAAAGACTTACGTTTTCTTTTTATAACATTCGTTTATTTCCTGGATTTTTCCATTACAGCTGTTTCATTAATGAGTTGGTAATTTTACGATGTATGTTCCCGTAAAAATATCCTGTCCCCAACCAACTCCTTCAGATGTTTATCAATTTTTACAACAAATGGTATATTTTTAACATGCTGGACATCGTATTCGGGTAAAAGGATTTCCACAGCCATGCTTCCTCACTTCCTCCATATTTTGGTGTTATGTAAAGATAGTTTTCCGTTTTAACCCGTACTTTCGTAATTTTATTTTTTATTTATTTATTTTTGTTTTAATTTTCCCTGTTTTTCCTATTTGTTTTTTTTTTCCAATTATCATATAATTTTATATAATTTTATTCCTATATTTATGCGTGTTTATTTTCATATTGTTTTTTTTTTTTTTTTTTTTTGCTTAGTGTTTGAATTCGTATTATATTACCCGATGAAGGGGAGGCCACTTTCGTGATATCATTTTTTTTTTTTATCTAGGATTACCTCCATTGCATTTTTTTCTAATCTGCTCTAGTGCGTGAAATTAAATATTAGTTTCTGTGCAATTACATCTGGTCTTTTGTTTAATAATTATATATATACATACATATATATATATATATATATATATATATATATATATATATATATATATATATAGAGAGAGAGAGAGAGAGAGAGATAATAAACTAAATTCTATAGATCATCCCCACAATTTCAGAAAATATCTGCACATTTAACGCGTGTTTCTAGGTAATCACAACTTTATTGTTTTATATTTAGAGATTTATAAATAATCGAAATCGGAATCGGTAATTGTATTGGAATCGGGAATTTAGTACGAAATCGGTAATTTTATCGGGAATCGGGAAAATATTGGAATTGTCCTATCACTAATATATATATATATATATATATATATATATATAAAAGTTACAATAAGTTTACTAAGGTAATCGAAATGGTAAACTTAAAATATATTATAAATATTAAAGAGTTAATATTTACAAGTAAAATAAACTCAGCCAGATGTAAAAAGCTCAATAAAACCGAAAAGGAAATAGAGCTTATAATATGAACAAATGATTAATAAAACATGTTAAAAGACATATTGAAAAAGAGTTAAAAACATATTTAATTTTAAAAAAGGAAGCACAAGATAAGTGGATAGTGGATATATATATATATATATATATATATATATATATATATATATATATATATAGATATAGATATAGATATACTTCATTTAATCACATAAATTAATATACGAATGTATAAATTTATGTGTAAACTCTAAGTAATTACTTCAACAGTGCTCAATATGCAGGTAGAGCTAGGTAGTAAGTTATAAAATATATGTCTTAATCATCATATTTATTTTATAACTTACTATATATATATATATATATATATATATATATGTATATATATATATATATTGCCGTGTATATGTAAATGTATTTATATATATATATATATATATATATATATATATATATATATATATATTGCCGTGTATATGATAATGTGTATTCGTGTTCAGAAGGTAGTATCTAATACGAATTAAATGCAAACACGTTGTTGTTACCTTTTCACCTAATAATTGCCTCCGGTGCTCGTGAAAGTTGTATTAATTGTGCAAACCAAAGTCTATCGTCAACCCTTTGATGTGCGTGTGTGTTGACATTCAGATATCCAATTCGTCTCTAATCATTTGTGCAATGATGCGCTATTTAGAAGGGCAAACAGTACATCATAATTGTACTCATAACATTGATTATTTTGAACGAATATCTACTTCTTTTTCAGTGTATATATATATATATATATATACTAGCGGGGTACCCGGCGTTGCCCGGTTGTTTGGAGTGTGTGTGTGTGTGTGTGTGTGTGTGTAAGGGGGGATAAAGTAAAGAATAAGCGAATTGATAACCCTGTATAAATATTTAAAAAAATAAACGATGTTAAACTTCTTTAAAAAATCGGCAATAGAAAAACAGCGAACAAACGTAAAACTTCTTTAAAATAAGAAATCGGAAAAACAAAAAGTATAAATCAGGGGGAAAAAATGATGGACGTGTTCGGAAAAACAAAAACAAAAAAAAAACACCGCGAAAAATGAGAAAATTGGCATAAATAACCCTTTGATTCGTTAAAATTCCATTCCAGTTTTTTAAGCTACTACGAAGTAAAGAAAACCCAAACCGGTGTTCCTCCGTAACTGTCCCTTGTGAACGATCCCACAACGATGTTAAGTGGTGGCGGGGAAGGAGGAATTTATTAGAGAGAATAAATTTTACCACTTTCATTGATTTTAACCGATTTTGACAGTTTATTCTCACCAGAAAAATATAGGAATCTACAATTTTCGAGGAAGTGGAGAGGTAATAGACCTATAACAAACTTCAGATATTGTGCTGCAGTTTGTGCATATTATATTTGCATGAAATGCCTTGATTTTCAATCCTATTAAGGACAAAATCAAAGGGGAAAAATTAATTCATTTTATATATATATAGCAGGGTGACCCAACGTTCCCCGGATTGAATGATGATTAACGAATCTTCTACACTCCCATATTTTTATTGTCATCGAAATCGGTGAAATAACCAATTTTTCAAAAATCGATTGTGTCTGCTCTAATTGGGGATCCATCGCGTTGCATCAGGAGGAAGCTCACATACCTCTCGTAGTGATTTAGTTCACAATACATTGTAATCTTCATTGCACTGTATAGAACTTACTGTTGATTTTATGAAATTATTTTATATATAATGGATTGAATTAAAGTTTAAGATGCAAAAAACAAATATCATACTTCAATTGTACTTTAAACAGAAAATTCATTTCGAACGCGTATCTGTCATCTGAAAGAACCTACTGTTTTTTATGCCTTACTTTACTATTTATACGGTGATAATGGCTTAAATTTAAGTTTAAAATGAAAAAGTCAAGTATCATGGTGCAATTGTGCTTTAAACAGAATCATCTATTTCTAATACACTGTTCTATCAAAGAACCTACTGTTGATTTCATGTCGAGTCTTTCGTCTTGTCTGGTAATAAAACTTCTCATTTGCAGTTGTGATGTTAGGCTGTGCAAAGTGTTAACTTTGATCAAAATCGTCTGTTCCTTTTTTCATCGGATTATTTCAATTATCGATTATGGATACTTATCGAGGGCATTCCGATGCAAACCCGATCTAAGAACAGTTAGGCTCATAAAATACCTTCATTTCGAGTCCATAGAGAACGAACGCACACACATACATACACACACAGAGGCTTTATATATATATATATATATATATATATATATATATATATAAGGGCATAGACGCACACACACACACACACACACACACACACACACACACACACACACACACATATATATATATATATATATAAGGGCACAGACGCACACATACACGTATATATTATTTCGTGTATCCACATAAAGCCCTAATAGGATCTATAATATTTTAGAAATATCGATTTCCAGTATTTACTCCAACAGCGTTCAGTACGTTTGTAGAGCTAAGTTGTAAGTTATAAGAAATATATTCACGGCAGTTAAGCGACACAGATATTTTCGTTTAGTATCCGAAATTTCTCGTTCAAACCTAATCTACACGATTCGTCTAAATTTTTACATATAATGGCGTGTAATATTATTTCACACTCAATTATTGGCGGGCGTCTGATTTCTTTGAGCACTCGGTAATGGTTCACTAGCAAGGTTTTATTCGGCATTGTAGGTTATTTAGCGTTCTTTTAATAGTCGTAGTATCAGATTTTAAAATTTAGGAAGGTCATAATTATGCAAGACTTCTTGTTATTCGCACTTTCTTTGACAAATATTGTATCTTGGAAGCAATGCTTTTAATGTGGCATTTATTTTGTATTTTATGATGAAAATATGTATAAAACATGGCTAATAATTTTTGAATATTTTGTAGGGACAAGTTCTGTAATTTCAACTTTTCTCTTCATTATTAACTTTTTTTTTATTTCTTTGGTTGGTAATCGAGTGGAAGATAATACGACAGATCAGTACATGTAGAAATAAAAACGACCCGTGTAGGTTATGTCTGAATGAGAAATTTTAAATTGTATACTTTAAAGACCCTCAAAACCTGTTAAATTGTAGAAATGAAATAGGAAACAAATTTTACTTTAGGATAACAATGTACAATAAAAAAAAATTAATTAAAAACTAAACTAAACCAAACCCTAAAATAGAAAGATGTGGCAGAATGACGTAGCTCCTATTTTAGGGGGCGGGGGGGGGCTTCTAGATTAATGAATCTTGTGCCTAACTTGTTCCGCACTTGTGAAGTGGGATGTGTCAAACAGGTGTTTTGTGATTTTGAAAATGTTAGAATGTATCAATCTGGTATGACTCTAGCCAAGAATGACGGTTGTTTATAATGTTCAACTAAGTCAAAACGATTTGAGACACTAGAATCCAAAAGGTCGAATCCACAGAACTCGTTATCGAGGCATACAAAAACAAAACAATATTCACACATTATGTATGAACATCTCCCTTCCTCTCATTTTATCTCTTTCACTCTCTTTCTCTATTTCCCTCTTTCACTCTCAATGAAAAAAGAGAGAATCAAATATGATTGTATCAGTTGGAGCTTACATCTCGTACGTGACAGTTTTTTTGCGCATGCATGGGTCGACGACTAAATATGCTCTTCCATTGTTAATGTAAAATGAATTTTATATTTTTATAAAAATGCATCTGTTCGTTATTTTTGTACAAGCGTTCAATTTCAGCACGCGGTTTCTACCATTAATGCCGGCGATGGAAATGCTGCCTATAACGACACAATGAAGACTCAAGAAGCGACTCAGGCCAGCCGGTTATAGCCGACGGCCTATCCATCTGTTGTTGTTTCCATGTGCCTATCGTTAGATATAGTGTCTAACACCGGGGAGCTGGCTTCTTAAACCAAGTAATATTCTCCGGCAAGCGATAGTGTCCCCAAAAGATAAAATACTCCAAGGATGTACGTATTAAAATAAAATCACCTATTAATTCACAAAAGAGACACATCCCTTTTATACGAAATGGAACAAAATAATAAGGAGTAAAAGTCAGTAAAACCTTTATTTGGGAGAAACTATGCTATTGGCTCATGGAAACCTTACCTCGTGGGAAGGAATATCAATGAATCTGAATAGCTAGCTAGACTAAACACCATGTGCGTATATAAAAACAGCTGGTGACACGAATTTCATGCATTTAACCTGATAATTGTATACATGGATGAAATGTGGAAGCGTCTGTGTAGTTTAATCGCCATATATTTTAATAACACACACACACACATATATATGTATATATATGTATATATATGCGTGTATATGTATGTATATATATATATATATATATGTATATATATATGTGTGTGTGTCTGTGTGTGTGTCTGTGTGTGTGTCTGTGTAATGTGGAGGTCAGGTTACTTATAGCTATGACCGAAATATGTATGAAAATTTATAGTCGAGTAATATTTGTATAATTTTATAAATTATACATTATATACACACATGTATGTGCATATATATATTCATATATATTCATATACACACATAATATTATAAGAAGATGCATAAACATATCAAGACTACATAGATGTGATGCTGTCGTATTTTATATGAATAAAATACTCCATTTTAGATTTGAAATTGAAGAGGATGGTGACTCAGTATTCGTTGATAATCTCATTTTAGAACCATAAATCGTTAGCAGTTATTGACGGTTTGCAATATAAAAATGTCTTAGGTGGACAAATTCATGAAATTTGGTGACTACAATGATAATACCTAATGCTTTGTTCCAGATTTGTTCGCATTTTTTCTGCAGGTATTAACGTATGAGACGTGTGAGCTATAGGTTTTCTCGATCTGTATTCCAATTTCTGTAATATATAAACTCCAATAGCGAATCAGCTAGCAGCAATAGTTTTTATTGCATTTTCACCACAAACAAGGCACAGTGCCACTTTGATGTAGGGGCTACTATCAGGGACATAAGTTGCAAGGATACTATGTAGGGGGTTGAGCAGCAAGATGTCTGTTCACATTACACTTGAACTTCTGCATGTCAGTACAGTTGGGAAAACAGGAACCCGGAAGGGAGTTCCAGAGTCTTGCAGTTCTGGGGAAGAAACTATTAGAGTAGAAGGCTTTCTTACATCTAAGGATCTCTACTCTGTAGGGTAGAATTTTACTGATTGTCAGGTTTGTCGGGGGTATTTACGTCGAGGGGGTACAAGGGCTTATAGTTCGTCACAGCATCCATCATTAAAGTACTTGTAGAACAAGTAGAGATGCAACATTTCGTTGATAAGACAGAGGTTGAAGCTTGTGTGACTTTTCTGGGTCACCGGCAACAGATGTGAACCCCCAGCGATCCCTAATGGGGATCTCCTTGTCACATATGCGTCGTGCTCGTTCTTCACAGGGAAATCTTCACAGGATCCTTCGGCGCAGTAGGACTCGTTGATAGATTTGGTCGGAGTCGATCTCACCTTCGGATTGATATGCAGTGTCACGCTGGAAGTGAATAGATTTTCATACACGCAAAAGAAAGACGGACTCAGATATCTCTATTCTACTTGGTTAATTCAGGTTAGATATACAAAATATGATATACACATATACAATTGTTCAGTTGTTGATTTTTTTAACAAACACTATTGAGTCCCAATTATATTTTATTACTCTAAGTTTTTTGCGATGATGAGGTCAGGAAGAGAGGGGTGGCGACGACTCTTTGATTAGCATTAGATTCGCTCAAAACTCAGCTCCAACTACTGATTTTGGCGCGGGGATACGAAGTTAGGGTAGGTTGCTCTCTAGACCAATCACCAATACGTACGTCATTCCAGGGGAATTCCCTATTCCTGTATGCACCTGCGAATTTGCGAACGCTCTCAGCTGTGGTTGTCACGATCGGAAGAGGTTAATCCTGTGACCTCTCGTCTGACATTGTGCTCAGAGGCCAGACGTCCCTGAGTTGGGGCTCGCTGGCATCGGAAACGAAATTATATTTCGTTATATTTTTCAAAGTGACATCAAATTATCACTTTCACCAAACAATCAGATTTATATGTTGGTTTCATGAAAAATAATAAAATGTGTAACTTAACTCTTCCTTTCAGCAAGGTCGGCCACCGTTGCCCGGGCATACAATAAAACAAATAACACAAGCATAGTTGCCCGGAATTTTCCAGAGTTTCGGGAGTCTCAGTCTCCCCCAGATGGGGAGCCCTATTGCTCCTGAAGACGGTCACGTCACACTTAGATAGCAGTTCAGGACCGATCAGGTTGGAGACTCTCTTTTGAACCCTGTGTGTGTGAGAGACAAGTAGCAGATGAACCAGCCCAAATGTGACGACAATACTCCATAGATGGGCGAATCGTAGCATTGGATAACTACAGACTTTCGGGCATAAGTAACTTTCTTGCACGGTAGAGGGAGCCCACCTTCCTCGCAGCGGTTTTGGCAATGCGCTCAATGTATCTGTTGCAACTCATGTGAACGTTAAGCCGAGGGTTTTGAACGAAATACTTTCAGGTAATGTATCTTTAGCCATAACTATTGGTGGTTGAGAAGGTTTCTTACAATGATTTCTAGATCTAGATTGTAGTGTTTCAAAAATAATTCCGATGTGTGGATAATTTTTTTATTTTTTTCAAATTTCTTCTGACATTCTATCTTCCAGACTTTCTTTTTTTCCAGAGCTGGCATATTTTTTTCCAGAGCTGGCATATTTTTTCCAGAGCTAGCATATTTTTTCATCGCACTTGACAGCTGGTCTTCAACCATCCTAGTCTGTAAATTTTTAGCAGCGGCATTTACACCAAGTGGGTTGAATCAGTTTCCCCCGAAGGAGGGAGTTTTTCAAGCGGTACCCAGTCGCATGTATATTCCGGTCAATGCAGATAGGTGTTGACATCCTTCTACATACAGCGCATAGCATTCACAAATCGTCACCAATGTGGTACTGACCAGGCTCAACGTTGATTAACTAAACCGGCGTATCAACGTGATTATACGGTATTTGTATATGTGACCAAGATATTTCATTTTTATACGAAAAATCGCATTTTTACTCATTCAGGCTTAATCCATATTTTTGGATTTAAAAAAAATTACTTGGTATATATGATTGCTCAGTGCTTTTAGTGATCACTAGAATGTCACCTAGGTAAGTCGTCGTAAATTTCAGTCCGCTAAGCAATGTGTCCATATCCTAGAGAAAAATGGCTGATTTTTTCGTTCGAATTATTAAAAACCTACATATGTATTTATACAAAATAGCTTTGAGTATACTTTGTCCACTGCTACGCCCATTTCTATCTCTATCTATCCCGACTTATATATACAAAGACATTTGTGCGCGTGAGAGAGACTTTGTTCCCTATGGACTCCGAAACAGCTGGGCCAATTTTGGAGGGAATTTCACAAAAATGTAATTATGGTTTCTGAAGGTGTTCCTAGGTAGGTTTTCTATCGGAATGCCCCAGATAAGTGTAAAAAATCCGATTAAAGAAAGAACAGTTAAATTTTAACCAAATTGAACATCTTTTACAGCCTAACATCATAACTGCATTTGAGAAGTTTTACCAACACACAGGCAGAAGAGCCTGGCGTATAAAATCAACAGTAGGTTCTTTAATAAAATAGGGGCACGTTCGAAATGCATGTCCTGTTCAGAGCACAATTGAACCATGATACTTGACTTTACATTTTAAAGTTTGATTCAAGTTATTATATAAAAATATTATGAAATCAACCGTAGGTTCTCTACAGTGCAGTGTAGACTACAATATATTGTGGACTAAGTAACTACGGGTAGGTAGGTGAAGCCTCCTTTCTATACACCGTGGTGGGGTTCCGACGAGAGAAGATAACCAATCGATTTGATTTAAAAATGGGCAGTTTCACCGATTTCGATGAGAATTAAAGTATTGGAAATGTGAAAGATTTATTGATCCTCATTTAATCCGGGGTAACGTCGAGTTTCCTTGCTGGTTTGCAGATAAGCATCACTTAGAGAATAATTGTAATCCTACAGTGCATAGTTCAATACCGTGGAGAAATCTACATTAACACGAATCTCTTCACTTTTTTCGCGTCTTTTAAGTGTAATGCTCTCTTTTCGAGTCTATTTAATTTCTCGTCAATCTGATTTAATGACACGAATGTAAAAAAACAAAAAAAAAACTGGTTGAATATTTGGTATTAATTTAAACTTTACAGTTATTTTTACACCTTTTCATTCCGCTAGAAATTAACTCCGAAAAGGCTTCTTTAAATTCTTCCATTTCATTCTGCTTCAATATTTTGACCGAAAGAGTTTATGAGTATATTTCATTATTACAATTTCTCCATCCAGTCTGTGTATAAGAGTTTGAGTTTCTTTGAGTTATTTATTTTAAACATTTTTTATTACAAATCTTTCCTTTCAATGTAAACGTCATCAATTAACTCGCTTTCAAATTTTATTTATTCAAATTCTTTATCTATTTTTCTCGTTCTCATCGAAGTTAGATGCTATTTTTTTCACGTTTCAATATTTAGTATTTACAAATATGAGATGGAATCAAGTCGCAGCTTAATATTTTTATTTAATATTCTTACTTGCACAACCTTCCTAATCTTTTCAACTTCGTAACTGTTAGCAATTTTAATATGTTTTTTAAAATGTTATAATTAACGTTGTGTATTTTTGTATTCCATGCGACCGTAACATTTCTTCATTTTATATGAACAAGAATTGTATCTATGCAATTGCACTCAACCAAAGCACAATTGAAGCTAAATTATTTTTCCATGGTTTATCAAATTTAGTTGAATTAATTTCTGTTTTGTAACGAATTTTTCTAATGTGAATCTTCGCTTTGCGCTCATATATCATACGTTGCCAATCCTGTGCTGAAGCGTTAAATAAGGTTCAGTTGAAGTTGAGTTTATTAAGAACTTGATTTTATCATTCGTATTTGATACTAAATCATGTGAAAAGTTTAGACATTTAAAAACTGTTAGCCTTCAACTCCGACAATTTGAATTTATCGCAGTGTTTCTTCAAGATGCTAACGAATGTGGTGTAGTTTCCGTCTTTTTTCTTTTTTAGATTCATATGTTTTTAAAAAATGTAAGGTTGTTTTTCGTGGCAATCTATATATCTATAAAAGTGAACGTGTCTGTGTGTGTGTGTGTCTCTGTGTGTCTGTATACATTTCCCTACGCAATAACGCTGTCAATTTTAAGTCTACAGACTCGAAATTTGATATACAGGATACTGAGATTTGGGAAAATCTTTCTAATCCATTTTCAGCCAGAAATTTGGCTGCTAAGGGGTCAAAGTTCAACGATTTGAGCTTTGAGAACTCTACCAAATTCCTCCGCCAATTTTGGGTATAAACAATTGAAATTTTAGATATACGTTGCTTGGACATGGATCTAACTTAATAACTTGATTTGAGCCCAAAACAATAAATGTTAAGGGATCATAATAGGAGTCAAAGTTAAAAAAAATAATTGAGCTCTGCGGCCTCTACCAAATTACTCAGACAATTTCTGCTCTGAACATTCGAAATTTTACATAAAGGGTATTCAGAGATATGGCAAGCTTTTTAATCGGTTTGGGTCGAAAAATTTTAGTTACCAATATATAAATGTATGTATGTATGTATGTATGTATGTATGCTTGAATGTCTGCCTAAAACT
Organism: Euprymna scolopes; assembly: GCF_053919585.1. Taxonomy (NCBI): domain Eukaryota; kingdom Metazoa; phylum Mollusca; class Cephalopoda; order Sepiida; family Sepiolidae; genus Euprymna; species Euprymna scolopes. The sequence goes on from NC_136500.1 coordinate 63,983,497, forward strand.
TTTGACAGAGGCGACGGATTTTTATCAGATCAGTATCGTTTTAAAGTTCAACCTTTCAGACGACAAATATCGAAACATTGGCTAAAAACATTAATATCTTCACCTTCAACTGGGCACTTTTCTACAGGGAGGGGTCGTGTTTTTCGCCGATATTTTTGAAAGCCATCCTCTCCTTTCGATTGTCTAGGCTTAATTAAAACCTACGTCACTTCCGGTTTGGCGATGGTCGTAACAGCAAAGACGTCACGTTTTCCCGTTCTTTTCCTCCTTCACGGTACGGTTTCGAGCCTGTCTTTCTACTACCACTTTTTATTTTATTTTTGCTCAACACACACATCCAAACACTCGGACAAGGTCGGGCTGAAATGCTGGTATACAATAAACGAAGTTGGTATTTTTAACGATATTCAACCTTGAATAAAGCTAAACATTTTTAAAATTATTCAAATTTCCACAGATCGTATAATAAAAATCTTCGAATCATCTCGAATTCGAAGCAAACTGAATTTCGTTTTCAGGGTTGTAAAAATTATCAATAGTGTTCTAAAGAGCGTTTTGTGAAAAGCAATTTCATCTTGTACATTTTGATCCCTATTCGATTATTATCGTCTGTTCTTATTTTGAAACAATATTTTCTCAAGTGTTTTCATTTCTTTCTTTTTTTCTCTCGAAATGTTTTTGTTCTAGTCAAAGCTATCGTTTTTGTTGATGCTTAGCACTTTTAAATTCCCCCATTTTTCGTCACTACTGACTTTTTTGTGCATATTTAAAAATACATGTTTACTAGGTTTTGACATTTTTCACTGTATGGCTTTTTTCACATATATAGGAGCACTTTGGCACTTTCCTGCAATAACTGCAAAAATCTAACGTCGTCCCCTCCCTTGATAAGGATATACATGCGACTAGGGACCTCTTGTAAATTTAATATTACCTTAATACTTCCACTTTTGGATGAGACCGGTTCAACCCATCAAGAATGAAAGCTGTTGGATGGCAATGACGTAGTGGTAGGAACAAGAAAGAATAGGCTAGTTCGAATCAAATATCGATAGATGAGGCGGATTGCCATCGAGTGTGACTGACTTAAATTTATATGTTAGATCAAAATAATCAATATAATAAAACTATCGGATTTGTCGCCTGTCTCTTGCAATAATTCACATTCTAACGTAACTTTTTAAATTTACCCTTTTCTTTCTTTCTTTCTTTTTTTCTTTCTTTCTTTCTCTGTCCCCTCTATCTTTATTTGATTTTGTGGAGGTTTTCTTCTCAACACTTGGTTGGCATGGGCAAATTTGTGAAAACATAGAAAGTTGGAGAAAAAGTACACAAAAATTATTTCAACCATTTTAGCTTACTATTTCTGTTTTAGAAGCCCTGCACCAGCAGCGCAGCAGCAACAACACCACCACCACCAACATCAACAACAGAAACTCGGACTCCAGGGAACATCACAGGCTGTTTTAAAAGAGAATTCTTTGATGATGGTCCGTGTAAAAGCTCTCAGTGAATAATAATAATAATAATAATAATAATAATAATAATAATAATAATAATAATAATAATAATAATAATAACCGATTTCACACCCGGTTTCCATGTTGGTATGCGTTGGGCAGTTTTGAGAGGTTGACTTCCAAACTGACCTATTTCTAACCAGGTTTTTCCGCAAATCCATTCTTGTCGTTTCCTTCCATGTTGGCATTTCTCTGTCAACTGGCCATGCTGCCTTATGTATTCTTCATCTGCTAATCCGAGAACTTTCATTCATCCTTACATTATTATATTTAGTTCAACCACAGTTTTACATGTTGGCATGTTTTAGACAGCTTTAAAAAATTGACTCCTAAACTAACTTATCTCTTGCTATCTCTTTATTCATCCCTCTTTCTCTAAAATCTCAAGTTGACTTTCTCTCCCTTTCCTACTCTCCCTTTCTTTATTTTAGCTTTTAGTCTTCATGTTGCATTGAATGCATATATAATTTTCAAGCTTGCACTTTTCAAATGCTTGCTAAAACCATATTACACACCTGACAATTCTTTTCTCGTTATTCTCAAAATCAGCACAAAGACAAATTTATCAACATAGACGTTTATTTACAGTTAAGCTTTTTTTCACATCGACAAAGAGAGAGAGGGAGAGAGAGAGAGAGAGACGTTAGTTGTAGGGGTTTATTTGTGTGTTGCAGCACTGACTAAGAAAATGTCAATCACCATCGATGGCTGTTGCTCTTCTGTCTCTTCTCTCTTTTGTTTATGTTATCTGTCTTATACAGACGTCAACCGATATTTCTGGGAATGTAAATATTAAAATATTACATTCTTCTTTTTTTTATTTTACGTTTCGCAATTTATAACCTCCCGACCTGGAATGTAAGCATTTCTTAGTTTTCTGTAATAATTACAATTCCGGTCATTTTTATGGGACACTGGAATGTAGATCAAAATACATCTGGAATGTGCGTGTGTGCACATCTCTGCTTTCATCGGCGTCGCCACGTCTTAATATCCAACATATGTATTTATTTGTAGGTCAGAATATATTCTATCTAACACTTATTTTTCGTAAGTTTTTAACCTTAGAGTAGTATTTTTGTTACATCAAGTGTCTCCATAACTTGTCTGGAGCGATTGTCATAAAAAAGAGTTAGCAATGTATGTCCCTCCCTTCTTTTTAACAGAGCTGCGTCCTCTTTCAGAGTTGGTCTTCTTTATCCCCTTCTATTTTTCTTCTTCCCTTTCTCTTTCTTCCTTTTTCTATTTTTATTCGCCCCGTCTCTACGTTTAGCCGTTTCCTTCTTCCCCTCTGTTATTCTCTTTGAAATGACAATATATTGGTCTCTCTTTTTAGCAAAGATAAACTCGTTCTCTTTTTCTTTTATCTCTCTCGTATATCTCTTTTCTTTATTTTTCTTTCTATTCTTACGTTGTCTGTCAACCTCTCGTCTCTCCCTCCTCCCTCTCTCTCTCTCTCTCTTCCTTCTTCCCTGATTTCCACCGAGAACCAAAATCTCAACTTACTAAAGAGACTATTCGTGTGAAATCCAGATTCACTGCCCCGCTCCCCGACGCCATGCAATCAAACCGGACAAGTCTCCCTCTTTCCCCAACTTCTACTTCTCTTCAATTCACCATCCCCCCCCCTCACCACCACCATTTCATCCTAAATCCGGCGCGTTTAATCTATGATCCAGTTCCTCTGACATGAATATGTTTCCCGGCCTCCATGGATTCTGTCGGTGATTTTGACGTTGTACTCTTAATTATAATAATTAACTCAGCTGATCCGTGTCGCATTCGAAGACATGCTGGCACCTGACAATTCTTTTTGGATTTCTTTCCTTTATGATATGTCACTTACTCAACAAGACACGGAGAACTATTATAGAACGAGCTCTGATAAGGTAAAATTTTTATATATATATATATATATATATATATATATATATATATATATATATATATATATAATCTAAGGTAAAATACAATGTAGGGTGATCCAAAATGGATCAAAAAGTGCTCAATACTGAAGTAGAGCATTTTTTTATACCTTTAGTGAATACAGAACATTACAGTTACTTTTGGCAGACACAGACGAATTGTCCGTCAGATATTTTTTTTTTACAAGGTGGTCACCACTTATCAAGGCCTCGAAGCCACCCAGGGATAAGGGTTATTGAAAGTACAGTACGTTAGTGTGGATATTTAATAAAGTGTCTACTTAAGGGGGCGGTTCATCAGGAATTTGTTTACGTTGGACTTGAAGACATCCAAGTTGTAGCCAGGAGGGAAGCAGGCAGACGGAACAGAGTTTCACATGCGTGCAGTTCTGAGAAAGAAGCTTTGTTCATGGAATCTACGTTTTGATTAAGGCATAGATAAAGAGTGGGGAAAGTTTTTGACAGTGGTTTCAGCTAGACGGGTGTTTTCGTAAAAGATTGGTGAGGGGAGACTAGAGATTGGAGTTCAGACGAGCACCTGCCATGGAAATGACGATAAAAAAAAGATAGATATACAACGTCTCTTCTGTGGGAGAGAGGTTGCATGGAAGAGAAAAGGACATCCCCACTAAGCCACGAAGTCTATTTTGTACTCTGTCAAGGCAGGATAGGCTGTTTTTAGCAGCTCCTGCCCAGATATGGCAGCAGTA